>NW_012101299.1:3244368-3249264 GCF_000951045.1 Mandrillus leucophaeus
TCTTCATTCCTTTCTTCCTCTCTTGCTTTCTTCTTTTGTAATTGATAATTTTTGCAGTGATATAATTTTATTCCTTTCTGTTTATCTTTTGTGTGTCTGCTACAGCTTTTTTCTTAGTGACCACTGAGACTTACATAAAATATAGCTATAACAGTCTATTTTAAGCTGCTTCAAGAGTCTAAGCACATACAAAACTGCACTTTCACTTCTTCCCACATCTTTTATGTTATTGATATCATAAATTTACATTTTTATATTGTGTATCCATTAACAAATTATTGTGGGTATAGTTATTTTTAATATTTTTGTCTTATAACTCTTTTACTAGAGTTAAGTCATGTATGTACCATCATTACAGTAATAGAGTTATTCTGAATTTAACTATATACTTACCTTTACCAATGAGTCTTACATATCATATGTTTTCATGTTACTAATTAGCATCCTTTCATTTTAACTTGAAGAGCTCTCTATAACATTTCTTGTAAGGCAGGACTAGTTGTGATGAACACCCTCAGTTTTTGTTCATCTAGAGAAGTCTTTATCTCTTCTTAATTTCCAAAGGACAGTTTTACTACATAAAATATAGCTATTTATAGTTTTTCTTTTTTTCTCAGCACTT
This sequence comes from Mandrillus leucophaeus, assembly GCF_000951045.1. Classification (NCBI taxonomy): domain Eukaryota; kingdom Metazoa; phylum Chordata; class Mammalia; order Primates; family Cercopithecidae; genus Mandrillus; species Mandrillus leucophaeus. The sequence continues at coordinate 3,244,991 of NW_012101299.1, forward strand.
TGAATATATCATTTCAGTCTCTCCTGGCTTTTAAGGTTTCTGCTGAGTAATACACTGATCATCTTATAGGGACTTCTCTTGTATATAATAAACTTCTTTTCTCTTGTTGCTTCCAAAGTTCTCTCTTTGTCTTTGACGTTTGACAATTTGAATATGGCCTGGTGCAATCTTCTTTGAGTTTGTCCTGTTTGGACACCTTTAAGCTTCATGAACCTGGATGCCCATATCTTTCCTAAGATTTGGAAAGTTTTCAACCATTATTTCTTTAAATAAGCTATATGCACCCCCCACCTTTCTCTTTTTAGAACTGCCATAATGTAATAGTGTCCCATAAAATCCATAGGCTTTCTTTATTCTTTTTCATTCTTGTTTCTTTTCTCTCCTTTGACTGAGTATTTCAAATGACCTATCTAGAAATTTATAGATTCTTTCTTCTCATTGAGAAGTCTGCTTTTAAAGCACTCTACTGTATTTTTCATTTCATTCATTCTATTCTTCAGCTCCAGAATTTGTTTAGTTCTTTTTTATAACCTCTTTCTCTTTGTTGAACTTCTTGTTTTGTTCATGTATTTTTTCCCTGATTTTGTTGAATTGTCTATGATCTCTTGTAGCTCACTGAGCTTCCTTATAATAATTGTTTTGAATTTTTGTTAGGTAATTCATAGGTATCCATTTCTTTGGGGTTGGTTACTTACTGGAAATTTATGCTCCTTTGTTGGTGTCATATTTCCTTGATTTTAATGTTCCTTGAAGTCCTGCATTGCTGTCTTTGCATTTGGTGTTGCTGTTGTTGTTGTGTTGTTTTGTCTTATTTTGTTTTGAGACAGGGTCTCTCTCTGTCACCCAGGTTGGAGTGCAATGGTGTGATCTCGACTCACTGCAACCTCCGTCTCCTGGGTTCAGGCAATTCTCCAGAGTGGTTGGGATTATAGGTGCCCACCACCACGCCCACTAATATTTGTATTTTTAGTAGAGACGGGTTTCTGCCATGTTGGCCAGGCTGGTCTCAAACTCCTGACCTCAGGTAATCTACCCACCTCAGCATCCCAAAGTGGTAGATTTACAGGCATGAGCCACTGTACCTGGACCTTTGCATTTGAAGATGTAGTCACCTCCTCTAGTCTTTACTGACTGGCTTTGAGAGAGAAAGACCTTCTGCCGTCAGCTCAGTGAGGGATTTGAGGGTCTCTCAGACCTTTTCTATAGATTTGCCCATTTCACTCCTCTTGCTTCCTCTTGGGAGTGGGCAGAGTCTTATAAGCCTTCCCTTCATCCCACAAAACCAGGTCAAGTCCAGAGAGTCTTCCATTTATTTGTCCTAGTGTAGCATCCTGACTTGTTCAAGGCTGTGTGCCTTCTTCCAGTCTCGCAGAATTGAGCCAGCTATCTACATGTGTTTATGCACAATCTAACAGAGACTAAGACACACAGTCTGCAGGGCTATGCACAGACTGCCCACTATAGGGGGTGGAGAGGAGGTGCATGGAGTGTGGGGAATATGCATGGGCTATTTGGTGGAGGAGGGGATTCACAGTTGATCCTCCCTACATGGTTTGTAGGCAAATCTCTTGGTGAAGTCCATAAAGTTGTTAGTAGAAACTGAACGCATTGTTGAGTTCTGCACCCAAATGCTGTGAGCCCCTGCCCCTTTTCTTTGATCATAGCTACATTCAAACTATTCAGCCATGCCAATCTCCTCAGTGTCCTGGTATAGGAAGAAAGACGTGAGCCTCTCAGGTAGCTGAAGAATTTGGGCACTCACTACATTCTCATGTTCCCCCTTGGGAAAAATCACAGGCCAAGGAGGTCTCCTATGGCACTAAGCAGTGCCACACTGAGGGAGGGATAATGTGAGTAACATGAAACTGTTCTTCTTACCCCCTTCAATGTGTCTGCTATTGGATTTTTTGCTCCAGATGGTTGCTGGGACCTCTCCACCGAAATCTCAGGCTTCCACAAAGGTACACTCATTCATGCATGTTTGTCACAATTCCTGCCTTTGGTATTTAAACATAGTGTTCCACTATCACATTTACTATAACAATGCAATGAAAAATAATGTTGTTATAAGATCTTACATAAAAACTTAAAATATATAAAAATAGTGTTTTATAAAAACACACATGCACCATGGTATAATTAGGTTTGGTGGTCACACAGTACATTTCATTACCTGGGTTCTGATGGATATAAAAAAACTTTCTCGCTTTTGTATACTTTAATTGTTTGGCTTCCAGAATGGGGTCTGTCAGAAAGTCTTTAGAATAAAGGAAATAAGGGAAATATTATCCACATGAGCAGAGTGATCCTGTGGGAAGGGCTCAGAGTAAAGTTTCAAGGCCCAGGTTCTACCGCCAAGCTCACCATCCACAAACTGTCTAGCCATGCACAGTTCCTCAACCCTATACATCAGCGTCAATAAAACCAGTCAAAGAATCTTATGGCAGTAAAGCCCAGACTACCAATGCCACAAAACTTTGGTTATTAAATAAGGTTAGTGAATAAATATTGAAAGACTGAAGACCCATTACAATGGCAGAGGTTTCTACCGTAATTATGTGAGCCTGAATGTTCAAGTGATGACAGAATTTTTTCTTCGAAATCAGACCTTGATTGAGCCCCAGCTCTAAGAGGAGTTTGGGTGCCAGGAAAATCGCCATTCTGATTCACCAGAGGTCTACACTGGTAAATGAGGCAGACAGCCTCTGCCTGCTATTGCCATTCATTGCTAGAAAGTACCTGAAAACACAAGCTTTCGCAAAAAGTAACAAAAGTAAAAGATGATTGTTTCTGTATTTAGTGTTATCTTTTTCCCTCTACTGTAAGGGAGGGATGACGTTTTGTGACACCTCATCCTACTTTCCTTGGTTCTCCTGTAACTTTATGGACAGAGATGAACCGAAGCATCCCTTTCTGGTGGTGGAGTTTCATGTGTATAAAAGATGTGAAGTTTCCGTACGTAAAATATGATCACCAGGCCTCAAGAAACACATAAAATAAGCAGGACCTAGTCAGAAAAAACAAGTTATCAAGAAGGGGCTAGGAAAGAAAAGAGAGAGAGAAAGGGAGAGAGAGGAGAGAGAGCTCTTTAACCAAAAAATGCCAAAGCTCGGAAGAGAAGAAATTTAAAAATAATCAATAGTAGTGAAACAGCTGCAGTAAAACCCGGAATGCAAAATCTGTGTGTTCTCATGAAGCTTGAGAAGGTGAGGGTAATTTAAAACAAAGTTTACCAAGTGCACCCTAGAATGTAAAGAGCTCCAAACCACGAGTACCCCAGCTCCCGTGCTCACTCACTGAGTACCTGGGAACAGCAGCATGATGGCTCCGGCCCTGACCCGGAGATGAGGCCCCTTCCTGACTTGCGCGCATGACCACGGGGGAGAAGCAGAACCACTAGGAGAGCACGTTGGAGGGGTTCGACCTCACGCAGTTGTGGGAGCGAGCTGGACACCGTGTGTGAAGACTTTCTTTCTGTGTCTGGTGCTGGACTCTGAAATCCATGGAGCACACAGCCAGGAAGGTGAAAATGAAAATGAAGTTGGGGAAACAGAAATAACCATGACACGGAGGCTGAGCTGGACCCGCCAGGGCAGCCCTGAACTGCATCCTCTCTCTCCCCGGGGAAGCCCCATGCTTCCTTACGCGGCTTCCTGCAGGAGAAGCGGATTCCCTCCATCATCCAGCTAAACACACGGACACTGAAGGAAGCTCCATCTGACAGGAGTGGAGGCTGCTGAGGGCCCAGTGGCTGCCCCACCCACCCGGTCAGCCAACAGCGGGCACCCATGTGGGAGCCCCAGGGAAGCCTCTGCCTCGGCTCTTACCTTCTGAGTCTAGAATCATGACTCGCCACCAAAACACCCACCTGTTAAATATCACACAAGATGTCTCTGGGCCTCACAGCCCAGGACCAAGCAGGGAAGGGAATTCACGTAAACACAACTCCAGTGTACTTGTGTTGACACAACCTACGTCCTTCAAAACCAACGCTGAGCTCAAGGCACAGAGATGCTCTTTCTGGCCTCTGAAAACTGAGTCTGCTGGGGAAGACAAGGTGTGCGGGGCTTTTCAGACTGCCCTGAGTGCCAGCGCAATGATCCTGAGAGCTGAGGCCCACGAGATGGAAAAGGGCTCCAGTTTGACTCTGCGAAGTGTTTGGGGAGCACAGAGCAGGGTGATAAGGGTCTCGTGGTTGGAGGGGCCGCCGATGCCTGCACAGAGAGCAGCTGTGGGAAGATGGTTCGACGGCTCAGGGTACGGTGAAAAGCAGA
>NW_012101299.1:3250079-3261946 GCF_000951045.1 Mandrillus leucophaeus
GGAGGGGGAGGGGAAGGGGAAGGGAAGGGAAGGAAGGGAAGGGAGACTGTAAGCTATTTAAGTACTTCTCATATTTCCTAGTTATCATGGAGGACAGTCCTGTGTTTCCTGACGCCTTCACTGGCACCTGGTGAGCCCCAACACAAGGCAGGTGTGGACCATGCCTGGCCCCATGCAGCAGCTCTTGGACACTTAGGCAAGGCCCTTGGCTGCGGCTGGAGAATCCTAATGTCTTCCGGGCCAGTCTCAGAGACAGCTGAGGTATCTGGAAGACCAACTTCTGAAAGTGAGTGATTGAGAAGCATTGGTTTTAATTCAATAGAATAGTTCTTAAACATAAAAAATTTATCCAGAGGGCCAGCTTAGACATAAATGTCTAAGTGAATGTGGCTCTTCATCTCTGGAGAAAATCTTGTGTGTTTATTTTCTGTTATTATTAGGCCATTTGATATTGATATTTACACCATATATTGGTGAATTGGCATGTGGACTTTTCTGTACTGTGGTACAGCAGCTAACCTAATTGATGTTTCTTTAGTCAAAGACCCTTGAAGGGCATCAAGATTCTAAAAGTTGGCTTTTTTTCTGACAATGTGCAAAAGAAAACTCAAATAGGGACTGTGATCAATGCCCAGATGTATTTTTCATGTGAAGCAGACATTTCTTAATGTATTTGTTTCCTTTTTTTTTTGCATTAATCCCTCAGTTATTCAGTTTACTGTTAATAAAAGATTATCAAAAGAGCATTTATAACTCAGCATGGCAGCAGCCAAGGACTTAATGCTGAGATTTCTGGAAATGTGCTATAAAAAGCTATGTACTTGTGTATGCGTGTACCTATAGATCCCCGTGAACACACAGACTTTAGTTTTTGTTCATTCTAATTCTATAATCTCACTGAAAGAAAAAGCACCTGCATAAAATAAAAATCTTAAAGAATGGGTCAATAGCCATTGAAAATAATGTTGGAACAGGTGTTGTACAAAAATCTTTGATCTTGAAGACCCTTTTAAAAGTGTCAGAAACAAAGTACCTGTCTAAGTCAAAGAGAAAACCCCACAAGTATTGTTTTCTAAAGTAAGGGAGGTTTTTTGTTTAATGAAAACTTTGTGCTATTACCTGATATTTCATCAGTTACCACTGAAAGGACAAAATCCACGGGAATTAGAAATATGGTGCAGAGAGACGCTGTTTTTTCCTTGAACCACAGATGCTACAGTGAAGAGGAATGGCAGACAGGCAGAAGTCCTGGGCACATTCTAAACATTAAGCTAAGATGTAGACAAGCATCTCCTCATCATACCATTACAACTGCCTAACTTCTTCTTCTTTTTTTAATACTTTAAGTTCTGGGGTACATGTGCAGAACGTGCAGGTTTGTTACATAGGTATACATGTGCCATGGTGGTTTGCTGAACCCATCAACCCGTCATCTACATTAGATATTTCTCCTAATGCTATCCCTCCCCTAACCCCCCATCCTTCAACAGGCCCTGGTATGTGATATTCCCGTCCCTGTGTCCGTGTGTTCTCATTGTTCAACTCCCACTTATGAGTGAGAACATGTGGTGTTTGATTTTCTGTTCTTGTGTTAGTTTGCTGAGAATGATGGTTTCCAGCTTCATCCATGTCCCTGCAAAGGACATGAACTCATCCTTTTTATGGCTGCATATTCTGTGGTGTATCTCTGCTGCATTTTCTTTATCCAGTCTATCATTGATGGGCATTTGGGTTGGCTTCTTCTACCAGCAACCCTCAGAGCAGTTTGAAAACCAGAAGACGATTAGTTGAGTTTGGAAAGTGGTTAAGAGAGAAAAGAATGGTAGAGGAAGTGCTAACTTCCTAGAATTTCATGGTTGGAGCCCAGGCAGTTGAATGCCCACTTCGCTGACTCCAATGTCTTAGACACCTCCCATTAAAAGTGAAAGGGCCAAACAATATTTGGAAAGGACATGGAATTTGGAGTCAGGCACACTCAGGGCAGGTGCAGTGGTGGGCAGCACCCTCCATGCCCATATGAGCTGGCAATGCCCTAGAAAAGCAGCCATCTAAGCACCCTGCTCCAGCGTTTTTGGTCACAGGGCCCCTTCTCATTCTTAAAAATTACAAAGAACCTCAAAGAGTTTATGCTTATGTGGGTTATGTAGCTCAAAATTTACTGTATTAGAAATCAAAACAATTTGGAATATATATGTGTGTGTGTGAGTGTGTGTGTGTGTAGATAGATAGACAGATAGATAGATAATTTTTTTTTTCTTTGAGATGGAGTCTCACTCTGTCACCCAGGTTGAGTGCAGTGGCATCATCTCGGCTCACTGCAACCTCTGCATCCTGGGTTCAAGCAATTCTCCTTCCTCAGCCTCCTGAGTAGCTGGGATTACAGGCATGCGCCACCATGCCCAGCTAATTTTTGTATTTTTAGTAGAGACAGGGTTTCACCATGTTGGTCAAGCTGGTCTCAAACTCCTGACCTTGTGATCCACCCCCCTTGGCTTCCCAGAGTACTAGGATTATAGGCGTGAGCCACCGCACCCGGCCACATATATATTTTTTAATTCATATAAATATTCTATTTATACTTATTTTTTAAACAACATACTGTTTTGGAAAATAGTTACATTTTTCAAAGCTAAATAGAAATTTCTTAGGAGAGTGTCATTGTTTTATATTTTTACAAATCTCTTTAATGTCTGACTTAATAGAAGATGGCTGGGTTTTCAAATCTATAGGCACACCTCACAGATATTGTGAGTTCCATTCCAGATCACTGCATGAGAGGGAATATTTCAATAAAGCAAGTCACACAACCTTTTTTGGTTCCCCAGTGCATATAAATGTTATGTTTACACTATAGCAGTCAATACTATAGTTACACTATAGTAGTACAATAGCATGATGTCTAAAAAACAATGTACACAGCTTAATTTAAAAATACTTTATTACTTAAAAAATGCTAATAATCATCTGAGCGTTCAGCAAGTTGTAATCTTCCTGCTGGCGTAGGGTTCTGCCTCACTGTCAAAGGCTGCTGACTGATCAGTGTGAGGGTTGCTGAAGGTTGGGGCGACTGTGACAATTTCTTAAAAGAAGACAACAATGAAGTATGTCATATGATTGACTCTATTTCATAAAAGCTTTCTCCGTAGCATGTAATGTTGCTTGATAAGATTTTACTCACAGTAGAATTTCTTTTAAAATTGGAATCTATCCTCTCAAACCTTACCACTGCTTTGTCAACTAAGTTTATGTAATATTCTAAATTGTTTGTTGTCATTTCCGCAATGTTCTTAGCAACTTCATCAGGAGCAAATTCCATCTCAGGAAACCACTTTTCCTTGCTCACCCATAAGAAGCAACTCCTCACCCATCCAAGTTTTATCAAGAGATTGCAGCAATACAGTCCCATCTTCAGGCTCAAGTTCTAATTCTAGTTCTCTTGCTGTTCCCACTACATCTGTAGTTCCCTTCTCCACTGAAGTCTTGAATCCTTCTGAGTCATTCATGAGGGTGGGAGTCAACTTCTTCCAAACCTCTGGTCATGTTGATATTTTGACCTCCTCCCATGAACTACCAATGTTCTCAATAAATGGCATCTAGAAGGGTGAATCCTTTCCAGAACATTTTCAATATAGTTTGCCCAGATCCATCAGAGGATTCACTACCCAAGGCAGCTAGATGCTTATGAAATCTATTTCTGAAATATAAGACTTGAAAATCAAAATTACTCTTCGATCCATAGGCTACAGAATGGATGTGGTGTCAGCAGGCATGAAAACAACATTCACCTCCTTGTACATTTGCATCACAGCTCTTGGGTGACCAGATGCATTGACAGTGAGCGGTAATACTTTGAGAGGAATCTTTTTCTGAGCAGTAGATCTCAACACTGGGTGAAAATATTCAGCAAACCAGGCTGTAAAAAGATATGCTGTCACCCAGGCTTCGTTATTTCATTTACAGAGCACAGGCAGAGTAGACTGAGCATCATTCTTAAGGGCCCTAGGATTTTCCGAATGGTAAATGAGCACTGGCTTCAATTCAAGTCACCAGCTGCATCAGGCCCTCACAAGAGAGTCAGCCTGTCTTCTGAAGCTTTGAAACCAGGCACTGACTTCTCTCTTGCTAAAAAAGTCCTAGATGCCATCTTCTTCCAATAGAAGGCTGTTTTGTCTACACTGAAAATCTGTCGTTTAGTGTAGCCTCCTTCACCAAATCACTTAGCTGAATCTTCTGGAGAACTTGCAGCAGCTTCTCCATCAGCACTTGCTGCTTCACCTTGCACTGTTATGTTATGAATACGGCTTCTTTCCTTAAATCATGAATCAACTTCATGACTTCACGAACCAACTCTGCTAGTTTAAAACTTTTCTTCTGCAGTCTCCTCACCTCTTTCAGCCTTCATAGAATTAAAGACTGGTAGGCCTTGCTCTGTATAAAGCTTTGGCTTAAGGAAATGTTGTGGCTGGTTTGATCTTCTATCTAGACCACTCAAATTTTCTCCGTAGCAGCAATGAGTTTGTTCTGCTTTCTTCTTTATCATTTGGGTGTTCACTGGAGTAGCACTTTCAATTTCCTTCAAGAATTTTTCCTTTGCATTCACAACTTGGCTAACTGGTGCAGAGGCATAGCTTTCAGCCTATCTCGGCTTTTGACCTGCCTTCCCCACTAAGCTTATTTCTAGCTTTTGGTTGAAAGTGAGAAATGTACAATGAATCTTCTTTTCACTTGAACACCTTAGAGGCCATTGTAGGTTCATTAATTGGCCTAATTTCAATATTGGTGTCTCTCGGGGAATATGGAGGCCTCGGGAGAGGGAGAGAGTGGGGGAACAGCTGGTTGACAGAGCAGTCAGAACACACAACGTTTATCAATCAAGTTTGCCACCTTATATGGGCACAGTTCATGGTGCCTAAGAACAATTACAATAGTAACATCAGAGATCACCGTTACAGATATCATGACAAGGGAAGAGTTTGAAACATTGAGAGAACTACTGCAATGTGACACAAAGAAGTGAAGTGAGCACAGCCTGCTGAAAAAATGACGCCAATAGACTTGCCTGGCTTGGGTCACCACAAACTTTTAATTTGTAAAAAACATGGTATCTGTGAAGCGCAATAAAGCAATGCACCATAAAACAATGTGTGCCTGTAATATTAAGTAAGGCAACAATAAGTTTCTATTTTACTAAGCTCTTGAGCATGTTTGTGAGCTTCTTTGAACTTGGTTATAATTTTCAGAGCCTTGGGTGACAAAAGTTCTGAAATAATTCATGTCCAATTTAAAAAAATGGGCTTTTCCGTATGACACAAAAAATTTCAAATTCCTCTGCTGATAAACATCAAATGCAATTTTGGAGATGGGGTGGAGGCTGGGACTCAGGTCATCAGATTCAGAGGCCTCTGTGTGGACATATCAAAATGCTATGAGAACTTGGAAAGGCTCTTTCTTAGTCTACAGATCAGTGTATTTAGTGAGCTCTCAAAACTCAGAGTCCAAATGGTCTGCAGTATAAAGTAAGTTGCTACATTTTCAAGTTAAATTTCAAAACATATCTGTGTGTGTGTTTTGTCTTAAATTGTAAAATAGACTATACAGAGTGACATGTTATTCAAGGGATGGACCCACAATCTGAAACAGATGCTGTGTTCCGAGGGTTTTGTGGGAGCTTGCAGTTTGGTAAGCGAGACCCAGGAATGCTGCTGCTGATACTGAATGGGGGCCTTCATCTCCATGAGCAAAGTCTTCCCAATGTTAGGTTTTCCAGTACAAAGTAATATTTTATTTACCCTCCAAATTTTCCAAAAGTCTTGTGATAAACAGAACGCTGCAGATGCCCTTACATCAGAAAACACTTGTCAGTTCCTCTCAACTTAGAGACATGTGCTGAGGGAAAGCCTGGAGCTTTGAGACCAGTACTTTCACTCTGGAGATACAGATGTGAGACTCCCAGCACCCTCACCACTGCCCTGAACTGCAGCAACAGGGCTATTTTGAACTATTCACTTTTAAGGTTCAATTCAGATGGATTCTCTTCTGTGAAGCCCTCCCCAAACCTTTAGTCAGAATTAGTAACTCCTGGCTGGGCGGGGTGGCTCATGCCTGTAATCCCAGCACCTTGGGAGGCCACGGTGGTGGATCACCTGAGGTCAGGAGTTCACAGCCAGCCTGGCCAACATAGTGAAACCTCGTCACTACTGAAAATACAAAAATTAGCCAGGTGTGGTGGTGTGCGCCTATAATCCCAGCCACTCGGTAGGCTGAGACAGGAGAATCACTTGAACCTGGGAGGTGGAGGTTGTAGTGAGCCGAGATCTCACCACTGCACTCCAGCCTGGGCGACAGAGGAAGACCCTGTCTTAAAAAGAACAGAGAGAGAGAGAGAGAATTAATAACTCCCTATTCTATACATCCCAAATGCTTTTAACCTTGACCATTTTAAGGTCTCTTCCACCTGTAATTGTGTGTTTTTGTAATCATGTATCTACCATGCTAATTCCCAACATCTGAGGAGTTGTTTGCAGTTTGTATCCCCTATTGGATTATGAATTTCCTGAGAGAAGATATTGCCTTACCAATTGTTGTTACTCTCAGCAGGTAACAAAACAGCTTACATATATTGGGTGTCCCTAAAGCATTTATTAAATTCACTAAGTCATGGTGTTGTTTTTTTTTTCATGTTCAAGTAGCCAGAAGATAGAAGAGCCAACATTTGAACTCAGACCTGCTGGTCTGGTTTGTGGCTCACTGGTGTTTCCTGTACAAAATGTTCCCCCTTCTACAGAATTAGTTGCATGTTCAGCTAAACACTCCCACCTGCAACTTTCAATCAAACTGGATACTTTGGGCCAGTTTACATGAAGTGTAAAGCATCAAACTGCAAAAGAACGACAACTTCAGGAACCTTCCACAGAGATGTCCAAAATCACAGCTCCTCCCCCATGCATAATACTGTACCCCCACTCCTAGGCAACTCTATGGGCCCCACAGGCACTAAGAAATACTAACAGATACCAACAGACACCATCAGATACCAACATATACCACCAGATACCAACAGACACAATCAGATACCAACAGACACCATCAAATACCAACAGATACCAACAGATGCCAACTTATACCATCAGATACCAACAGACACCATCAGATACCAACGGACACCATCAGATACCAACAGACAACAACAGATACCATCAGATATTAAACAGATACCAACAAACACCAATATATATTATCAGATACCAACAGACACCATCAGATACTGGCAGACAACAACAGATACTATCAGATATTAAACAGAAACCAACAGATACTATCAGATACCAACAAACACCAACATACACCATCAGATACCAACATATGCCATGAGATAGCAAGAGACACCATCAGATAACAGCAGACACCATCAAATGCCAACAGATACCATCAGATACCAACAGACACCATCAAATATCAACAGACATCATCAGATACCACCAGATACCAACAGACACCATTAGATACCAATAGACACCATCAAATACCAACAGACAGCATCAGATACCAACAGACACCATCAAATACCAACAGATAGCATCAGATGCCAACAGACACCATCAAATACCAACAGACATCATCAGATACCAACAGATACCAACAGACACCATTAGATACCAACAGGTGCCATCAGATACCAACGAATACCATCACCATACTTGTGCCCAAGGCCATGCTGTTGCCTTAATCACAAGATCTACTTCAAAACCTGGCACCCCACATCCCTTCTTTGGTAGTAGATTCTTGACTCCCTTCCTAGGACTGGTGACACCTTACGGGTTTTCAAGCCAGGCCACCCTCTGTATTTCCAATGCACAGCACTGGCCTCACCTGCAGAGCTGGCTGGCAAGGCTGTTGCCCAATAGTGAAAGCAAGTCTAGACATGGTATTCATGCTCCCTGGAATGTTCATATTGGAACTAATTTCTTAACTGCTGGTCATGATTTTCAGCAAGGACACTGTTCTTGGGGATCACCCATATTGACTGCAGTCTATTGTGAAGCTAATCCCCTCCAACTAGCCTGTGAGCTCCCACGGCCAGGGACAGGGGCTTCACAAAGCCACATTTCCACAAAAACCAGAGTGGCTAAAGCCCGAGTAGCTCAACATTCCCTGAGGTGTCTTATGAAAACATTCAGAAGCTTAGCAGGGCACTTAGTTTGTAAAAAGGTTTGTCTCCCCAGCCCATGTCTGCAATAAAAAAAGCATTGAACATCTTGGGATTACAAGAGCAACAATTAAAGCAAAGCCTAAAAGCTGACCTCACTCTCTCAGAGGCCTGCGCTCCCGCAGGCTGGAGAAACTATTTTAGACTTAGGTGCCAATTTTTACATAAGCCCTGAACCTTCCTTTAGCAAACAAAAGCTAAAGAAAAATTCAGGGCCCTCCCTGGACTGGAGAAGAACATAAACAAGGGAGGTGGGGGAAGGGGCCGCGCCGATGAAAGCTGGTCCTGTCCAGGGAGGGATCCACAGTTCGCTCTGTGCAAGATCCCCCAACTCCTTTCAGCCTGAATGGGAAAACATGAAGCTTTTCCGCACAATCCCTTTGGTCAACTTAGCAAGGATGGCACTTTAGCGACTCCTTTTCACACTCTCCTGCTATAAGTTTGACTTGAAAGTGTTCTTTAATGTCTTGAAAGCAAAAAGCAAATTGAAGGAAGAGTTGAAGACCCTTTGATGGGCGTGGGAGCCGCTTGGGGTGTTTAAAGGTACAGTACAGCAACTAAAAGAAAAGCCTTTTGTAGTCGGGCGGTTTCTCTAAACCAAATGCTTGCTTGCAGTTCACCACACAATTTCAGGGAATATTGAAACCCAATGGGAAAACTTCTATTGGCTTCCTGAGTCAGCCCATTATTAAATGTCTAAAATAATTAGTAAGAATATCAATGGCTCCTTGCTTCTTCTTGGCCAGAGAAAATGAGAACAAATGATTCTATTGTTGGTAGAACTGAGGTTTTAGTGTGATTATTTTCCCCTATAACTCACCTATTATGTTAAATTAAGGAGAATCACTAGGATAACAAATACCAATGTGAAAAAAATAACAGCAAAAGTAAATACATAAGTGTGTTTCCACATTTCTGCACCAAATATGAACATGCATTTCCAGGGACCAGAGTCGATATGAGCTTGTGGGATGCTGGCTCCAAGGCATCCACAAGACATGGTTTTTGGAGGCAACTGTGCTAAGGACATCTCACCAGCAGAGCGGGAGGCACGGCTCTGGAATGAGGATGTAATGAAACCACAACGGTCATTTTCCCTGGGTCCGTCTCGTAAGCAAAGCTGTTGAAGTGCTAAGTCCCAACTCATCACTTCTGGTGCAAGCGGTCATGACAGTTTCTGGGTCTTCTGAACCCCAGACCCTTCCCCATCCCCTCCCTGGGCCCCGCAGCCCCAGGCTTCCCTTCCTGCTTGTGGGAGGCACCTGTACTGGCCTGTAGAGGGGACAGTGTCCACCGTGCCTCTCAGCAAATGCCACTCTTAAACTTTACAAGGGAGCAGCCTTGGGCTGTTTTCCATGGCCCTCTGCGGGGTGATTCCTTCGTCTGGTTCATTCTTGATTACAGTTTCCCACCCCTGGCAGCTGACATGGATATCCTGAGGCCAGGTGAGCCACGATGTGAACCCTGAGTCCCACCAGCCCCTGGAGCTCAGTGCATGCCCTCACGCGCCTCCAGCTCGAAGAGATTTCTCTGCCATCCAGCATGCTGCCAAGGAAGCTGCGGGGGCCCTCGGCTTCTGCACATTGCCTGGGAAGTGGACTTCTTTCCCGTGAGGGTACCCCAGGTTGTGTTACGCCTGCTCAGCTCACCCTGAAATTCCTGCCATGTTTGAATGTGCGGGAATATATACGCGAAGCCCTCCCGCTGTGGGATTATCTCTAGAGCTTTTCCACGAACTTTCAACCTTTCACCCAGCCATCCACCCTGTGCTCAGAAAAAAGAGGGAATATTTCAAAACAACTAGGAATATTTCAAAACAACTATACCTTGTCAATGGGAACAATAACAGGGCAAGTGTTGTCTTCATCTTTGCCTGAGAGATGAGAAAATGAAGTTATGGGCAGTCCAGCAAATTGCCACCCAAACCCACACCACTGCAGAAAAGCACGCAAAGGTTAAGTTCTCCTTAACGTAAAGAAAAAACAGTAGAAGTTACAGTGTCCGCCTACTTACTCCTTATGAAGACATTCAACTAATCTTATCCCAATACTCAGAGATATATGAATTTAGACTTTTAAAAAATTATTTTACAGGCTGGCTTCTTTAGTCACGTAAATGTACAGTGAACATTTCATGTTTCTGCAGCAATGAGCTGTGTACTCTGTATCTTAGTGGGAATAGAAGCCTCTGGGAGGGTCACAATGTGCTTGGACCCTATTCTGGGTGACAAGAGACACCAAAGGTAAACTGAGCTCTCCTGGTGCATTTTGAAAACTGACTTGGAGACCTCAAAGCCAGACACTGCTTCAATAAAGAAATCCCCTCAACTCAAAATTCTTTGTTGATTTTATTTTCTAACGCAAGATGACCTGATTTCTCTTTTGGCTTTCAAGAACCTTTAGTATGACCCCAGACTAAAATAGCCATTGCTGCTTCCACGCTTCTCCCCTGCACACTGCCTGGCCTCCAGGGCAGGGTCTGCAGGGCTGTGCGCCTGTCATCCCCTCCTCCTCCGTCTTCCTCAACTTTCCAAATCCTCCCTCTCTCAGCCCCAGCCCTACGTCCAGTTTCACACCCTCTCACTCCTGCAGCTTCATTACGCTTTTTCATCAAGATAACTAAGAGCTGTCTGATGACTGCTCTGTGAGCACCTATTGCATGCCAGGCCCCAGCTGTGACCCAGTAGATGGCAGTCCCTGCCCTGCTGAACTCAGCCTCAGGAGAGGGCAGGCTCATCACAGAATTGCCCAGGTGAGCAATTCCTTACCAAGAGGGCAAGTGCCCCAAGGGAGGAGGCCAGAGGCTTTCAGTCTGTGGAGGGGAGCTCACCCCGTCCAGGGATAGGGGGTGTTTACTTTGGAAAGGGACATCTTAGTCCAGCACTGCAAGGATGCCCAGAACCAGCCAGAAGAAGGCACAGAGTCTGCAGAGGGGGCACTGAGGTGGAGGGGCTCCTCAAGCC
Organism: Mandrillus leucophaeus; assembly: GCF_000951045.1. NCBI lineage: Eukaryota > Metazoa > Chordata > Mammalia > Primates > Cercopithecidae > Mandrillus > Mandrillus leucophaeus. The sequence goes on from NW_012101299.1 coordinate 3,261,248, forward strand.
TGCACCCCCACCCCCGCCGGCAGGGGAAAGAGGCCAGGTGGAGGCTCTGGTGAGAGAGTTGAAATAGACTTTTCTGGAAAAGGAGTTAAGAAGGATGGCAGAAGAGCACAGAGATGGCAAGGACATAAGGCAATCAAAATGGAGCAGAGAGTGTGCAGAGCCGGGGGGCATGGTGCCGAGGCTGAGGATGGGGAGGCCCCACCATGTTGTGTGCGGGCTGCAGAGTCCAGACCACTCCTAAGTCAGCAGAAAGCCAGGCAAGCGCCTCACACTCTCCTTCTGGACACAAAGTGGAGAAGAGGCTGTGGGGACAGAGTCATAGCAAAGGTCTTGAAGGAGTCCCGGCAGGAAGGAGCCAATCTGAACCAGTCAAAGTCAGAGTTGGGAGAGATGTCAGTCAATGGTGGGTGAACTGGGCCTGGAGACCTGTTCTGTTTAGGGGCAAGAGAAAGGAAGGTGCCCAGGCTGGTTCCCGGGCTTCCATTGTGAGCAAGGTGGGCAGACACTGCCATTTGTCTGAGTTAGGGGAGACTGGAGGAAAGATGGGGAGGGATCACTGACAGATCATGGGATCACTGGTGGGATGATTGACAAGCCACAGGATTACTGAGAGGTCATGGGATCACTGACAGGTCACAGGATCACTGACAGGTCATGGGATCACTGACATCATGGGATCACTGGTGGGATCACTGATAA
>NW_012101299.1:3262472-3276530 GCF_000951045.1 Mandrillus leucophaeus
GTGGTATGACTGACAAGCCACAGGATTACTGAGAGGTCACAGGATCACTGACAGGTCATGGGATCACTGGTGGGATCACGACAGGTCACGGGATCACTGACAAACAGGTCATGGGAATCACTGAGAGGTCATGAGATCATGGGTGGGATCACTGACAGGTCACGGGATCACTGACAGATCACGAGATCACTGACGGGATCACAACAGGTCACGGGATTACTGACAAACAGGTCATGGAATCACTGACAGATCATGAGAGCATGGGTGGGATCACTGACAGATCACGGGATCACGATGGGATCACAACAGGTCACGGGATTACTGACTGATGATGGAGTGAGGGGAGGGAGGGAGGCTCACCCCTTTCCCAATATCTGTAGCTCTCAGAGCTCACAGGGTGCGGTGCTGCCCTCCATTATCCTCTGTAGCTGTCTGGCTACAGGTATCCCATCTACTAGATTAGGAAGAGAGTCCTTAAGGAATGGAAACCACAGCTTACCTGGCTGGGTGACCACTGCAGCACCCAGTGTCCTGGGGGGGTGCTTTATACAGACTCAAAAATCACCTAGGGAGTGATACAAACACACTTTCCACATGAAAATAGTAGTGACAGATAAGCACAGGGGCTCAAGCCTGTAATCCCAGCACTTTGGGAGGCCAAGGCAGGAGGATTGCTTGAGGCCAGGAGTTCAAGGCTGGCCTGGGTGACATAGCAAGATCCCATCTTTATAAAAATGTAAAATATTAGTCAGACATGGTAGTGTGTGCCTGCATTCCCAGCTACTCAGGAGGCTGAGGTGGGAGGATAGCTTGAATCCAGGAGTTTGAAGTTGCGGTGAGCCATGATTGCATCCCTCCACTCCAGCCTGGGCAACAGAATCAGACCCCAACTCAAAAAGAAATGAAGAAATAAAATAACAACAATAGTTACACTATTGTATAATGTAATGTACTATGGGTAGTATACTAATAATAATTGTACTCCCAAAGTAGATACTATGTGCCAAGCACCATTCTAAACACTTTGCATAAATTAACTAGTTGAATCCTCACAAAATATTATGAAGTAAGTATCATTTTATAGATATTTCCATTGCGGGGGCTGGGGCTATACATACGCTCACACGGCTTTCCCTCTGTGCCAGAGGCTCTGACCATGATCTATGGTGTGCAGGACATATGCAAGGCTTTCCGGAACAAATAATTCTATTGTTGGTAAAAGCCACTGGGCCCTTTTATTTCCTGTACCAAAGCAGTCAGACTCACATTGCTGGCAAGAAGGGAGATGGCAACATGATGAAGCAGGCAGCTGCTGTTTGCTTTCTCTCCCTCTCCTCTCAGCTCCCTTCTCACCAGCCCAACGAGCCAAGCTCTTCCCTTCTTTCTTTCATCAAAGTCCGTTCTAAGCTCCTTCACTTTCACTGGGATGTAAATGATAGGCACCGTTTAAAAAGCTATAAAAACCTCTCTCTAAGCAGAGCAGGACTGGGCTCTCCATCTCTCTCGGGTCTCGGTCCCGTCATTCAAGCCTCCCCGTCTTGCTCACCATTTTGCCCTCACCACATTGTCCCCCCCAGCCTCAGATCCCAGGGACATCCTGGTCTCCCGTTCTTCTGTGACTGTGTATGGAGTGAGCTCCGTGAGCTCCTTGAGAGAAAACTGTCCGTGGAGCACACATGGTGCCTTCACACATGGCGGTCACCGGCCACGGTGGTTGCGATGCCGGGATGTGGCTCCTCCAAGTCCATAAGTGGCAGGGACAGGTGTGGGGTACACATGGGGTGCGAGGAACACACATGTCTCATTCCTAACCTCCACACTGATTGCACACTGAATGGTGTTTTGGACAATATATTGGATTCGGTGAAATATACTGTGAAAATAATTTCACGGGGCAGGGCATGGTGACTCATACCTGTAATCCCAGCACTTTGGGAGGCCAGGGCAGGCGGATTATGATGTCAGGAGATCAAGACCATCCTGGCCAACGTGATGAAACCCTGTCTCTACTAAAAATACAAAAATTAGTTAGGTGTGGCATTGCGCACTTGTAGTCCCAGCTACTCGGGAGGCTGAGGCAGGAGAATTGCTTGAACCCAGGAGGCGGAGGCTGCAGTGAGCCGAATTTGCACTACTGCACTCCAGCCTGGGTCACAGAGCGAGGCTCTGTCTCAAAAAATATAATAATAAAAAATAATAATTTCACTGGGTCAGGCACGGTGGCTCACACCTGTAATCCCAGCACTTTGGGAGGCTGAGGCGGGCAGATCACAAGGTCAGGAGTTTGAGACCAGCCTGGCCAATATGGTGAAATCTTATCTCTATTAAAAATACAAAAATTAGCCAGGCATGATGGTGGATGCCTGTAGTCCCAGCTACTCAGGAGGCTGAGGCAGGAAAATCACTTGAACCCAGGAGGTGGAGGTTGCAGTGAGCCAAGATCGCACCACTGCACTCCAGCCTGGGCAACAGAGCAAAACTCCATCTCAAAAAATAAAATAAAATAAAATAAAAAATAATTTCATTTAGAAAAAACTGTATGGCAGCTACTATTGAATGTAAAGGTGCAGGTATGTCTCACGACATCCATCGCCCCCCCTTACCTGCATCATGCAGGTGAGAATGGGGCCACTGGGAAGTTGCCCGTGCAACCCTGGTGGCAGCTGAGGGTCCCCATGTGAAAGGCCCTTGGCTGGAATGAGGTGAGATGCCAGGGCCAGGGGATGCAGCAGAGGCCACGTGGAGGGTCCCCTGCAATCTAATCTCACTGTCAGTGGTGGTTTTTGAATGTCTTCATTAGATGAGGAAAGAAAAGCAGGAGTTTTCAGAGGTTTTACAGGAGCTGTTTGGCAGGGATTTCACTTTTCTCCATCAAAAGACTCCCAAGTGCGAGTGTTCACATAGGTTCCTTTATAAGCCTGGAGGCAGCTCCGCCTGCCCCCTTTAACCCAGCACTGCAGTCACAGGGAGGAAGACAGGAGATGGGGACCTGCTGGCACACAGCAGGCCTGGCTTTGTGGGTGACGCACAGCCCAGGTCCAGACATCAGGTGGCAGCCAGCCCATCCCCACAGAGTCACCAGGGGAACTGAAGACACTGTGCCACGGCCCCAGGAGGCTCTGCAGAGTGCAGTCTAGAAGGAAACTGACCATGTAGTCGGTCATGCAGGCAATGACATAGAACATGCCTGCCTGGTGCAGGATTTCCCTGCCTGGTCAGTGAGCAGGCAGCAAAAGCTGAGGTCAGGAGGGAGGCTGGCACAGGATGAAGCCTTCCACTGGCTCTAGCCACGTGGGTCAGAGTGGAGACTGTGTCAGGGAAGGTCCATGATTACTCTCCCCTGGCTCATGGGTCCCCATCACAGTGACTGACCAGTACTAAACCAACGTACATGCAGCTGAGTCTCACTACCCATGGTTGTCACGCCCTGTAAAGCCACCGTGAATGCTAAACTAGAGGCTGCTGAACCATCGCTCCTATCATAAAAACAGGGTTAGGTTCCTGCAAGCCTCTGGGCACACCACTTTGATCAACTGATCAGTACGTACCGTGTTTGGTGTGTGTTTCTGTCCCAGGACACTTTATTGAACAGGTGGATATTGCTGGTCCATCAACACGGAACTCACAGACAGCAGCATGGTACAAAACTTCTCTGACACACGTGTTTTCTGTAAGGCACATCATGGCCTTCCTGCACTTGAGAACATGGATAGCTCCTTGGCACTAAGCTTGGGGCCAGATTAAACAGCAGAATTACCGACAAAAAGCACAAAAATGTGAAACTAAACAGATAATGTAAAAGACACTTGTTGACAGCATAAGCTGGAGCAGGAAGGCAGGGCACTGCCTGTTTCAGCTCAGGTGGGAACCTGCACGTGGGTGCCTCACACATTCTGCTGCTTCACATGTGTTCGTGAATGACCACGTCAGCACCACGAGTACTAACCTGGGGGCTAAAACTGTCAGTGCATAAACCAATTCACAAGTATGGAATCCACCAATAATGAGGATGGACTGTATTTATAATGAATTGATTACTCTAATTTTCCTTAATGTTCTCTTCCCATTGTAAAAACACGACATTTAGAAAAAAATTTAAATAACTGTAAGTATGACAAAAATTCAAATCTATTCTCACTACCCAGAGACAGCCATATTCTATTTCCATTCAGTCTTTATAATTTATACTTTTTTTTTTTTTTGAGACGGAGTCTCACTCTGTCACCCAGGCTGGAGTGCAGTGGCACAATCTCATCTCACCGCAACCTCCACGTCCCGAATTCAAGCACGGTGGCTCACACCTGTAATTCCAGCACTTTGGGAGGCTCAGGCAGGTGGATCACCTGAGGTCAGGAGCTCAAGACCAGCCTGGCCAACATGGCAAAACCCTGTCTCTACTAAAAATACAAAAATTAGCTGGGCGCAGTGGCGTGCACCTGTAATCCCAGCTACTCAGGAGACTAGGCAGGAGAATCACTATAATATATACTTTTACATATAAATTAAAGTTTACGGTGTTTATACAATTCTGTTTCCTGTATTTTTCACCTTGTATCATGAACTTATCATTATTAAGTATCTTTAAAAAGTGTTTTTAGCACAGCTAATTTTTGTTACGGAAATAAGAAATTACCATTGTAGGAAAACTTGAAATGCAGGGGAAAGTACAGAGAAGAAAACTGAAATCATTTCTGCCCCCACTTTGCCACGAAGAGACATAGAACATGCCTGGTTCTATGAACGTGCACATTTCTGATAGTGCTTTCCTGCTACTAAAAGGATGTTAATAATGATAGCTAGTGTTAGCTGAGTATTTATACTTACCAGGCAATTTGACGTCTATAAAATTTAAGCCCGTGCATACTGTGTTGTTAATCCTATTTCATAGACGCAGAACGTGGAGCTCAGAAAGGTTGGTTAACTATTGAAGCAAGAATTTGAACACTATCACTGCTGGCTCTGATGTCTGCGCCCCTGGCCTCCGCAGTTGTGCGTCATGCGTGATGCTAATGGGAAGCTGCCTCTTCATGTTCTTGAAAAACAAACTGCTACATCCATCTTTTGGGGAGCCATCACTGGCTTAACCATCTCATGATCATGTCCTACAGTCAACCCTCCATACCCACGGGCTCCGCATCCTCAGAGTCAATCAAGAGAAGATCAAAAGTATTTTTTAAAAAGTGAATATAACAGTACAATAATTGAAAATAATATAAATGAAAAAACAATACAGTATGACAACTATTTACACAGCGTTTACATTGTATTCAGTATTACAAGTCATCTAGAGATGCTGTAAAGTACACAGGGGTATGTGTGTCGGTTACAGACAAATACACCACCATTTCCTACCCGGGACTGGAGCACCCATGAATTTTGGTGCCCGGGGGGGTTTCTAGAATCAATTCCCCGCAATCGTGTTATTCACAATTTCAGTTTTATAAAGTTCAGTTGTACATACCAATATAATGGTACATAATTCTAGACTTCTCCATGTGGAAATTATTTTAAGACACTTGATACATAGAACAAAGCTTATTTTCCAAGTTTGTACCTCAGTGCCAATTTTCTGGTCTCTTTGACATTATTAGCATTTTTTAATTTTGACAGTTTAATAGGTAGAAAGTGTTATTGCATTATTCTTTTGTACATAACTTATTTTATGTTTTGTCATTTTAACATATTACTCTCATATGTATTTTGTGAGATGTAACGCTGATTCTGGATGCTATTGCAAAAGGTGTTGTTTTCAATTTCAGTTTCTAACTGTTCATTTTCAGCATACAGAAACACAATTGCTTATAGTCTGACCTTGTTTGCTATATGAGTTCTAGTACACTTTGTATAGACTGTTTTGGTTTTTCTATATAGATAATCACATCACATGTGAATAAACAGTTTTATTTTTTCCATCAGTATGTATGAATTTTACTAATTTTTTTTTCTTTACACCACTGGTTACAATTTCAGGCCCAATGTTGAACAGGAAGCATCACCTTTGCTCCTGTCCTGATCTGTGGGAAAAAGGGTGTGCTCTTTCACCAAGGATAATGGTAGCTGTGGATTTTTCACAGATGCACTTATTAGATTAAGACAGAGCTTTCGATCCAGCATTTTCTGAGAATTTTTTTAAAATCATGAAGTGGTGTTGAATGTTGTCAAAACTTTTTTGGTATCTATTGAGATGATATATGGCTTTTTCTTTTTTTAGTGATGCATGATGTACGTTGACATACAGAAATTCTTGATTTTATCAAGCTAAATATGCATTTCATGAATACAAGCAAAGTATCTCTCATCATGATCATATTGCAATTATCCTAGAAATAGGATGGTTTGACATTAGAAAATATAAGACCATCAGGGAGAAAAACAGGTATTAGTGATATCAACACACAGTCAAAGGGAATATTTGATGAGCATTCCAGGTTAAATATCCCTTATCTGAAATGCTTGGGACCAGCAGAGTTTCAGATTTCAGATTTCAGATTTTTTCAGATTTTGGAATATTTGCATTGTAATTACTGGTTAAGTGTCTCTAATCCAACATTGAAAATGCTTCAGTGATGCATTTTCTTTGGGCATTATGTCAACACTCAAATAGTTCATCATCTGGGAGCATTTTGACAGCTGAATTTTCAGATTAGAGATACTCAACCTGTACCCATTTTATTGTTTTAAAATAACATTTCTTCAAAATCTGATATTTGAAACTTTAATATTAGCTACTTAATAATAATTAAGTCTTTCATTAAAAACAGGGACCAAACTAGTCCCTTATCATCATTAACACTTAGTGATTTTTTGGAAGTTCTGTTCAAATTAATAAGAAAAAACACTGGAGACCCTGTAGAAAAACCAGTAAGGTGCAAGAACAAGGAATTCACAGGAGAAAGACCACTGGCCAAAAACCATAGAACAGGTTCTATCTTGCTGACCATAAAACAAATTCCACGTAAGATAATGTGATTGCACTCTCTGCCTATTAAACAGCCAAAATTTTTAAATTTTTGATATGAATCCAGTGACACCAGTGAAGTCAGGAAACTGGCACTCCTATTGGTACAAACTTTTAGGGGAGAAATTTTGCTGAGAAAAATAATAGAAATGCTAAGTCAATGGACTTACATTGGAACTCATCAAAATTAACAACTACTGCTCTTTGAAAGATGCTATTCAGAAAAATTTTTTTTAAAAAAAGCAAGCTATTGACTGGGAGAAAATGTTTCCAAACACATATCTAACGAAGACTTGCGCCAGAATTTATAAAGAACTCTTACAAATCAATCATGAGACAAATGCTATGATTTAAAAAGGGAAGAAGGAAGTGATTTGAACAGACACTTCACCAAAGAGGATGCATCTATACATCTGAGACCATTTGTCATCAAGGAAATTCAATTAAAATCACAATCAGACATCATTACGTATGTATTAGAATGACTAAAGTTCTGGTAAAGGCTGGCTGTTGGAACTCTCACACATTTCTGATAGGAATACAAAATGGTGCAGCTATTTTAGGAAATGGCTTGACATTTTCTTATGCTCAGTAGCCATATCCACTTACCATAGGATCCTACTCCAGGTATTTACCCAAGAGAAACAAAGAGCCGCACAAGAATGTTTATATTAACCTTATTCATAATAGCCCCAAATGGAAAACACCCAGATGTTCATCAACTGGTGAATGGATAAACAAATTGTCAAAAGTAGTATAATCGGATGTGACTCAGCAATCATTAGAAGCAAGATACTACCGTCTACTGTACCTGCAGAGGAATTTTAAAAGCGTTCTGCTAACTGGAGGAAGGCCAGACACAAAACCCTGCATAGCGTATGATTCTATTCATACAATATTCCAGAGGAGATAAATTATAGGGACAGATATCAGATCAGTGGTTTCCAAGGTCTTGGGTAGAAAAAGAGAACTTATTGCAAAAGGCAGGAGGAAATTTGGGAGATTGTGGGGGTGTTTTCTCTATTGGTTGCGGTCATCGTGGTTACATGACTGTACACATTTGTCAAAACCCTAACTGTACACTTTAAAGAGGGTTTTTTACTATATATAAATTATGCTTCAATAAACATATCCAAGGGAAAAGAACAGACCAAAATTCCAAATATAACCCAACAAACAGAGAAGTAAAACACACTTCTCCACATGTCTTAAAATGTTACCATCAGACATCTATCCTTCAGACCACGGCTTTAGGTCTCATGGGTCCTTATTAGAATGCAAACACCCTTACAGTGTGAGTCACACCCAAATTTTCTCCTCTATTAATACATCTGCCCCTTCAACTATCAGCAAAGCTAAGGCTGGGGATTGCGAGGGACAAGCATATCCAGGGAGGGGCCCTGACCACACTGGGCAGATGGAATTAGAGGTCTCAGATGTGCACAGGAGGAACCCAAGAGGATGCCTGAAAGCCCATGGAAAGGCTCCCCACTCCACCACCTTGGCTTGCCAAGCTCCACTCTGCTCACGGAGTCTTCCTTCTGTCCTCAGGTAGGTTCTTCCCACCACTGGAACACTGACAGTGTGAAAACATCATCATGGTGTCACTGTCCACACGTAATTACACAAATGCAGAAATATCCATGTCGATAACAGAGTCATGGTCTTCAGAGAGCAAAGCCAATCCCCATCCTCAAGGGTTTCCTCTACATTCACCCAAACATTAACAGTGGACTCTATCAGGCCGGGCGTGGTGGCTCACGCCTATAATCCCAGCGCTTTGAGAGGCTGAGGTGGGTGGATCACCTGAGGTCGGGAGTTCGAGACCAGCCTGACCAACATGGTGAAACCCCATCTCTACTAAAATACAAGAAAATTAGCCGGGCATGGTGGCACGCGCCTGTAGTCCCAGCTACTAGGGAGGCTGAGGCAGCAGAATCAATTGAACCTGGGAGGAGGAGGTTGCAGTGAGCCAACATCACCCCACTGCACTCCAGCCTGGCAACAGAGCAAGACTCTTTCTCCAAAGGAAAAAAAAAAGTGGACAGAGCGCAGAGTGGACACTTATCGGAGACGTCCCTGCCCGGGAGGCACTCTAACTTCTCTTAACAGAAAGGACGGAGAGACTTTGGCTTTTATTTTCTACCCTGGTCTTTTCTTGGCAGCACATTTTGGCAAATGTTGGTGCATAGCATAGGAGGGTCTTGTACATTTGGGAGAGAGTCCCCCCCTTGCCAACTCCAACATCCCAGGCCAGGAGCATCCTTCTCGCTGCCCAGTGCTCCAGCAGGGAAGCCCTTTTACATTCAAAGGGCAGAGTTAAGCCAGAAAATCCTATTGCTAAAATGCACTCCCGGGACACTCACAACAGAAGCTGTACATTTCAAACTGTGCAAAGAGCAGCAGCAGAGCTTTCCGAGACACAGGAGCGACCGGACCCCACATCCTGCCCAGCTGGGTTCATGCTCCTTTCAGGACGGCCCAGGCCAACCCCTCCTTTCTGGGCTTTGCCAAGGCTGCTTTGGTGTGAAGGAAAGAGACCCTCATTGACCTCGGCTGCATGGAATTGTTCTTTCAGAGCAAACACTGTTCATTAGGGCATGTGAAAACCTTGTTTAAAATAGTTCCAAATGTCCTAATTTATTTTTAGGAAAGAGGCCCTTTCAGAAAACAGTTTCTGAAGAAGAGCCAATAACACTTCAGCCGTGGATGTAGGGGCCAGGGCCTGGTCCGGGGGCTGGTCGCTGAGGACAGCATGTTGCCAGTGAAGCCCAAGCGAGGGCATGGGAGCCTTGGTGCCCAGGATGGGGACAGCTTGAAGAGCCCAAGGCAATGGCCCCAGAATCCCAGCCACAGACCCCAGGCAGGCGGCGGCTCTACCCCACATCTATGGGGCCCAAAGCCAGGGAGGACAAGGGCAAGCCTGAGCCCATTTTCTGTAAATGATTTCTGTGCAGGACCTGAGGGACACCCAAACTCTAAGCAACCCTTGAGACTGACCTGACAACACTTTGTGGGAGAGGACGGGCAGAAAGTGGGATGTGCTGTACTGAAATACGGTAAATGTCTACTAAAACCATAAATTCATTTTAGAACCTGAATTAAAGTGTGGCAGGCACATACCAAGACCCACATAAAAATCTATTTAAAAATCAATAAAAATCTTCATAATAAATCTCAAACTTGCCCTTTCTATCACTCAAACTCGCAACTTTACACAAACTTGCAACTTATTATTGTAAAAGCATCTAAACAGCTAATTTTATGTTAATCATTCCCTGTTCCATTTTGCTAGTGCATCAAACATATGAGAATAATGTATTCCAATGATAATAATCACATGAAAAGTGGTGTTTCTTTATGTATTCTTCGAAATTATTGAATATGCATAATTTTATTTCTATTAACATAAGCCTATAGGATAAATCTTAGTTCTCATTTCATACATAAGGAAACTGAATCTCAGAAAAAATAATAATAAAAGATTTGCTCCCAACAAGTAAGTTATGGGCACAGCCAACACCAAAGTCCAGTTTCCCCAATGGCTAGTACTTTTGTTTACACAAAACCACATACCGTAAACTAAAAATATGGGTCCTGGAGCTAAAAGAAAGCTGCAGACAAGCTGTTCACTGGGCTTCATCCAGCCATGCCACGTTGCCTATGGTCCCTACCACCCAGTCTCCTCCATCCTAGCCCTACGGTCACCAGAGGAGCTTTGGTCTCTGTTGCTGAGCTTGCTAATCTTCCTCGTCTACCTGGAGAAAGGAGGGGATCTCCAAGGATGTGGTCAATGTGCAGCCCATTCCAGCCGAAAGTTCACACTCCCCCAAATCCCTGGCCGGTCTCTCAGAATCCATGCGTGCAGAGAATGCAAAGTTCCAGATAAACACCTGAACTGTCAGGGGCTTGCCTGAGCCTAAGCTAAACTTGACTGGGGTGTCTACCTCTCTACTGCAGTCTTATATAATGTCCCTCTCTTGATTTTCCAGCAGGGAAGTTGTGGGAATATTCCTAGGCACTGTGATGAAAGTATTTTGCTGTATTATATTCCTTGCAGAGCTGCAAAAGCAACATGTCAATTGGCTCAGCGGGTAAGAACGCTGCAGGTGGCAAGGTGCAGTTTGAACTCACTGTCCACTATGGCCACGTGGTCAGATGCCCTCTTCCCTGGTGTCCAACCATGTCCATCGACCAGACCTCTTGAATGCCAAGGGTGGGGGTCCTGATACTCGTGTGTCAATCAGAGGGAATGACTCGAGATGAGATGAGCTGGAAGGCATGCTTCCAAGAAGGAAGAGTGCCACACTAGTCGTGTACACACGTGTTATTAGAGCACAGATGGCAGGTGGACTTCGTGTTACTCAAAGAACATGAGACATATCCTTCTTTTTCTTCTCTGTCTTCTCTCTTCAGTAATGTTAGGAAAGATGATCCAACAAGCTAAGATCTGGGAAGATGACGCCATTTTGAAACAGACATTGCCAAGTATCTCTAGACCTCAAACCAACTGTGCAAAGGAAGATTTGGCTGTTGAGAGTGTTGCAGAAAAACATCTGGGAGAGAAACAAAATGTAACCAGCGTGGGAGTTGTCCAAAGATTAAGGTAATTGCTATGAGAAATGTCACTCAGATTTCATCTCCAGATGACTTGTTGCTACTGTTGCTCTAGCCCAATAGGTCTAGATAATTACAACAAGCCCAAATAAAATACAAAATGGTCTATAGCTGTGGCTGAAAAAGTCGCTGTTTTCAGAATAACCATTTAAAGATACAGAAGAACCATCCAGGCATCTGATTCTCAAAGTTGGCTGCGCCAGAAATCACCGAGGATGCCTTGAAAATCTTAATGCCAGGCTCGCATCTCCAGGATGCTGATTTAATTGTGGTGGGTTGAGGTGTGGGCGTGGGATTTCCGAAAGCTCTCTAGGCGAGTTTAGTACACAGAGAGCGTGGGGAAGCCCTGAGCAACTCAAGTCAGGCTGCAAAGCTGCTCCTGTGCAGAGGACTCCTCGGGGAGCTGAAGCTGTGCAAAGCCCGGCGAACATTAATGACTGTGCAAAAATAACCCAAGACTAGGCCAGGCTGGTCTTCAGTTCCGGGTCATATATTTAGAACTCAGAAACGTTTTGGTCATAAGGTCAGACAAGTACTCAGCCCCTCTTCACATGTGCGAAGCCAGTGCAGTTAGGAGCTACCAGCTCCCCAGAAAGATGCATGCACAGCGGCGTCCCAGCCAGCTCTGCGCCAGGCCACAACTGTGTGTGTGCAACCACAAGCCCTGGGGTTAGGCCTGTCCTATGGAAGAGCCCTACTGAGCATCACACACACACACACACACACACTCATGCATGCTCAGAGACACTCATGTACCAAACACATTCACATTCACAAAACAGTGACATTCATGCTGACGCAGTCACACACATATTCACACTCAAACTCCCAATCACACACTCATACACAATCACACTCACACATGCTCACACAGATACACTCACATACCAAACACATTCATATGGGCAAAACACAGTGACACCCCCCACACACAAAACTCACACACATTCATACCACACATGGCCACATTCATAGTCATACACATTCACACTCACACATAGTCACTCTCATACAATCACACAGTCACAGTCACGCAGCCATACACACATTCACACTCATGCTCTCACACACACATTCACATTCAGTCACACACCCAGTCACACACTCTCACATACATTCACACTCATACTCTTGCACATATTCACACATACTCATAGTCATACACACAGTCACATTTATACACACGTTCACAAACACATATTCACACTCACACATGGTCACACTCATGCACACATTTACACCCACACACAAGCTCACATGCAATCATATTCTCATGCACACATTCACACACACATGCACAGCCATACCCTCACAGTCACACTTTCACACACATTTACACAATGCAGTCACAGTCACACATGCATTCACACACAGTCACACTCACAGTCACATTTACACTCACACAACACAGTTGCACTCACACAGTGACACAGTCACTCTCACACATTTACACACATTCACACTCACATATTTACACTCTCACACATTCACACACAGTCACACTGTCACAGTCACATTCACTCTTACAGTCTCAAACTCACAGTCACACACTCACAGTCACACTCATGCACACAGTCAACTCACTCACACATTCACACCCACTCTCACAGTCTCAGTCACACTCACATACACACAGTCACACACAGTCACAGTCTCACAGTCACATTCTCACACACAGATACACAGTCACACAGTCACACACAGTCACACTCACTTTCACAGTCACACACAGTCACACTTACACATTCACACACATTTACATTCACAGTCACACACACTTTCACACAGTCACACTCTCACAGTCACACATTCACATACATTTACATGCACACAGTCACACTCATTTACTCACACAGTCACTCACACACAGTAACAATCACACACAGTAACAATCACTCACACAGTCTCACTAGCACACAGTCACACTCTTACACAAGTCACACACAGTCACACATACAGTCACACTCATTCTCGCTCAGTCACACACACATTCACTCACACACATTTACCCTCACACAGCCATACTCATTCACCCACAGTCACACACAGTTGCAGTCACATACACCATCACATTCACTCTCACACACACAGTCACACTCAGTCACACTCATACAGTCACACTCACACATAGTCACACTCATTCTCACAGTCACACTTACACTCTCACAAAGTCACACTCATTTTCACACACAGTCACACTCATTCTCACAGAGTCACACTTGGTCACACTCACACAGTCACACTCTCTCACACAGTCACACTCACACAGTCACACTCATACACAGTCACACACACAGTCACACTCATTCTCACAGTCACACCTTCAGTCACACAGTCACACTCATTCTCTCACAGTCACACTCTCTCAGTCACGCTCACACACAGTCTCACTCCCTCACAGTCACACTCTCACACAGTCACACTCACTTTCACACTCACACACAGTCACACACACAGTCTCTCTCACACACAGTCACACTCTC
>NW_012101299.1:3276580-3279616 GCF_000951045.1 Mandrillus leucophaeus
CACAGTCACACTCTCACACAGTCACACTCACTTTCACACTCACACACAGTCACACACACAGTCTCTCTCACACACAGTCACACTCTCTCACACATACACCTCTTAATCACCCACGTCTGCCCTGGGAGGACAGCAGCTGTCCCCTTGGGGCCTCTGCCTGGGCTGCAGCAGGTCTGACTGGCTTAGACTGGCACCTTCCCGGAGTCCTGCAGAGGAGCCACCTTCCTTGTTTGCCAGTGGGCAGGGAACAGCGGCCTCGTGCTCCCTCCTCTCTCAGTCTTTAGTCGATTTTACCCAATCGACCCTTTGGCACCTGTTCGCTCTTTCTCTCGAACTGAATCAAAGCCCATAGCTGTGAAGGGAGTAGGCCATCCCGTTCTAATTCTACGTCTACCATGACAAGTGGGCTCACAGATGGAAAAATCCCACGAGCCAATAATAAGAACCAGGTCACTGCAGCCAGAAGACCATCCTGACAGCCAGCCTTCATCAGCTCCCCTGAGAAGCCTACGGGCCTCCCTGGAGCTCAGAACCGAGCTCCTTGCAGCCCTGGTCAGCTTGGTTACTGTGGCAGAACCAGGCACCACTCCCTTCCTTCCACCAAATGCCACCTTTCACCTCCCTGGGTGTGCATCGTCTCACACAGGACAGGCCCAGGGGAACGCAGCTTCAGCCCCGTTAACTCCACTCCTTGTCATCACGGGCCATCCCACAAACATTTGGAAGCATCAGTGTGTGAACTAGCAGCTTTTCTATCTTGTTCCAGTTCCTCAGTGACAGAGCTTGCTACTTCTGTTGCTACAGAACCCTGGAAAGGTAACATTTGTCTCTGTTCTGACCTCGGCCATAGCAGGGCTTCTCAACAGCCTGATGCCTCTGATTCCTTCACTCTTCCATGAAGAAGAGCAGAGGCTCCAGAATCAGTGCTGGTCTCATCTCCCCGGAGACGAGTCACACATCAGCAGAAGGAGGCAGGGAGAAGGAGAGAGGATGACGCCAGGACTCATCAACGCTCCGGATCTTACACAAAGGGCCTTTGCAGGAAGCTGCGGTGAAGGACTGGGCCAGGACTCAGAGCGATCCACGCCAGAAAGTTCTCAGTAGGGAAGCCTGCCTTTCATCCAGGACTCGCTTGAACCCTGCAGCAGGGAGCCTTTGTAGGGATTTTTGCTTACGCTCGAGAGTGGGCGAGCCTGAGAGAGAACCATTTGAACCATCTTGTATCATACCAGGGCGTACCTACCTCAAAGGGGTGTTGTACGGAGCTTAATTAATTAATGTTGCAAAGTGCTCTCGGCTCCTCGGATGAAAGGGAGCTTGAAAAGTGCAACGTATTATTATTATTAAAATGATATTTAGTATTGGCAGGCGGGCCAGATGCTGAATGCAGATAGGCCTCGATAAAAGATGGACCACAAAAGAAGAAAAAGTTAATAAGGTGTTTCGGGCATGCTGCTAATAGTCTCACTGAAATTGCTTCTCTCTCCTGTGATGATGATTTGGCAGAGATAGGATCTTAACTGCTTTGCAGAACCAAAGGGTATTTCCATGGCGGGCGTTTTGAGGACCCAGAGACTGGTACAAAACAACAAATGCCCAGCCTTGCCCCGCCTTCCCTCGCAAAAGGTAAAATTGCCCATCTCTGAACTAAAGCAATCCTGCTGCAAGCCAAGGATACCGGACTGGGATAGATTTGGTATTTTTAGATGATTAAGAAATAACTTAATATGCTATTAGGGCCTCTGTCCAGTAAGCGACATGCTAATGTTTGACGGTGATTTGAGAAAATAAGGAAATGAATGAAGAGTTAAAACGGTGTGTGGAGCAAGTTAAGTAGTGAAAATCCCTGACTACACAGTCAAAGGCCCGGCCCTGCACTGCCAGCTACAGACAGAGGTGCCGGCAGAGCAAGTCCCAACACGCACGTCTTTATTAAATCTTTTTTAAAACACAGAAGTTAACTGTCTCCTGAAATATTTCGGGTGTTTAAACGTGCCACAGCTGACAAAAAGTAATTTTTAAAAGTCCTGGCACACGATTACGCTTGGTAATGTGTATCTGTTTCTGTTCCAGGAAAAAAAAAAAAAAAAAAAAGCAAGGCAGTGATTCAAACACCTTCCCTGCACACAATGAAGTTTGAACCTATACGTTCTAGGGGATAATTACCACTCCTTTTACTCCCTAAGTTCATGGCGTTTTAGAGGTCATCTAGTCGATTTTTCAAATGAAGAAATAGGCCCAGAGAGATAAAAATTTCTTGACCAAAGCAGTATATCTAGTCAGTAATTTAGAACTGGAATATAACCAGAGGTCATTGAGGGGCCCCCAAATACAAATTTGAGGAGAGCCTCCTGTGCTCTGTTAACTGCCAAATAAAGGATGGTCCCCTGGGAACGGAGTCCCTGTCCGCCCACGTGAGTATGGTTAGAGCGACGGGCACTGCGGCTGCGTGGCCCTCGGGCTGGAAGGGCTTCTACGCACATCGTTCCTGGGACCTTGATTTCCACCCTGGAGAGAAGGTCCGGTTCCGCTAGTTTCACCCACCAGGACACCAAGCTTCGAAGCCTGCAAGTGACTTGTTAAAGGACAAACACACACCTGGGATCTACCGGCCCCACCTCAGTGCTTGTCAGTGGGGGTGGTGGGTTTTTGCCACCATTCTTGTCCATCAACCTCTCCACATCTTTCTCATGCTGTGCTAAGCAGTGCTCTCGTTGTTTAATGACAGATTTTTCTTCCTTCTAAGTTGTAAGTTACTTGATAGCAACGGTGGGATTTATGTTCTCTGTAGTGACTAGCAAAATTAACACCTTCCTATTTATAGCTTTTTTTTTTTTTTTTTGAAATGAAGTCTTGCTCTGTCACCTAGGCTGGAGTGCAATGGCATGATCTCCGCTCACTGCAACCTCCGCCTCCTGGTGAGTAGCTGGGACTACAGGCACCCACCACCACACCTGGCTAATTTATTTTTTTAAGTAGAGATGTCGTTTCACCATGTTGGACATGTTGGTCTTGAACTCCTGACCTCAGGCGATC
>NW_012101299.1:3279666-3288588 GCF_000951045.1 Mandrillus leucophaeus
ATAGCTTTTTTTTTTTTTTTTGAAATGAAGTCTTGCTCTGTCACCTAGGCTGGAGTGCAATGGCATGATCTCCGCTCACTGCAACCTCCGCCTCCCGGGTTCAAGTGATTCTCCTGCCTCAGCCTCCTGACTAGCTGGGATTACAGGTGTGCACCACCATGCCCGGCCAATTTTTGTATTTTTAGTAGAGACAGGGTTTCACTGTGTTGGCCAGGCTGGTCTCAAACTCCTGACCTCAGGTGATCCACCCACCTCGGCCTCCCAAAGTGCTGGGATTACAGGCGTGAGCCACCGCTTCCGGCATTTATTGCTTTTATACCCAGCTCTGTAGGAATTTTTCTATTTGCTTGTAAGCGTATGTAGAAACACAAGAGAGTGAAAGCTTTTGTACTTAGGTGTACAATCTTCTGAAGTGAAAAATGCAAGTGGAATTTTGGGGGAAAAATAAATATAAGTAAAATTAGGCCATCTATGAATATTCACACATGGACTAGGACATCAGAAAGGGGCCTTCAGGTTCAGCTGACTCCTTTGTAGAAGTAGAGTCAGGACTCAAAGAGTCAGGACTGGCATCAGGCCGCATTCCATCAGCAGCAGAGGCAGGACAAGGACTCAGGTGTCCAGGCCCCAAGTCTGTTGTCCTTAGAAGGAAACAAGGAACCGTTCATATCTCAGTGGAAACGCTGAGCTTTAAGAAGTGACCCTTGGATTCATGACCACTGGAATTTCTGGTGGGTCTCTTATTTTACCAACATTGTAAAAGTTTGTGTTTTCTTGAATTACCACATCTCAAGAGATTTGGCAATAGATACAAATCCAAAGATCCTTGAAACCCAGGCTGTGTTCTTAGCTCTGTTATCAGTTCTTCCTGACTTCCAGACGGCCAGACGTCTAAAACCAAAGGCCAGGTCTCAAACTGAGTTCAGTTCTGTCTGATGAATGTTGTGAGGGATACTTCATTTCACAGAATTGATATTCTGCTCTCAGATTTGCTAGAAGTGGAATGTTTGTGCTAGAAGTCGTATTCCTTAAACAGAACTTTACGATAGGGGTGTGATAGTCACATGCAGGTCTCTATGCGTATGTATTTTGCCTCGAGATAATAATGAAGATCATGTTGGCAGTGACCCGATCATAGATGCACAATCCTTCAAGGGCACGTATTTAAAAGACATAACAATTCAACGTGTGAAATGTTTAGGACCATTTTAAAATTTGACCCCACAGCTCAATATCTAAAGGAAGACTTCTAAATGCAGGGGTGGATTGACGTCTAACCACAGGCACAGCCTGCACTCACTGAAGAGCCCTCACCTCCTATTGACCCCCTCTCCAGACCCTACAGTGGGCTTCCTGCGCCTTCCGTTAGTCACTGTTTGCTAATTTTAGAACTTTGGGAGAACGACTGGCTTTTCAAAATGGACAGGCAGAGATGGTCAGAGCAGGAAGACACACTGAACCACGTCAGAAGCAAAGATGTAATACACGTTCTGAAATATGTCATCTGTCACCCGATTTCTGGGTCAACAGAGCTTGTACATTTAATAATAAGGGTGGATGGAGACTGATTGAGAAGCTCTGGATTTTCTGTTTTCTTCTGTGAGAAGGATGACTTTAATTCCAACAATCCCAAAAGGTGCCTTCAGCAATAAAAGGGGTCATGAAACTCAGATGGAAATCCAAAATGTCAGCAAAATTTAATTGGGATTAAAGTCAGAAATTAAATTTCAATTCAATTAAAGCAGAAAATCCAAAATTTCAGCTAAAAACAAAGGAAACCTATCCACAGTGAACATTTTAAACAAAAACCTGCTTCATCTAGTATAAAATCCTTACAATCAATTTCTAAGAATTCAGCATTTATTTCCATCCTGAATTACCCACACTATTTTTGGTGTGTTCATCATTCTACATGTCTATGTTCTTTAAGTCCTTATCAATCTCTTAACAACCAGAGAACAGCTATTGGGTATGAATTCATCCATAGTCCAGGAAACCCTGATCACTTAGAGAATGACGCCCTGTTTCCCGGGCCACGTTTAGACTCCCACGACACCTCTTTGTTGCCTATCTGACATGAATGTTTGTTTCAATCAGCGTGTGAGTAGAAAGTGAACGAAACTTATCAGCTAGTTGTGGTTTATTGGTGCTCTGATTAAAGCTTTAATGGCAGTAAAATTTCTGATGAAAATTAAGTATAGTCCCTTCACTTTAGAAACGAAATCCTACGTATAATTTTACCACAAGCAGAAAATGAAGGATTTACTGCTGGAAAGCAGAAGATCCCAGGACTTGGCAACCAAAAGCAAATACAGCCTCTGGGTGCAGCCCAACAGAGCAAACCAGTTGTAGAACAAACACTGGGGGCTCTGGGGAAGCCCGAATACAAGTTAGATAACAGATGAGAACAGAGTTTTTGTGTTAGGTATTTGCCCTTGTGGGTGTGAGGAAAACTACCCTTATACTTTCGAGATGCATATTGAAGTAATGAGAGACAAATTATCATTATATCTCAATTTT
This sequence comes from Mandrillus leucophaeus, assembly GCF_000951045.1. Taxonomy (NCBI): domain Eukaryota; kingdom Metazoa; phylum Chordata; class Mammalia; order Primates; family Cercopithecidae; genus Mandrillus; species Mandrillus leucophaeus. The sequence continues at coordinate 3,282,187 of NW_012101299.1, forward strand.
CTCTAAAATGCTCAAGTAGAAAAATAGCTAATGCAAAGATGGCAACATTTTATTAAACGCCAGTCATAGGTACTTTGATATTTAATATCTTATTTTCCTCGCTTTCCTAGAAAGTTTGAATTTTTTCTTTTTCTTTTTTTGAGATGGAGTCTTGCTCTGTCGTCCAGGCTGGGTTGCAGTGGCATGATCCCAGCTCACTGCAACCTCCACCTCCCAGGTTCAAGCAATTCTCCCTGTCTCAGCCTCCCAAGTAGTTGGGATTACAGGCGCCTGTCATGATGCCTGGCTAATTTTTGTATTTTTGGTAGAGACGGGGTTTCATCATATTGGTCAGGCTGGTCTTGAACTCCTGACCTCAAGTCATCTGCCCGCCTTGGCCTCCCAGAGTGCTGGGATTACAGGTGTGAGCCACCAATTTTTTCTTAATTAAAAAGAATTAATATCCTCTTTATAAAAATGGGAAGGTGCTCTGTGCATTCTCTGAAATACTGAGTAACAATGTTGAGGACCAATGAAGAAACAATCTAAATGACCGTGCCTCCCACCAACCTGGAAACAACACAATTCTCATCTGTGTTTTTTGGTGAGATCTCTAGACCTTTGAGTATTCAACAGTCAAATATTCTTCATTAAAGGTATAGGAACAAAAGTAACAACTGGGTGATATTCAGAAGGTGGGTTAAAATGCTTACAGTCTAATGACTCAGGAATGGCATTTGTGGGGCCTGTCTGCATTCAAAACCATCCATTTCACAGAAAGTAAGTGCTTTGACTTCTGATGATGGTGTCTCCCGCCTGGCTAATAAGCAAGTTCTGCTCATTAATCTTCTAATGTATTTTGTTTATTTATTTATTTATTTCTATCTTTTTTTTTTTTTTTTGAGATGGAGTCTTGCTCTGTTGCCCAGGCTAGAGTGCAGTGGCATGATCTCAGCTCACTGCAACGTCCACCTGCCAGGTTCAAGCAATTCTTCTGCCTTCTGCCTCCCGAGTAGCTGGGACTACAGACATGCACCACCATGCCCTGCTAATTTTTTGGTATTTTTAGTAGAGACCAGGTTTCACCATATTGGCCAGGCTGGACTTGAACTCCTGACCTTGAACTCCTGTGATCTGCCTGCCTCAGTCTCCCAAAGTGCTGGGATTACAGGGGTGAGCTGCCATGCCCAGTCTAACTTATTTTATAAACCAAGCCCTTCTTGTCATCCTGGTACTGTAACCCAGAGGAGCACTTCATCCTCCCTCTTCTGGACTACCTCAGTAGATGCATAGCACATCTTCCCCCACCCGTGTCTGTCTTTCATTATATTACCCTTAATGAGCACCACGTCGGAATAAACTGTCCAAAATGCTAATTTTTCCTCGTCAATTCTCTATGTAAAAACTTTTTTTTTTTTTTTTTTTTTTTTTTTTTTTTGAGATGGAGTCTCACTCTGTCACCCAGGTTGGAGTGCAGTGGTGCGATCTCGGCTCACTGCAACCTCTGCCTCCTGGTGAGTAGCTGGGACTACAGGCGCCCACCACCACACCTGGCTAATTTATTTTTTTAAGTAGAGATGTCGTTTCACCATGTTGGACATGTTGGTCTTGAACTCCTGACCTCAGGCGATCCACCCGCCTCAGCCTCCCAAAGTGCCGGTATTACAGGTGTGAGCCACAACACCCCGCCTAAAAACTATCTTTCGAAGACTCCACATTACCCAAAGGCTCGACTCAACTATCCTGCCTCATGTAGTACAGTTTAGAGTAAGTCCAGACCCAATCTCTCTACAGCAAGGTGGTCGAGGGAAGAGCAGCTCTTGTGAGGTACAAGGGTGGTGCTGAGAACGGGGCTTTGACTGAGCATTGATTAAGAAAGCTGAGGCATTCCAGCAGTATAGAGCAGCGAGAACAGAAGCACAACAGGATAAACTGAAGCAGACCCGCACGAGGAAGGAGAGTGTTTCAACTTGATTTCCATCTGAGCTCCAAATATGGTGGAAACGTGGGGAAGGTGCTGGAAAGGTTATGTCGAAGTGAGACAATAACAGAAAAATACTGATTTTTGTCATTTTATTTTTAATTGTTGTGGGTACATAGTAGGTGTATATACAATATCTATGGGCTATACGAGTTATTTTGACACAGGTATACAATGCATAATAATCACATCTGGGCATCTGGGGTATCCATCACCTCACGAACTTATCCTTTCTTGTTTCCATTTGTAAGAATTTATCCTTACAAATGACCCAAGTATACATTTTTAGTTATTTTTAAATGTACTATAAATTGATGACTATAGTCACCCTGTTGTGCTATCAAACACTAGATCTGATTTATTCTCTCTACCTATATTTTTGTGCCCGTTAACCAGCCCCACTCCTGCTTCAGTTCCTGGTACAGGTACTCACTGCCCCTCACTACTGCCCTTGCCACACATGCTTGTATCATTCCCAAGCCTGAGTTTTACTACGTTCCCGAATCTTATCCATGTCACTCCCAACTTAGTCACCCAGATATGCACACACGCACACACACTCTCTCATGCACACATGCACATTCGTGCACACTCGTACACACACTCATGCACACATGCACACTCGTGCACACACACACTCGTGCACACGCACACTCGTGCACACACACAAGCACTCGTGCACACACATCTGGCTCCCATCTGTCCTTGGTGAACATCAATTCATTCCTAGTAATTTTACCACCATCTTTCCTGGGACCCTTTCCTGTACCCTCCATTCCCTGCGCTGCTCCTCTGTGTTCTCCCAGAACTGTGTGTACCCGTCTGTCCAGAACCCAGTCCCACCTTGAAATATGTTTGTGTGTGTCTACGCCTCCCCACTCCTCAAGCAAGTTTCATTTTTATTCATGTCCACACCACCTACATCTAATTACACAATCGGCACACGGCAAGTATTCTCCTAAACTGAAGTAAAGTAAAAACGAGCTCCTGAAATGTTTTCCTAAAATCTATTTCAATGAATCAGGAAAATAAATACATGGTTCACAATGCACCGTGGATACATAATGCAGAAAGGCTTTCCGTAGCACTCAGCCTCCACCAAGGAGGTCTTCGCTTGCTTCAAAGTCAAATATTTCATTTTTAATTTTAGTTGCTTTCTTCATGACCTCATAGATGTCACAGAAATTAGGCAGGACCTATAAGATTTAAGACCTTACTAAATAGTTACAGGTAGAAATATGCATAGGTTTTAATCAGATTAGATCCTCTGGCCATGTCTTTTGGTTTAACAGCCATTACACTTAAATTCCTTGCTCTTTTTTAAAAAAAGAGTTGAGATGACAAGTATCTAGAGGTGCTAATTTCTGCACCGTCACCTAAAGAACCAGTGCCCATCCTGAGTCCAAGTGATCTCATTGTTGGTGCAGCACACCAACATGGCACAAGTATACATATGTAACAAACTTGCACGTTATGCACATGTACCCTACAACTTAAAGTATAATAATAATAAATAAATTAAAAAAAAAAAAAAAGAACCAGTGCCCAAGGCCACGAGTGATCCTAGAGCATGTTTTCCCAACCCCGGTGCCGAGATGGGTTCGCTTCGACGTTCTCGGTTTTCAAATTTGCTCTGCTTCAGTGAGACGTCCTTAGGGGGCATGCACAGAATTCTGACACCTTTTGAATGGGAGTCTCACCTTCCTTACTATCCATGATTATGTACTGCAAATACCAATAATGTTTCTGTTGATTATTCTGGAAATCTATGTGTCTACTGATCACCTGGCTTTTTAAAAAATATTATTACTTACTTATTGCACATGTGGTGACTTTTTGTCTGTGTTGGCCAAAGGTGTCAAATCAATGATTTAAATCTCTTTTGAATAACTTTAGTTTTGGACATGCCTGACCCGTGTTTGCTTGGTTTTTAAGTAAGCTGTCTGTTAACGGGTCAGTGTCCTCCTCTATTGTTCAAAGACTTCTCTATGCCAGCTTCTCTAGTCCACTGTCTTTTTATTTCCACACCGTAAGCTCCACTAAACCTTACGTGTCAAGGGCCAGGGCTGCGGTTGCTTTAGCAATGCCCAGACCTAGGAATGCTTCACGAGAACTTGCTGCTGAATGTGTTTACTTCCATCGCTTTATTTTTCTTTTTGCAAATCAATATTATTCATAATATAGTCATATAAATTAAAATAACTTATTAAAATATTGAGTTAAAACATGATTATACAAGATTCTTATATGTATATTTTCAAGGTATAGATTTTTGGATAGATGAGTTTGATGTGCGTAAAATCCTGGACGTTATGTGGGTTAGATTCCCTTCTTTAGTCAACACCAGCATTCCCTGCACCTGGAGGCTCTGGTCACTCCCAGGCCGTCTCACCAGGTCCTGATTTCTCACCCGTGGCATACTTTCCATGCTGTCTTGTTTAAATGCTAATGCTCTGGGACCTCTTGTTCCATGGTAGGGATCTTAGAGCCAGTCACCCCTGGGGACCTTCCTCTCACTAACTCTAACTGTAAACTCTGGGTATTCAGTGATAAATCAATACTTTTTTTCTATACCTTCTCATATCAATTTTGAATCAGACAACTCCAAAATTGTACTGCAACGCCTACCTGTATTTTTTCTGCTATTTATTTAGTATGCTTTCTGAAGAATTCTCCTCTTGTGACTAACGTTCTTACCACAGTACACCTGGAGCTTCCCATCCTCTGCCGGAATATTTGTCCTTAAATACCACACACCTGTCTTTGTGGGTGTGTGGAGCTAGGCTTGGATATGCAGACTATTCTTATCAGATTATGGTACCCTTCTTGAGGACAGGTTTCTGATATATACATAAAATGAGAGAACCTTTTCCCTAAGCTACTGCATTCTAAACCAGCTTGAGAGACTTCCATTGATTGTAAAGGCTGTGAGATAAAGCATGCTTGCTTTGGGAAACCCAAGGACAAGGTCAAGTATTTCAAGATCTCTAAAGAAGAATAAATGTCGTCATCTTCTTATTTTCACTGCCTCCGGTTGACACTGGCTGAATGCTCACGGGGGCCACTTTGCAGAGCATCTTCCCAGAATAACCTGCTGCTCAGTGACCCGGCTTGCAACATGAGCTGTCTTCCAGCCTCCCCGCCCTCACAGTTACAGCAAGATGCACTCTAAGTACACGCTAAATGGACATCTTGGCCCAGGAAACGACCATGTCAGCAGCAGCCGCAGCCTCTTTGATGATGAAGGGCAATGATACAGGTGGGGATGGAGGCAGGAAGCAGATGGTCCCCTGAACTCCCAGCATGCTTTGGCGCCCTGTGATGTCTGTTTCCTCATTCTGATGGTTTCCCTCTCGATGGCCTCTCTCATTGGTCTATTTGGAGGCCCGTTTCCCGTACGCCAGATGTCTCACTATATCCTGGGTAATTGTAACTATTTGAAGAATTTCAAGAAAATGCCAGCTCATTAGTGACTTAGAGTACTTGACATTCTCTTGGATAAAGGCCAGTTTGTTGAGGAGTTTAAAATTCAACAACGTGCAGCACAAAAGAGGACCCAATTTGAAGGAATCAGAGTGTAATCAAACTGTGAATAATGGAGGTATGACCATCGACAGCCATGATGTTTTCTACTGAATTGGATTTTCATACAATGTGATCCCATCTTTATCTTTTTTATAGATGTCAAAGTGATGACTGGATTCATAGACCTATAAAGTAGGAGAGTAAAAACTTCATTGAATGGGAATACTGGAGGAAGACACATTCTAACCAGCAAAATACAGTGTTTACCTCAAAATCACCAGGAAAAAAAAAAAAAGCCCTTTTATTCCTCTCCTTATCACTGCTCTGTGAGCAGGGCCTGGCAAGTGGATTTTCAATGACTTTTCTTGTTGAAGACACTGCAGTTCCACCCAAACTTGTTGCTTCAAAGTTTGGTGGCCACTACCTATGAGTAACGTCACGGTGCCGATATATGTGCTTTCCGCCTCGGGGGACCATTGTGAAATACAAGAACCAGGCTAACGTCGTCATAACTCCAGGAAAGCAGTTGTCAATACCATTTTGTAAATGTATTTACCCTTTCATTTTAAGAGAGAACATGTCACAATGGTGATAATATTGCACCTGACAGAGTGTGCTGCACTGGATGGAAGAAAACCTAAAAAGCTAATTTATCCTGGAATGAAAAAAGTAGCATAAGACTGACTCCATCCTTAACAGGAATAGTATGAAAACTTCCCCCAAAGAGACCATCTACCCCTTGCTTCAAATTAATCCTGAAAAGAATTTGACCACTATCCATGATACAGTCAATAATTATTTACAACACATCAGACACCTGCTGATACTTAGCACCAAATCCAAGAGTAAGTCAAGACCACGGCCTTCAGGCCAGTCTGCAGGGCTCAGAGATACTTAGCACCAAATCCAAGAGTAAG
>NW_012101299.1:3288658-3299063 GCF_000951045.1 Mandrillus leucophaeus
GGCCTTCAGGCCAGTCTGCAGGGTTCAGAGATACTTAGCACCAAATCCAAGAGTAAGTCAAGACCATGGCACTCTGGCCAGTCTGCAGGGCTCAGAGTTAGCTCCATGACTTTCTCGTCTGTAATTTGGGGAAAGTTCTTGAACATTTCTAAGTCTCAGTTTCCCCGTCTGTAGAACAGGGATAATAATTGTACTCAATATACAGGTTCCTCGTGATAGTTTAGTACCACCTCTTCACACAGTGTTGTCAGTAAATGTTGGCGCTGCCATCACAGCTGTTGAGATCTCACATCTCCATGCGTGGTGCCTTTGTGATGCTCTTTCTCAGTGATGATCCTGGGTGTGACTGGTCAAGAGCATTGTTACACAAATGCCTGGTTGGCTGAACAATGAATAAATGGTACGGGCCAGGTGTGGTGGCTCACGCTTGTAATCCCAGCACTTTGGGAGGCCAAGGTGGGCAGATAACAGGGTCAGGAGTTCGGGACAAGCCTGACCAACATGGTGAAACCCTATCTCTACTAAAAATACAACAATTAGCCGGGTGTGGTGGCGCACACCTGTAATCGCAGCTACTCAGGAGGCTGAGGCAGGAGAATCACTTGAATCTGGGAAGTGGAGGTTGCTGTGAGCTGAGATCGTGCCACTGCACTCCAGCCTGGTGACAGAGCGAGACTCTATCTCAAGAAAAAAAGAAAAAAAGGGGGGCACAAGGGTCTTCATTGTTCTGGAGGAAAGTGGCATATGGCAGGATTTTGCGTTAGTCCACGTTCCATGTTGATGTTTGTGTGAGTTGACTAGAAGAAGACATAGAAGACATGTCCTTAAGTGGAGAAAACGCCTCTAAGCTGGAAGGTCATGTTCATTTAGAGGTGTGGGGTGCTTGCTGTGCAGTCCTCACATGCTGATACAACCCTGAAAATCAATGAAGAAAAGATGCAGCAGCCAGACCAGCCTCAGATTTTAAAATAAAGTCTGCTCAACTGAACTGCAGGTGACATGCAAAGCTGGGAGAGGCAGCAATAAAACCAATGATGAATCAAGATTCAACTCTACCTGGAGAAACTGAGATGAGCACTTGAGAGAGTGCCTGCAGTTCAACTGAGAGGAAGGTGGAAACCCTGCCCTTGAAGTTTTAAATCAGTTACCGACTACTGGGGTCAGGAAGCCTGGTCTACCTCAATCTCTCACACAAACAACAATCTAGGGTTTGTGGTTGAATGACAAATTCAAGAAGCCTACACGGAGATACATGTCACATCATCGAAGGCTGCACAAAATAGGTACAATGAGGCGTCATACGTAAAAGTTCAGACAAAACCACGAACTAAAGCCACCGCTCATTTCAGACTGACATTCAAAAGCTCTGCTCAAGTCCACATGCTTTATTGGAAACGAGGAGGTGAACAGTCGGGATGCGTCCAAGGGGGAGCTAACGAGACAGAGTGGGGCCCGCAGCTGTTTACTGACCCACTCCTGCTGTCATAGCAAACACTGGCTGTGCCCACACATGTGCTGAATGCATGTGGCACGTTCACACTGGTGTTCTTTCTGTTTTGGTTTGGTTTGGTTTCATTTGAGACAGAATCTCACTCTGTCTCCCAGGCTAGAGTGCAGTGCTGCTATCTCGGCTCACTACAACCTCCACCTCCCGGGTTCAAGCAATTCTCCTGCCTCAGACTCCTGAGTAGCTGGGATTACAGGTGTACACCACCACGCCGGGCTGATTTTTGTATATTCAGTAGAGACTGGGTTTCACCATGTTGGCCAGGCTGGTCTCAAACTCCTGATCTCAAGTGATCCCCCCACCTTGGCCTCCCAAAGCGCTGGGATTACAAGCATGAGGCACCACGCCCAGCCCACATAGGTGTTCTTGATTTATACTCAGAACAACCTTACAAGGCACGATTTTTGTTCTCGTTTTACAAGTGAGCAAATACAGGCTCGTAATCAATCTCAAAAGTGTTCAATGAACACACAGAATCTCATGCAGCTAGAACACAGAATCACATCTCAGCTTCAACTCAGACTCCAAAATCCAAATCATTTCCATTGTGAAAAATATTCACAGATGGTGAGAATGGCCGTAGGAGACTGGGAAGGCAACACTTGGGTGGAATGGAGAGTTTCGCTAACTTTCTTCAAATATTCAGTACTTTTTGTGTTTCTCTAAGATGAAGAACTAGAAGAACTATTAAGTAGAAATAAAAGAAGACACATTTGAGCACAATATAAGGAAGCACAGTATAACCAAGCTGACCGAAAATGCAGTGACCATGTTACCAGGTGGTCAGTACCCATCATAGGAGGGACGGGATCAAAGCTGGCTACTGGCCAAAGTCATCCCAGCAGTGCCCCTGTGTGACGGTGACATAGACTGTGTGACTTCTGAGACCCTTCTAACTCTCCTGGTTCCTTCCAGAATCTCGCAGACTCTAACGGAGGTGTCTTTTTCACCTTCATATCCATGGCCAGTGCATGGCCTAGAACCTAACGGGTATGTAAGAGTTTTTTTGGAATTAATGAATGAATTGAATAATTGGAACTATGACTGTTTTATCCACGAAGACTGTTCACACATTGGTAAAGAAAGTAAATCTTTGTACAATGTTATTTTACAGACTTTTTAAAGCCATCATAACAGCAACATTTCTTTTAAAAAGCCATGTTTCTCCTTTTAACCATGTCCTCATACCTCAAATTCTATTAGGGACCTCCCCCACCATGAGTTAATCATTGTTACTTTTTATCAAAATATAGGTTGGTATCGCTTTAAGTTTTCTTTTGAAAAACTTAAATAATGGGTTTTTGGAAAGAACAAGTCCGGCTTCTGCAGGAACAGTGCACACAGCAGACACATTTGGTTGGGAGACATGCGGGAGAGAAGACTGGGACTCTGAGGAGCACATGGGTGCAGGGGCACTCGGTGTGTCCTTGGTGTGGGGTCCTGGGGAAGGTGGGAAGGGAGGATGTCTGTAGAGACCCACGAACTGCTCCTCTCCGGGCAACCTGACCTCCTCTCCAACCACTGGTCCTTATCTCACCCCACACCTGGAGACACAGAGGCCCGCTCCACCATCCTCCTCTCATTTCCCTCACCTCCTTGGTGCCTCTGCATTCCTGGCTCTTCTAAGACATGCATGTTACTGAAGAGCAGGGAGGTTTAGGGGTGATGAGGGTGTGAGAGGAAAGAGAGGGCATCCCATCAAGAAGTGAATGCCACAGTAGCATCCAAAGAGCAGGAGATGCTGGTGATGTGGTGCTGAGTGACAGTCACTTTACTATGATGTGCCAGAGAAAAAAATCTATCCCAATAGCTACAGTCAAAGAAGTATGAGGGCCCCCCATACAACTGAACTGGGCTTCAAGGAACAAGCCATAGAGAAGGTGGTAGGGACAGGCCCAAGCCAAGCACTCAGGGCTTACACGGCCGGTGAGTGTCTCCTGCCCTGGATGGGAGCTGGGGGATCCCCATGGGATTGAGCCTGCAGAATTTAGTAACTCCACCTTTGAAAGGACTGTGACAGCAGCACTGACCGAGACGGCTCCCGCGCCATGAAAGAAGAGACTACAACTCCATGGTTAAGGCGAGGAACACTGCAGAGACCTGGGTGATTATCAATTAACATAATTCAACTTGAAAAGTTACATTTGTGTGGCCCTTTCGACAATGACCTTGGTCAATATGTACAGAATTTTACAAAATGCCTCTCTTGGTATTTTCTTTAAAAAGCTTTCCAAGCACCAATAATAAACATTTGCTTACAGCTTCTTAATTACTCAAAGGAACCAGGCAGAGAGATTTTTAATGTTTTAGTAGCTGATGTTGATTGAAAATCAATCCGAAATTAGGGTAGGATTTCCATCTCTGAGAGGATTACATAAGTCAGTAGAGAAATGCGTTTAGATTTCGGAAGATTCCATTTTCAGACAACTTTTACGATGACATCATCTCCATGAAGTCAACGCTCGAGTCATAAATTAGCACCTAAAAATAGACAATCCCTAACCGAGCCATCCAGTCCCGACAGGACTTTCATGCGTCTTCTAAAACAGAAGCAGCATTGAGGCTGTTTCAGGTGAGCAAAACGACCCCCGAATGAGCAGAGAAGCGTGAAGTCACTTCTGCTGCAGTGGAAAGACTCTGCATGCTAATGAGTCCTTTAATCCTTCTTCCCAGCCCACGGGCCACCATCAGCAGAGGCCTCCATCCCACGGGAGAGAGCGTTCTCACAGAGAATCCTTACACAGCTGCAGGACATACTGGAGAGCCAGGCCTGGTCTTGCAAGGTAGAGCCAACCCATGCCCCGCCATCCCGCAGGCGTAGTGGGCCTAGCCAAGAAGCTTCCCAGGGTGGCGCCCGCCTCGGCTGCCCTTCTGACTCAGCAGCTATGCGTGAGTGAAGAGTGGGGATGGGCTTGCTCTCTCCCTCCCGCCCAACTGCAACCCACTAAAGCCCTACTTCCCCTACTGCCTCAGGGTCAGCCCTAGATCCGACAGCCACCCAGGCCAGGCATCAGCTTGCGTTTGTGGAGTGTGTATCACGGGCAGGCGTGATACTAGGCACAGTGACAAAATCAAAGATTCCCCTTCAAAATATACCCCAAAAGATCATTCACAGAATAAATTAGCCTCCTCCTAGAAATCATCTGGACCATGGGCCATGAAGGAAACGGCACGGGCTGAGGATGTTGGAGAAGGTGTCTGTGGGCTCAGAAGGAGTGCAGCCTTGGAGACGGGGCAGGCTTCACAAAGCACAGCGGCTCCCGGTGAAGAGAAGGCAGGTGCAGAGCACAGGGCGGGCACGGCCGCGGCTCGCCCCGGCAAGGAATTGCACGCGTCTGTTGCTCTCCTGGTGTCTGCCTCTAACCGTGTCCCTCTGTGTTTTACGGATATGGCAGCTGTGCCAGCTTCAAAGAATTCCTTTCCTGGAGCAAAGTTTCCTCTCCTGTGAATCCCGCAGCCGCATTCCATGGGAGAAGGGCTCCTGAACAGAGACGTGATCCAAGAGCAGGCAGCTTCTGAGGAACAAGAGCCTCTGACTGCCGTGAAGGGGACACGCAGCCCCCAAGTCCACACGGTCACTGTGCATTGATGTCCTGTCTGCACACGCTTTCCACAGCCGTGACTCCCCTCCAGCCAAAACCACCACAAACCAGCCTAGCGTGTCTTGAGCCCCAGATAACATGGGAACGGCAGGCCACTGGGGTCAGGCAGTCGCACAGGTACTTCACTGCTTGGTTGGGTTCATCACATTGCTTAAGGAGGTTTCAGCAAGAGAGGTGACAGAACCAGCCGTGGGGATGTCAAAAGGCATCAAAAAAGGGATCCGTCACAGGAATTATTATTAGGACACGATTTCTATTGCCTAGTAAGAGCCACAGATACTGCTGGAAACACAATAGAGCCGCGGGGACTTTCTGTGTCATCCTAATAGGCCACAGCCCGCTGGGGTGGGAGCAGTTCCGATCACTGAACAGGAGGTGGAGGGGGTCAGACTTTGGTTCCTGTTTGAGATTACATGCATCATTTTCACCATTAACACTAAACCTTAACACCATTTTTTGTTTGTTTGTTTGTTTGTAAGTACGGAGGCATACACAGAAACGTCACCTGCCTTTGTTGTTGCTGCTGTTATTTTGGTTCATTTGGTTTTGTCCTGGCTCAAGGACAACACTTGGTTTTGGTGGAAAAATGAAGTTGGACCCCATGGGACACGTGTCATGGTTGCAATTTTATCATTTCAATAAGCAATTCAGTGTTTTAATTAAAACATGTAGAAATACAAAAAGGACATTCTAAATGTCACGATGGCTAGGCTAATTTCTTATCCACAGCAGGCCTTTCGGCACGAACTTCCTGAAGGACTTTAGTCTCTTGAGTGAGACTCTCTTTAGAGCTCCTCATCGTTTCGTAGGGAAACGAGGTCAGACTGAGCTGTGGCATTGCAAGGTGTTCTGAATGTAACGGCAACAAAATGGCCCCAGGGTGCAGCTGCCAAAGTGCATTTCCGTGTCTCTCAGCTGCACCTTTTCCAACTGGAGCAGGCTCCTCTTCCAGTGAATTCTGATACTAAGGAACTCCTGCCATGTGGCCTCTCTTGAATATCAGAACCCACAGCCACGTGAGGCTCCCAACCCCAGGCCCTCCTTCGTATCGAATTCTAGACCCTGCTTCCAAACCTCAGACCAAAACTTATGCTTCCTCACCTGCTCTGTTACCTGGACACCTTGCTGACCGATCTGGCCTCCTTCGTTCTGAGATGACCTTGTCCCGAGGCATCAACTTCAGCATAACCCAGGAGCCCAGCCAGGCTGAGATGCGTCAGCTTTGGTCAGTGAGCTTAGGCTCACTTTGGTGAGCCACTGACCTACACAGCAGGGACCACAGCACTTAAACTAGCTGGACAGCCTCCGTTCTCAAACACTTTTTTTGTGGATCACTTTTGCACTCATGGTTTTTCTTCACTTCTTGGAATTGGTTCAGCCATTACTAAGAGGTTTTAAAATAATGTGCTAGTGTATTTTAACCACTAAAGCAAGGAAAAAGCAACAAGCAAAAATTTTCCCAGTGGCAGTCCCAAAATATTGCCCCACTGACCTACCTCTCCTGCTTCACTGTGTCACCCCAAAAGAGAGCTCATAAAAAGAAAGCAGAGCCCAAATCCCTCTGTATCAGACATCAAACAAGAAGTGTCATTTTTTCTTAAATTTGCATGACTATATTATTAATTAATTAAGCACTCCACAAATCTTTTAATTAAGTGCCTACTCTGTTGCCAGGCATTATTCTGTGCAATTTATCCCAGAAGCCTTAAAGGAAAAAGACAAATTCCCTAACAGGGTAATCATTTCTAATAGCAAGTCATTGCTGGGAGCAGGTGAGCTCCTTGGGGAAGCACAGTAATATCTTCTGTTGCGTTACTATTTAAGTGATCACGTCGGGAAGCGTTTGTTTCAGAAGTCCTCAGTAGACCGGAGGATCAGAATTAGGCAGCAGCAGTTAAGAGCTGGGGGTGAAAAGGATTCCTCTCCAGTCTCTCCCCGGGGTGAGCCTGAACTGGGGGGCATTCTGCACCCAGCACAGCTTAGTCATCCTTGTCTGCGTGTGCGACCAGGCTCTCCCGGCACTAGTCTCATGGAATCTGAGAGATGTGTTCTACTGCTCACACTTGGGGGGCAGGCCCCTCCAGGAAGGTGGGTTCGGGTCAGGGTTTTACCCAAGGGTTCCCCAGCAGGTAAATCCAGGTAAACAGGCATTGAGCTTGAAACCAAGAAACTGGGTCCTGCCTCACACTCGCCACCCAGGTGCTGTTGTGAGCGGTTTACCTCTCTCTTACAGTTTCTGTGCTGAAAATGAGGTTAAAAATGCCTGTCTTGGGATTGTCGTGAGACTCAGATTAGAAAATAACTCTGAAAGGGCTTTTGTGAAGCAAACATCACCACTCAAGGATACAGTTATGAGTATAGTTACTAATGCAAGTTTGATGGTGGGGTTTGCAAGAAGACATCTGGACCTGGGCCCAGCCTGGAGCCATGTATTTTAGCTCCCCAGTGACGAGGGGGTGAGACGGCGGAAGAGGAGGAGCCCAAGAAATGACACCAGGAAGATCGGTGTTTGGGGAAAGGTCGTGCATGTATTAAACAGGATTGAAGACATGGAAGCAGCAGCATTTGCTCTAAGAGAGTTGAGGATGATAGGCTGCTCAGAGGCAGGGCGGGGCAGAGGTTTGGGAGCAGATGTGTTGGAATCATTGCTGGGCAGGTGAAGAATATCCCCCTCTTCATCAACAGTTGAAAGACTCATGACTGTCCGTTGGACCGGGAAGCGGCCATGGGAAAGTCAATATTCCTGAGGGCGTCTTGCTCCTGTGGTGCAGTCGGGCTGGTTCTCGAGCCTCCCACCCGTCCCCCGGGGCCACGTTCGGACACAAACTCTATGCATCCCAGTGAGAAAGTGCACCTGCTAAACCACGTGCAGAGGATCTCTCACAAATCTCACAGTTACACACACAAACGGGCCCCTCTCATGCCTGCAAACCAATGAAATAAATCACACCCAGCTCCGCGTCCTCAGGCTTCTCACCGGCTGCCTCCGACACCCCATCAGGAGCCTTCCAAGACAGCAGCGCTGCTCGTGAATATGTCACTGCAGCTCCCTGCGCTGACTCAATGGTTTGCATTTTTTATTCCATGTTCTCTAATGTGGAATTTACAAACAACTGAGCCAGAAGAAACTGGACGGTGCCCCCAGCCTGACCCCTCTCTAATGTACAAGGAAACTGAGGCCCTGAAAGCAGAGGTGGCCCCACCTCCCTGCAGACCAGACGCTCCATGGCACCACCGGGGCTCAGAGGAGAAAGTCATGGTCCCTCCCTGGAAGTCCGCGGCATGGCGGTTGGTGACGTCCTGTCCTCACGTTTTGAGCTCTTAATGAAGAGACGCACTCTGTGTGTGAGCCCTGCTTCCAGGTGGGGCCTACGTGTGGTCCGGGCCTACCCACGGCAACCTCCTGCTCGCATAGGCACAAGCTGGCACCAAAATGCTGTGCTCAGCCCCGGCCCCCAGCAGCTCAGGACCAGCCCGGCTTCCAACCATCACGGCTCTGCTGCACTGAGGTCAGGGCAGGTCCCCGGTGTCTGCCTGGCATCTCCCTGGGACAGCCCTCGCCTGGGTCTGAGGGGCACATTGGTTTCTCACATGCCCCAGCCCTTTGCAGGGTCCTGGGCATGCAGCCAGTGCTCATTAAACCAACACTTCATTGAAATGACTGTCCCCTTGTCAACGCTGAGATTTTTCTCCTGACTTTCCCTGCCGGTTTCAGTGTGGGTTTTACATGTCAACCAATTTAATTCTCACGATTGATTTAAGTAAGCCAGAAGGTGAGTCTTTTCCCCACTTCGCAGATGAGGAAACCAAAACACGGAGAGTTTAAGAAGCAGGGCTGAGGTCCCCGCGGAGGAGCAGCTGGCCTGTGGGTGCCTTTCTTATCAGGATTGAACCAACCTTGTACGAGGCCAAACTCAAGCCTTCCGTTTTCTGGCTGATCCTGGGCAAAGCAGCTGGTGGCAGAGCTGGCGGGAAAATCCATCCATAGGAACGGGAGGTGGCGGGGCTGCAGGTTTCGGCTCCAGCAGTCACTGGTCACATGAGCCTGTTTGACCCCTCCGGACCTCAAGGCCTCTTCCACAAAATGAGAAGTCTGAACCGGAGCAGTGGCTAAGACCAGATGATTTCCACCATCCTAGGAAATGAGGCGTGTGGACCACTCTGTCCACCTTCCTTTCATGGATAAGAACCTGTGTTTTTGTTTGTGCTGAGCTGACAGGCTGACCTTTAACTGAAAAATTGAGCACTTGTTGAAGAGAAGATGTGCTTTCCATGAAAAGCAGACCGATGGCCATTCACAGCAGCCACAGGAAACAGGAGACCCAAGGCCCAGGTCCAGACCAGGACTCACCGGCCGGGTGTGCGGGCAGGGCCAGGCTCTGTGCTTTCCCCCTGGGGCTGCTGCACTTGGAGGTCCGGTGTCCACACACCTTCCTTCTCTCCCCACTGCAGCCTGCTCCTGTCACCCTGAGTCCTCTCACCCAGGGAATTCCACAAGGGAATCCTCCTGCCTTCATTGGGTGCCTGAGCCCCTACGAGGAGTTTTGGGAAGAGTGAGAGGGAGGAAGCTTCACAGTCCAGCGTTCCTGGGGCCTTTATTCTGAGTGACAAGTTGCTACCCGGCAGCCACGTGTGAGGCGACTCCAGTCACCCTGCACAGGACGGCTTCAGCATTTCTGCGAAAGAACCTCACCCTGAGTGTGCCACAGCCTCCCGCGTTCGCTCCACAGCCGTGACTGCAGCAATGCTCCTAGCAGACCTTGAACAGAGGAGGCCCAGCAGCATCCTCAGAAGAGAAGAGGGAAGCTTGCAGCGCAGGCCCCTGGCCACGCCTTAGATGACCTTCTGTTTGTTCTTGGGACACACAGAAGGGCCAGAGCTTTGGCTGTGTCCCCACCCTAGATCATCTGGTCCCGCTTCTTCATTGTATGGAAAAACAAGAGACCAGGAGAGTTTTGATAGTTTAGGCAAGGTCACAAACCAGTCAAGGCTTGAAAAAGATCCACGCTTCCTAATTTTTTGACTGTGCTCTCTGGCCTGCTGTGATGTCTTTGTTTAACATCTCCCTGTGAGGGACAGCCTCCTTTTATGAATGGAGAAATGAATTAATGAATATAATATAAATAAATGAATAAAGCCCTTCCAAATTGGACAATACTGGTAACGCCAAAGAATGTGCCTACTAATACATAAAAATTAAAGAAAGACAGATGTAACTTGTGAACACAGCATCTCAAAGGCACGGTTTTAACTGAGCCCCAGCTAAACAGCTTAGTTACCTACAACAGTTTAACTA
>NW_012101299.1:3304138-3306560 GCF_000951045.1 Mandrillus leucophaeus
GCTCTCTCTCTTTGCCTGCTGCCATCCATGTAAGATGTGACTTGCTCCTCCTTGCCTTCCGCCATGATTGTGAGGTCTCCCCAGCCACGTGGAACTGTAAGTTCAGTTAAACCTCTTTCTTTTGTTAATTGCCCAGTCTCGGGTATGTCTTTATCAGCAGTGTAAAAATAGACTAATACAGGATGTATAGGAAGAAACATAATATATGTATATAGGGTTTGGTACTATCCGGTTTTAGACAACCCCTGGGGATCTCAGAACACATAGCTAGAGAGGGATTTCTGCACTCACATGAAATTATCTCCCCTGACTTTAGGTAGAGAAGCAAGATGCAGGATAGTGTGTGTAATTTGCTACAATTTTTGTACAAAAGAATGTATATAGGCATATAATTGTATAGAATATATGCATACACCATTTCTCAAAGGATCTGTCTATCTTTATCCACCTGCCTATCCTCTCTCTAGTTATCTATCTCTCAGCTACCATGAGATGCCTCTGGGAAGGGAAGTTTTTTTTCTTCGCTTCTATCCTTCAGGACATTTTGAGTTTGTATATATCCACATGTTATCTATTTCAAAAATATCTTATCAAATTTGTGAGAGTCTAGTAGGCTTCTCTTAATCTGGCTGATGTGAAGCCTGCTCACTAAAGCTGGATATTAATGACTTTCTGGCACTTTTGATGAGTCCAAGCCCTGAACCATAATACAGCAGTTCTCCCTTATTCAACAGAGTTCTGTTTCAAGACCCCTAGTATATGCTGAAAACCACAGATAGTACCAAACCCTATATATATGCACTATGGTTTTTTCTACACATATGTACCTATGATAAGGTTTAATTTATAAATCAGGCACAGTAAGAGGTCAGTAATGATACCTAATAATAAAATAGAACAATTATAACAATATATTGTAATGAAAGTTAGGTGAGTGTGGCCTCTCTCTGTCTCTCTAAATATATTATTGTACTATACTTGGCTATTTTCAGACTGGGACTGAGCTCAGGTAACTGAAACCACGGAAAGCAAAACCACAGATAAAGGGGCACTGCTGCATGTGTCTTAGCTCAGGCTGCAATAACAAAATGCCATAGACTGAGTGGCATAAACAACAGAAATTTATTTACCTCAGTTCTGGAGTCTGAACATCCGAGATCAAGGTGCCAGTAAGGTAAATTTTATCCTGAGGTCTATTTTTGTGGCTTGTATAATAGGTGGCCACTATCTCATTGTGTGTTCACCTAACCTCACCTTGTACAAACTCAGGGGAGTGGGGTAAAAGACAGAGAAACAAACACAAAGAGAGAAAGAGATGGTAGGGGGAAGTAAAGAGAGGACACTGTCCTCTGTTCCTCTTCTTATAAGGCCATCAATTCTATTGGATCAGGGCCCCACCCTCATGACCTCATTTGACCGTAATTGCTTCCTTAGAGGCCCCATCTCCAAATACAGCCACACTGTGGTTAGGGCCAACAGATGAATTTTTGGGTCAACACGATTCATCCTTAGCAGTGCACATAAAGGTACCTCATTGTTTTTAATAACAAAGAGCATTCCATTGCATTGATGTAATGATTTGTTTTAACTTCCTCTTTGATGTAAAATTGTTAAATAAAGATAACTTTAATTTTGAGTGGTAGAGAGTTTTTGTTTGTTTTTTTTGGTTTTACTATTATGTTCTAGTTTCATTACATGCAGTCAGAAAAAATTATCTGTGCTATTCCTGCTTTTCCAAAATTTTTTAAGGTTTTATTGTACCCTAGTATTTTATCCTTTGGGGGAAAGATGCACTTTCTCTTTTTAAGGTATAGAACTCAATATGTATCTATGTATCTACCTCATTTTTTTAAACCACTTTGTCTCCCATAGACCAAGTTCAGGATTTCTCCTTAATGTACTTCTATAAGTCCTATAGATTTTGTTTTAGGAATGCTAACATTATGACATTAGGTACAAATGTTATTTGGTGAATAACTGTCCCTCTTTGTTTCAGATAATGCTTTGGACCCCAAATTCAACTTTAACCTTTGTGTCTTTGTATTTTAAAATTCATTTTGAGACGTTTTGTTTTAGAAGCATATCTTACACACAGTTTATAGTTCACTTTTGTGTTATGATATAATCTAAAAATCTCTTTAACAGTTGATTTAGCTCACAAACTCTTATGAACACTGCAGTTTATTTTCTTTTATATTTTTGTTATAGTCTCTGTTTTTAATTCTTTTTTTCTTTTATTATCTGCTGGATGGTCTTTGCCTTTCCTGTATCAGTGCGTGTGTCTTCGTTCATTTTCTGTTGCATAACAGAATACCATAGATTGGATAATTTATAAAGAAAATAAATTTATATAGCCTACAGTTCTGGAGGCTGGGAAGTCCAAGAGCATGGTACTGGCATCTGGTGAGGACCTTCTTGCTAT
>NW_012101299.1:3308900-3311940 GCF_000951045.1 Mandrillus leucophaeus
GACACCCCGCAAGCGTGCATGTCAATCAAGTAGTAAAAAGACAGTCATTGAGCCCTTCCTGGGTGCCCAGCCTCACTTTGCGTGTTGTTTAGAACATGAGAAATGATGCTCAAGGGTTTGTCGTTTTCATAAGGCATCAAGTCTTTCCAATCAAGACAATTTAAAGAGCCATGTCCTAAATGGGAATTCAGAGAAAGAAGAGATTGGAATTAGAGATAGGAATTGGTTGAAGTCGTTGAAAAGGCTTGGAGGGGGAAACAATGAGATTTACATGATCTTGGAAAGAGGCATAAAATGTGGATCCCTGTGAGAAGACAGGGACATTCCCAGGAATGAAAGGTGGAATTCTTAAAGACCGAGGTGAAGAGAGAGTGGAAGGGGTGGGGCTGCCAGGGTCTCACCCAGCAGAAACAATCCATGATCCAGAGCAGAGGACCCAGAGTTCAGTGAGGATTTCAAGTACCTAAAATCCTGTGCATGACCTGTTCAGAGGGGACGGGGAGGACGTAAGACAGGATCCCAGCACTCAGTGAATCAGGACGACTGGCACTGTCTCTACAAAAAGAAAAGAACATCTTAAAGGCTTTGTAAGAACCTCACCTCCACTTCTTATGATATGAACAATTATATTTTTGTGATAAGACTGTGATTTTAAAATATCACCTCCAAGACAAAAGGAAAAAGTAGAGATGAAATGAAGTCAGTCAGTTATCAGGGAGAATCTAAAATCTGGCGACTGAAGAACAGATACGTAGCACAGGAAGGGCTAGATTACCAACCTGGTCAACATCTGTTATCCTCTTATAAACTTGGAACTATGAGTCCAGTAGTCCCCAGACTGGAGACTGGAACCCTCTTGAGGTTCCCAAAGTACACAGGGTGCTCAGTTTGCGTTTTGAGAGGGAAAAAGTGACATGTGAATGGATTAAGTTCTAGAAATGGGCTATATGAGGGTCCATAAGCTTTGAACACAAGTGGAAGCCACAGTTGCCCCTTATCTGTGGTTTCACTTTCCATGGTTTCAGTTACCCGTGACCAGCTGCAGTTTGAAAATAGGTGAGTACAGTACAGTAAGATATTCAGAGAGAGAGAGAAAAGACCACGTTTATGTAACTTCTATTACAGCATATTGTTGCAATTGTTCTATTTTATTGTTATTGTTGTTAATCCTTTACTCTGCCTAACTGATTAATTAAACTTTATCATAAGTAGGTATGTGATATGGTTTGGCTGTGTCCCTACCCAAATCTCATCTTGAATTCCCAAGTGTTGTGAGAGGGACCCAATGGGAGGTAATTGAATCATGGAGTCAGGTCTTTCCTGTGCTGTTCTCATGATAGTGAATAAGTCTAATGAGATCTGATGGGGTTTTTTTGTTTGGTTGGTTGGTTTTTTTGTTTGTTTGTTTGTTTGTTTGAGACGGAGTCTCGCTCTTTCGCCCAGGCTGGAGTGCAGTGATTCATTCTTGGCTCACTGCAAGCTCCTCCTCCCAGGTTCATGCCATTCTCCTGCCTCAGCCTCCCGAACAGCTGGGACTACAGGTGCCCACCACCGCACCCAGCTAATTTTTTGTATTTTTAATAGAGATGGGGTTTCACCATGTTAGCCAGGATGATCTCGATCTCCTGACTTCATGATCCACCCGCCTTGGACTCCCAAAGAGATCTGATGGTTTTAAAAAGAAGAGTTCCCCTGTACATGCTCTCTCTCTTTGCCTGCTGCCATCCATGTAAGATGTGACTTGCTCCTCCTTGCCTTCCGCCATGATTGTGAGGTCTCCCCAGCCACGTGGAACTGTAAGTTCAGTTAAACCTCTTTCTTTTGTTAATTGCCCAGTCTCGGGTATGTCTTTATCAGCAGTGTAAAAATAGACTAATACAGGATGTATAGGAAGAAACATAATATATGTATATAGGGTTTGGTACTATCCGGTTTTAGACAACCCCTGGGGATCTCAGAACACATAGCTAGAGAGGGATTTCTGCACTCACATGAAATTATCTCCCCTGACTTTAGGTAGAGAAGCAAGATGCAGGATAGTGTGTGTAATTTGCTACAATTTTTGTACAAAAGAATGTATATAGGCATATAATTGTATAGAATATATGCATACACCATTTCTCAAAGGATCTGTCTATCTTTATCCACCTGCCTATCCTCTCTCTAGTTATCTATCTCTCAGCTACCATGAGATGCCTCTGGGAAGGGAAGTTTTTTTTCTTCGCTTCTATCCTTCAGGACATTTTGAGTTTGTATATATCCACATGTTATCTATTTCAAAAATATCTTATCAAATTTGTGAGAGTCTAGTAGGCTTCTCTTAATCTGGCTGATGTGAAGCCTGCTCACTAAAGCTGGATATTAATGACTTTCTGGCACTTTTGATGAGTCCAAGCCCTGAACCATAATACAGCAGTTCTCCCTTATTCAACAGAGTTCTGTTTCAAGACCCCTAGTATATGCTAAAAACCACAGATAGTACCAAACCCTATATATATGCACTATGGTTTTTTCTACACATACGTACCTATGATAAGGTTTAATTTATAAATCAGGCACAGTAAGAGGTCAGTAATGATACCTAATAATAAAATAGAACAATTATAACAACATATTGTAATGAAAGTTAGGTGAGTGTGGCCTCTCTCTCTCTCTCTAAATATATTATTGTACTATACTTGGCTATTTTCAGACTGGGACTGAGCTCAGGTAACTGAAATCACGGAAAGCAAAACCACAGATAAAGGGGCACTGCTGCATGTGTCTTAACTCAGGCTGCAATAACAAAATGCCATAGACTGAGTGGCATAAACAACAGAAATGTATTTACCTCAGTTCTGGAGTCTGAACATCCGAGATCAAGGTGCCAGTAAGGTAGATTTTATCCTGAGGTCTATTTTTGTGGCTTGTATAATAGGTGGCCACTATCTCATTGTGTGTTCACCTAACCTCACCTTGTACAAACTCAGGGGAGTGGGGTAAAAGACAGAGAAACAAACACAAAGAGAGAAAGAGATGGTGGGGGGAAGTAAAGAGAGGA
>NW_012101299.1:3312680-3324932 GCF_000951045.1 Mandrillus leucophaeus
ATCTGCTGGATGGTCTTTGCCTTTCCTGTATCAGTGCGTGTGTCTTCGTTCATTTTCTGTTGCATAACAGAATACCATAGATTGGATAATTTATAAAGAAAATAAATTTATATAGCCTACAGTTCTGGAGGCTGGGAAGTCCAAGAGCATGGTACTGGCATCTGGTGAGGACCTTCTTGCTATGTCATAACACAGTGGAAGGCATCACATGGTGGGAGGGTGAGAGCATGCACGTCAGCTCAGGTGTTTTCCTCTTCTCTTAAAACCACCAGTCCCATCATGGGGTTCCACCATGAAGCCTTTATCTAATCCTAATTACCTCCCAAAGGCTCCACCTCCAATCAACATATGAACTGAGGGGTTCATTTTCCAGCACATGAAGTTTGTGGGACACATTCAAACCATAGCAGTGTGTATCTTCTAATAATTTTAAATGTCTTTAATTTTGTTCTACAGGTGGCTTTAAGATTATAACTTTATACAATATTCTGAAAACACTATTTCATGGACCACAGCTGTCCAGTAGCACTTCCTGCTAAGATGGAGGTGTTCAATAACTGTGCAGTCCAATATGATAGCCCTGGCGAGATGTGACTATTGAACACTTGAATAGTGGCTTGTACAACTAAGAAAGTGATTTTATCTAACTTTACTTGTTTTAAATTTGAATACCCACATGTGTCTCATGGCTTCTATTGTGAACAGCACAGTTTTAGACAATATCCATGGACATCTTACTAAGAGCCAAGCACAATGACTCAGGCTTTCACATCTTCCTGATGAGACCCAGGTTAGCAGAGTGGTGAATGGAGTGCAGTCTGGAGTGTGACTGTGTGTGTCCAAACCCTCTTCCTCTTCCTCTCTAGCTGAGTCTCCAGGAAGCTTACCTAACTTCCCTGTGCTCAGTTTCCTCATCTGCAAAATGTACCTACTATTGTTTTCAAGAGTAAATAAATTAGTATCCACAGTAAAGTAAAACTGAGCCTGGCATATAATAAATACTATTAAATAAGCTAATGATATTATTGCTATCCTTATTCTCGTTTTCTTCTTACCCTCTACCAAGTATTCTCGTATATTACATAATTTCTTATAATCTTTATCATTTAACCTTTTTTTTTTTTTTGAGACAAGGTCTCACTCTCTTGCCCAGGATGGAGTACAGTGTGGAAATCATAGCTCACTGCAGACTCCATCACTCAGTCTCAAGTGATCTTCCCACCCCAGCCTCCTGAGTAATGAGGACTACAGTTTTGTCATTCATCTCTTTGATTGAAGTTTGTCCTCTGCTAGTATCTTTAAGAATAATCTTTGGTATGACCCATGGGAATTACATTATCTAAGTTCTTATATGTCAGAAAAGCAATTGTCTGTCACCTTTTATACCTAAACATTAGTTCAGCTGTGTTCTGCTTATCTGTTGCTGTGTGAAAAACTACCCTAAATTTAGAATCACCCTCATTTTATCGTGTTTAAAAATTCTGGCTGGGCACAGTAGCTCGTGCCTGCAATCCTAGCACTTTGAGAGGCTGAGATGGGAAGATCGCTTGAGCCCAGGAGTTCAAGACCAGCCTGTGTAACACAGTGAAACCTTGTATCTACAAAAATACAAGTAAATATACAAGTAAAAATACAAGACATGGTGGCACATGCCTTGGAGTCCCAGTTACTTGGGAGGCTGAGGCAGGAGGATTGCCTGAGCCCAGGAAGTTGAAGCTGCAGTGAATGGTGACTGTGACACTACACTCAGCCTGGGCAACAGAGCAAGACCCTATCTTTAAAAAAAGAAAAAAAATTCTGTGTCAGGAATTCAGAAAAAGCCCAGGGGGATGACTGTTCTTTGGTCTACAATGTCCTGGACATCCACTGAGATAATTCAAAGGGCTGAGCTGGAGCACACTGGCTGGGGGTCCATTCCCAGAAAGCTGAAACGTCTGGCCTCTGGGCTGGGCTGGCTGACTGCTGGGCCCTGCTGGGGCTGCCTCTCAGAGCACACAGCTGTGGCTTCTCCAGGACAGTGGTGTTTGGGTAGTGAGCCTGTTTACGCCAGGGCTCCGGCTCCATCCATGAGTGTTCCCAGGCGCAGCTTTGTGACCCAGCTCAAGGGACACTTCCACCAGACTTTATTGTACAAGGAACCACAACAGCCTACATGCAAGGAGTGGAGAAATAGACCCGATCTCTCAAACAGGAGTGTGTCAAAGAATTTGCTTATGTCTAAAACTGACACAGACTTGAAATACATTTTTCTTTTGTTGTGTTTTCATTTCCTGAGTAAATTGTGGGCATCACCTCACTCCTAGCATAGAAAGCTAGGCTAAGAAAGTTTATGGCTGACCAGATTTTATACCTTCTATTGGGGTCTCCATCTTCTCTCTAGATCCCAAAGTACTCTTTCTTTGTTGAAGTTTATTGAAGTGCAATAACACTTATAGGCTATATGGCAGATTGTTCGCCATTTGCCTTTTTTTTTTAAGCATCATAGTGTGCTTTCTAAATTATTTAATTCTTCTATTTCTTTTTTTTTTTTTTTTGTCTGTTTATTTTTTGCTTTTTTTTAGATGGAGTCTTGCTCTGTCCCCCAGGCTGGAGTGCAATGGTGCAATCTCAGCTCACTACAACCTCTGCCTCCTGGGTTCAGGCGATTCTCCTACCTCAACCTTCCAAGTAGCTGGGATTACAGGCACACGCCACCATGCCCAGCTAATTATTGTATTTTTAGTAAAGGCAGGGTTTCACCATGTTGGTCAGGCTGGTCTCAAACTCCTGACCTCAAGTGTTTCACCTGCCTCAGCCTCCCAAAGTGCTGAGATTACAGGCGTAAGCCACCATGCCCAGCCTTGATTCTTCTATTTCTGAAACACTTTTTAAAGTATATGTATTTTTAATTTACCTAATAATAATTTTGGTTTTTTCTTCAGTGATACAGTGATGTGCATGAAGGATCTTTTTTTTTTCTGTCTTCCCTCATCTGCTCATTTGCATTTCATTTTGCTCATTTTTTTCTCAGTCCTATCCTCCATGTTCCTTAGAGTGTTTTTACAACTATTTCTTTTTTCCGAGGCTCCCAATTCAACTTTCCTGCCTATCATAGTTTTATGGTTTTACTCAACTCTTCCTGAAGTCTGGCAGCCTACAGTTGATTATTCTCTACAAGTAGACAATATTTCATGAGCTCTTATACCTTGTATTCATACTCTTGTTTTACAGAAGTAAATTCCTTTCTTAGTGTTAAAATTTCATAGTGATAGGTTTGCTCACAATTGTTGTTTTCCCTTTAGAAATATTTTACAAATAAGGGCGTTCACTTGCTATCTGTTCATCCTATTAACTTAATACACTTCCCTCTGGTGTTTTAGACCTTTAAGATTATAATTTATTATTGAGCAAGAGGATTAATTCCTAGGTGCCATTAAATGAAGCTACACATGGTAGAAAATTGCAGGCCTTATCCTAAGCAGGGAGGAGTGCTCCTGAGTGCTCCTGAGATGTAAATCTCAGGTTTTCTGTGTGAGTAAATTCATTTAGATTAATTCAACTCCAGCCAATCAAGGCAGGACTGCACAGCTGTGCCTAATGTAGAGTTTCTCTCCACCCTGCCTCACCAACATGCTGGGTTTTTTTATTTTGATTTTTTGTTTGTTTGTGTTTTTTACAAATGTAGCTGCCTGCATAATTTCTCAATGTCTCCATGCCTCCTCTGCTTCTTGAGACTTTATGGCAAACTACACCCAGAAAACACCTGCTCTTAGTCCCATCATTTTCTTCCCTCTTTCCCAACAAACGGTTGTTGGTTGTCCCCTTGGGATAGGTCACTTTCTCCGGAAGGGATGGTTCTGTCTGCATTTCCTGAGATCTGCAGCTGTGGGCGTTCTCCCTAAAGTCTTCCTGAGCCTCTCTCTGACCTTCTCTCTCCTTGGCAGCCTTCCCTGTATATTGTGTTTCAGGCTTACAGATGTCTCCTGATTTTGTTGTGAAGATGGCATTTGCCTTATTAGTCTCATTCTTCTCACTCTTTTGGGTAATTTTCAACAGGATAAGACGGAAAATGCTGTCTTGACGTAGCTACTTCTGAACTGGAATCTCTCAATAAATTCTGAATACATTTTTTTAAATGCACATGGGCAAAAGGGCAAAAAGAAGATGAGCAGAGGTCTGAACACCTTCGGGGGGACAAGCAGGCCCAGGCTGAGCTGGCTGTGCCGGCGGCAGAGCAGACGCCTCATGGGTAAGTTTCAGAAAAGGCTTCTGTCCCCTGGGACCAGTGCTTAGGGAGCAACTGCGGCCCCAGCAGCTCTGCAGAGATCAAGTGCAGCCGCTCAGGGGTTTAAAAATGTGCCGTGATGATCTCACTCCCAAGAAACTAAAAACTGTGTTCTCACAAGAACAAGGGGCCAAATATCAATGTGAACTAGTTGAGGTCTCTCCAAACTGGCCATGATCTGAGGTGTCCACCTTCAGCAGTTTGATTTTCTTTACTTTTTTATAAAGTTTCTTTTGTAAATAAATTACAACCCTTCTCCGCTTTCTCAGAGTAAAACAAAAAATATTTTCTGCTTTGTTTTGTCCACACACAGGCCAGCTAGAAAAGGATGAAAAGTTGAAAATGACTGGATTCAGAAAAAAAACATACCAAACATCAAGGGTGTGTGTGCGCCTGTGTAAGCATGTGTGTGCATGTCTGTCTGCATGCACATATGTGTGTGCACACACACGTCTGTATCAGTGTGCACGACAGACAAGGAACACCACTTGTTTCTGTCTACAGAGTGGCCCTCTCTGACCACACCGTGTCCTTCCTGCCCCCCGTATGCTCCAGAGGACGTCTGTGATGAAAGGACCATCCCATGAGGGAGCCAGGCACCCGGGGGGGTGGTGACTACACAGGTGGGAATGACACAGCTCTCCAGACAGTGAAGCAAAGGGGTTGGGGCTAGAAAGTGAAGAGTCCTGAATTGCAAGTTAAAGAGAAGGCATCCAGCATGGCTCGTATCTCACAGATTTGGAAGAGTAGATGCCATTTTTCTTACTACTTGTCTAATTCTTTCTGTATGACACCTGCACTCTCCATTGTAGAGATGAGTAAACTGAGGCCAGGAGTCTCCAAGGTCATGTGGGTGACCTTCCCAGGGCCGAGAAATGAGATCTGTGCTTCACACTCATCAAGCTCGTCCCAACCCCACCAAGCCATACGCTCCTGATGCATAATTAATCATAGGAAATGAATAACTCCATTTCTGTTATTTCGGATTCCCAGATGGCTCAATAATGATTTTTTTTTCCAAAGGACATACCCATCTAGGAGATGGATATTAGCCAGAACATCTAGCTGCCCTTCTAGACTTATCTTCAGGTAAACCCAAGGGCAGGACGTCAGCACTGCAGGGGAAGGGCTTCCTGTGTAAGGAAACGATGGGAAACAATACGCCTTCTAAGAGCCGAATACTCTCGGATCGAGGGTGATTCCTCTGAATGTCACTGCACACGAAGACCAGGCATCTTGCAAGGGTCTCATCACAAAATGACCCACTCTGGGCCAGGCGTGGTGGCCCACATCTGTAATCCCTGCACTCTGGGAGGCCAAGGCGAGTAGGTCACGAGGTCAGGAGATCGAGACAATCCTGGCTAACACGGTGAAACCCCATCTCTACTAAAAACTACAAAAAACGGGCGCCCATAGTCCCAGCTACTCGGGAGGCTGAGGCAGGAGAATGGCGTGAACCCGGGAGGCAGAGATTGCAGTGAGCCGAGATTGCGCCGCTGCACTCCAGCCTGGGTGACAGAGCCAGACTCCGTCTCAAAACAAAAAATAAAAAACAAAACAAAACAAAAAAAAGACCCGTCCTGCATCCCCAGTCCCTTGCCTTCAGTAACCTCACAGTGATTCATCTCACTCTGGGTGCCTCGAGTTTTCTCTTAAGAAGTGCCAGGACCTTCTCCAGATTCCACACTGTTTTTTTGTTCCTTTAGCTGGTGATACAATTTGCGTCTTTTCTAATTTTTCATAGAATGTATCCTTTGGAGCCAATTTGTTAAAGAATGGCAGTACAAACAAAGGAAAAAAAAAGAAAGAGGAAATAAGAGGTGTCTGATACTTTCTTTACACTCTAGTTATTCAATAATAGAGGAAAATGCCAGCAGACACTATCACTCATAAAACATTACGTACAGTAAGTGTGTCAGGGAGACCGAGCTGTTGCCGGCAGGAATGGCAGTCAGGTTGGCTTTGTTTGAGGTGGTTTGTTTGTTTCTGGCTGGTTGACTTACTGTGGGAGAAGTGGCAACCCCAAGCCATCAGGAAGGGTCCACACCCATGTTCTTTAAAGATCCTGAAGCCGGAGTCCAGAAACCTGAGCCTGAGACCCAGGCTGCCGTGGAGGGGCTGGGTGGCCTCTGCTAAGGAACCCTCCTTGTTGGTCCCGGCTTTCTTCATCTGAAGAACAGTGGATCCTATTCGCTCATCTCATCACCCACAAATGAAACCTAACTGTCCGGGATGTGCTGGGACAGAGACAGGCCCGTGGCCGCTGCCCCCGTGTGTCTGGGCGTGCAGGGGAGGAGGCGGGAGGGTGAGAGAAAGCAGGCGTTTCACACCTGCGGGGTCTCCCGTGTATGAGACGTGAAGGAAGGCACACTCCCCGAAGGCCATTGCTTTATCAAACCCCAAAATTCAAGCAATTGCTTTCCTTAGAAAAGACCCTACGTGAGAATTCTAGACTCCTGAGAGCCGATCGGAGGAACGGCGGCTGTCCTGAAAGCGGCCCCAGATTTGTCTGGGAAAGTGACCAAACCGCCCCAGGAGTCGCTGCTTTTATAGTTTCTTCCTGGAACAAAACTGAACGTAAGAGAAACACTCCTCTTACCATTAACTACTATAGGGAGAATTGTGGCTTTTTTCACCTGAAACACAAAATTTAATTGCCTGCAGATTTTTTAAGACCAGGTAGCCCGTGGCCATTGTAATCTTACCATAAGCACTGGCGTTGAGGTTGCAGAGTTGAGTTTCTGACATAAATTATTTGAAGCCATATGTATTTCATCTCAGTTGATTCAAGAAATTACAAGTGTCCTAATACTTAGTGACAGAAGCTGACATATCAAAGGATTCATGGAACATAAACAAAAACTAAATCACCATTTCACTGCCCCTCCCCAGAATGAAATTCCTCATTTTACAAAGACCATATAATCCTTTCATTTTCAAACAAATACCACTGCATCATTGTTATTCTAGCATAAGCTAGCATAAATCTTACAGCAAGGAGCATGGTTAATGTGCTTTTTAATAGCCCTGCCTGAAGAGCTCCTGCCTGACATCATACCAGAGCCGCATCGGAGGGGATTACACGTGTCAGCCCCATCAATTGGTGGCAATTGCCACACAAAAGATCTACCTGAGGACTCACCACAGGAAACTATGCACTGTATTTTCCTGCCTTGTAAAAGGAAGAATAAAAAAACAGCTATTAAATTAATTGGCACTAAAAGCATGTAACAGTTATCTAATCTATTAATTTTTAGTTTAACATTAACTCCAGTGTCTGCTGTGACACGCATTTGACCCACACAAGGAGCCAGTGCACCGTTTCAGCCTTTGAAGGGAGACGAGTGGTTGGGGGAAGCCAGAGGGAGATGCCATTCTTTCACTTTGACCTTGTATTCGAAGACTGTATTTGCTTTTAGACAAGTATTGACTTTATGCAAGGCCAGCCTCGTTGAGCCTGATGTAGCATGTTCTTCCGTAAATTTTAAAGGACTGCAGGTTCAAGAGGCAGCTTTTAACTTTCAGACATTTGAAAAAGTTAAGGTGATACCATCATTCTTCAAAGGAGGAGAAAGCATTAGTTTCTAAGGAGGAAGGAGGATGAGGCAGAGTCCCCATGGCTTTTTTGTTTCCTATGTTTCTCTCATTTTTGTTTAATCATAACCACAGAAAAAACACTTCAACTTTCTGTCTTGCATTTCAGGAACAACGCTGAATTCTGGAAGAAAAATCGTGGCAATAAGCATCATGCAATTTGCTCCTACTTTTAGAAGACGTGTCCCAAAACAGTCGCTATTTAACCCATCAATAGCCTTCAGAAGGAGAACGGTGAAAGATTACAAAACTCCCTGGAAAATATGTGATGGTCTAAACTATGTAAAGGACTTCCTGCTGAGTCACTCAGGTACTTGAATGAAAGTAGAATGACCTCTTGGCTAAGGCTACCCAAGACCTGGTTCCCGGCTGTTTATCAAATTAAGCCCTGGCCCAGCTCATTTCTTACACTGTGCCGTCCTCGGTTTCTGAATTTCGTAATCTTGGGTTCATAGTACAACAAAGGGAGTTGAGTGTTTTCATGAAATAAATCTTCATCAGGCAATTATATGGCTCTTTTTAAAAAAATTTTATCCACCTGATAGGTACATACCAAAGTTACAAAACACATTCAGGAGCACAGGGAAGCAGTCTGGGAGGCACCCTGCTGCACGTTTCAGGAGGGAAAAAAAAGAAGATGAATTTCTTGTTCTTTGGAAGGAGGTGTCGGTTGACCTAAGCCATGCAGCAGAAGGCTAAGGATCAACCAAGTTGTTCTCCCAAACTGTCCATAGTGGACACAAGTCCGGCTAGTGGGCTATTCTCTGAGAGGCCGTCTATTAATCAAAGACCACCTGTCAGAAAGCCATTCGTCCTGAAATCAAGCGTGTTTGTGATCTGCTTCCCAGCAGCAGTTTCTAACCAAGGGCCACCCTTCTATGTTAAGGGGGTGGGTGGGTTCGAGGCAGGACCACCCCAGGTCCTGTGCAAGCCACTCTCAACCCGGAACATCAGAAGCTCTGAAGCCCGAGCTTCCAGAACCACGGGTGTGTTTCCAGCTCTGAGTGACAGCTCTGAATCCACCAGTCCCCAGTGGGTAAATACAGCTGAAATATAGACTGGTAGTTTAAAGATGTTTTCACTGTTTGGTGCTGCGACCCAACCACCACGCAGGGCATTGCGTGTCATAGTAAATGTGTTTTAATTCTGAACATTGGCTCTGCAGAAACTGGAGGTTACCCTCATCTGGCAACGTGAGGGCAGCAACACCTGCAGTGGAGAGAAACCGCTTAGCTGACATGGCCTGAGCTCCAACAGCCTGGAGACCCTCTGAGCCAGTGGCCCTGTGGCCCCGACAAGGCAGAGGCAAGCACTCATTCTGTGGGTAAGGCTCCCTTTTGAAAGTGGGAACTGTTTCCAATGCTTCACCCCTCCTGGCTCCTTCCCACTCCCCAGATCTCATTCCTGAAGAGCCCGTCACAGGCGAGGAGGGAAAGCCAGCCACGTGCACCCTGCAGCCCCTCACCCCTGCACCTGAGTGCTCCTCCCGGCTGGGCCCTGTGTTGATATTTTGTCTGGCATGCAGCTTCAGATGGTGTGAAAATTCCTGACACTCCAGTAGCAAAAGCATGCGATGCAGAATAAGATGAGGGGAGCTGAAAGAGGTGGCTGTGCCCAGAACGGTGACTAGAACGGCATGAGTGCGTGCTGAATCGCGGCTCCTGTTCATGGAGAATGTGTTGCTTCATGTAGTTATTTATGCATTATGCTGGACACTTGATAATAGTTAACATTGGCTGAGTACCAGGTGCCAGGTAATAAGCTAAGCACCGCACAAGGATGACCTCATATCACTTTATAAAGATGACATTATTGTCCCCATGTTTTATTTTTCATTATTATTATTATGTTTTTGAGACAGAGTCTCATTCTGTCACCCAGGCTGGAGTGCAATGGTGTGATCTTGCCTCACTGCAGCCTCTGCCTCTCAGGTTCAAGTGATTCTCCAGCCTCAGCCTCCCGAGTAGCTGGGACTACAGGCATGTGCCACCGCGTCTGGCTAACTTTTGTATTTTTAGTAGAGATGGGGTTTCACCATGTTGGCCAGGCTGGTCTGGAACTCCTGACCTCAGGTGATCCACCCGCCTCAGCCTCCCAAAGTGCTGGGATTACAGGCTTGAGCCATCACCCCCTGCCCCGACTTTTTAGGTAAGGGAAAACTCAAGTGTCGAGAGGCTCAATAACATAACCAAAGTAACTCCAATCCAGGCCCTCTGCCTCAGAGCCTGAGCTCCCAGCCAGTTGGGGATATTGCTGGGGGCTCCCAAGTTGGTGCTGGGGTCTCCTGATCTGGCTGCAGGCGACAGCATGTGTCTTGGTTTGCTACCTGTGGGCATCTCATTCCACATCTCCGACCACGGGACGCCCTTTGTTGCTCCTGAAGAGAAAAGTCCGTCTACCAGCTCTCCCTCTGAGGGCCTCAGCCCTGCAGGTGGAGGGGCGGTTCTGTTGGCATTTCTGGCTCCAATCCATGGGCAACATGGGGCCCTCGGGGGTTTGCGTGGGGTTTCCTCAGTTCTCGCTCCTGGCAGCAGCCTGGGCTGGCCGGCCAGCACAGCTTCAAACGCACCTTTCTGGAAGGAGCTGGGGCTTCCTCCTCCCCTGCTGGGGGTGATGTACTCCTGTCCATCTGTGGCCCCTGTAGGTCTTGGGGAAAGTTGAATCAGACGATTTCTAATCCCCCTCTCATCCCTGGCCTTTCTTCTTTTCTATTTAAAGGTGGTTGCTATCCTGCCTTGCCTTCCTTGGGCCGTGCACTACGAAGGGTTTTTGTCAGAAGCTGGGAGACTGTGCCGTTCTCACCAGTGTGCGCAAAAGCTGAGGTTTCTGAAAGGGGGCCAGGCTGAGACCCTGCCCCATGGGAGACTCGATACTGTGACTGTGGCCTCCTGACCTGGGGTCTGACCCTGGAGGCTGGCAGGGCCTGCTGCCCCCCGGATGCTTGAGCAGATGTGTGCATGATGTCGAAAGCCACGCGGGGACCAGGGTCTCAGCCTCAGCAAACCCTGGTTCCTCAGTACCAGATTACTTTTTACTGCCCTGGAATGTTGTTCACTGTATATGACACACCCACAGGTGTAGACATCAACAAGCTTTCTAATGTGCTGGCCTGTCCTCATGAGGGGCCTAAGGCACTGAGAGACCCCCCTTGCTTAGGACCACACCCTATTGTGACCAAGCAGGACCGTGCACAGAAAACACACCTTCAGTTAAGGGGCCCAGTGCCCAGAGCAGCCGTCCTTCGTTTCCCTCTCATGCATTCGGACAAACATGTCCTTTCTCAGCAGACTGATTCCCAAGCAGCAGGTGCTAACTGTAACAATGTCAAGAAATGCTTCTCAGGTACCAGCATTGTATGAGTTTCTGCAAAATCAAAATGGTTTTGTAGCTCACAATGAAGTCTCCATTTGGACTGAAAAGGGCATGATTTGCTATTCTCATTTAATTTTGGCCAAATTAAAAGATGCATAGAAGGTTGAGGTCTGCTTTTCTTGAATTCTTGCTGATAGATCAGCAGTGCACTTCAGAGATAAGACTCAAGAAGCTCAGAAGACATGGAGATGCAGAAGCATGTTTGGAATTCAGAATCACTATAGAGATTATGGAATGTGTGTCGTTCCAAGCCCAGAGTCCTTTGCAATGGAATGAAATGCTAAAATGAGGGGCGAAAATCTTTCTTTCTTTTTCCATCATGTGGGAGAAAATGTGAAGCATGCTTATGGCGGCTTCCTCAGAAAAGATAACCTACCATTATGTATGTTGTTTACTATGCCAAAGCTACCCTGTGCTGGAAAAGTAACATACTTTATTACAGAGAAAGCACAACAGTTTACCAAAAAATCACACACTGTTTATTCTGTTCTCTGTCTTCTACACAAAAGAGACACAAATTCTTAAGAGACACAGGATACAGTTTGCTTCCACCCTGAGCACCAAGAACAGAGCTTCCCTGTCCCCTCCCCACAATCCCAGTGGTCTGGGCCAGGCGGTCACTGAAAGCAAATCTGGTTTGCAGCAATTAATGGGAGGAGCTTGGTTTGCAACCAGGGAGAGTGAAGTGGGGGAGTCAGAGATGCTGAGAACCTTCACACACACACAAAACTTTTACCAAAAATAAGTTGTTGCAAAAGCTGCCATGCAGCAGAATTTGTGAATGGGGTGCAGTTTGTCCAGAGCCGAAATTTGTGAATGGGTGTAGTTTGTCCAGAGCCGAGCTTATGAATGGGGCGTGCCTCAGGATCAGATGCAGATGTAAGTGTGCCACGTGGCCCACAAGTGGCTGAATGGGTTCCCCCCAGGGGAACCATCCCTTATAACTGGGGCTGCAGGAGGCATCACTAGCCCAGCCTTCTTGGGTCACCCTCAGTGCCCTCAAAAGATGAAGCTCTGGGCTC
>NW_012101299.1:3326097-3328139 GCF_000951045.1 Mandrillus leucophaeus
AAATTCTTTTTATTTTATTTTATTTTATCTTATTTTATTTTATGACTGGGAAATTTTATTCTGAGAAGGAGCCCAGAGGCTTCACTGGAGGTATGTGGCCCATCAATCTGTTAAGCAAACAAGCAAACAAGCAAACAAAAACAACGAAAAACCATTCTTCTTAATATTCCCAGCGGTGTAATACGTGAACTAAATATCTTTCAGGGGCTCCTCTCTCAGTTTTTTTTCTTGCAAATGAAAGATTTCTTTTTCTATTACAAAAGAAATATTCTTTTGATATTTCTTTTGATAATAACTGAATAGCAGTGAGTTCCAGTGTCGTTCATCACGAAAAAAAAAGACAAAGGAAGAAACAGCATTTCTATAGAACAAAAAAAGATTAGTAAACTTCAACATCCACTTTTGATTGAAAAACTCCTAGAAAACTGTGAGAACAGAGTGCTCTCAACCCAATAAAGAATGTCACCAAGAAACCTGCAGCAAACATCCTGCTCTAACTGTGAAATGTCCCTTAGAGAAAGGGAGCATTGCCCGTCCTTACCACTTCTGTTTGACATTGCACTGGAAGATGTAAGTACTTCAATAAGGCAAGAAAAGGAGTGAAAGGGTGGGACTTCTATAGAAGAAGTAAAACTGTCACTTTTCACAGATGATATAGCCATGTAGGTAGAAAATCCAGAATAATCCATAGGTAAATTACTAGAATTAATGAGCACATTTTGAAAAGTTCCTGGGTTGTGGCCAATATGTAAAAGTATAAAAATCAATTGGATATCTTTCTACTAACAGCAAACAAAATGTTAAAAAGAAAGAAAGAAAACGTGGCAGATGCTTGCAGTGCCTGAGCTGCATCCCATTGGCCAACCTGATTTCAGCACAGCCGTGGTGGACAGTTCCACGCGCATTCCAGGGCCCGCATCAAGGGAGCATCTTGAGGTTTCGGCGGCGTTTCTGCCTCTAGGCATTCAACCAAGAAACAGCAGTCCCTGCACAGAGGCTCAGAGGCACGCAGAAGGCCAGGAGCATCGATAGCCCTGAGGCAGCCCTCAGCCACTGGAGGGTGGGACCACTGGCAAATGTGCCAACCTGCCCATTGTGGGGGAAACCCTGAGGCCCATTCATTTCTGTGAGACCAAGTTGCGAGTGTCCACAGTGGTTGTGAGTGCCCACAGCGATTCTAGTTCAATAACACACTTTTTCGGCCTCCCTCTCTTCCCTGTCCCACCTGCCTCTCTGGATCTTGGGCAGCCTTCTAAATACACTCCCCTCTGCCACGTTCGTCCTTCAGAGGCGTGTAAACAAAGGCCACTTACAGCAGCGTCAGCCCATACCAACAACTACTAGTAAACCTTCCAGGAGGTGTGCCAGGCCTCTCTGCACATAGTAAAATATCATCATGAGAAGTTAAAAAATAAATGAATGGAAGTATATACAGTACTCGTAAATTAGAAGACTACATAGGGTAAAGATAGTAATTCACTCAAAATGGATCTATATATGAAATGCAATTTCAATCAAAACCCAAGAAACTTGTTTTAAGAAAACTTGGCAAGCTGACTATACAATTTTATAAAAATTCAAAGAGCAAAGAAGAGCTAAGACACTCTTGAAGAAGAAACACAAGGCAGGAAACGTGTGCTACTAAATATTAAGATCTTTTCAATTTATAGGAATTAATATTATGTGGTACTGGTGAAATTATAAACAGAGACCAATAGAACAGAATTGACAGCCAGAAATAGACCTCTAAATTTACAGTTAATCTATTTACAAAGAAGATGGTGATAAAGAGTGAGGACAAGCTATTCTTTTTAATAAAAGGTTCAGTGACAATTAGATATGACATTTTTTTAAAAAGAAGCTTTGATTAGTACCTCAAACTGTGCATATAAATCAATTACACATGGATTGTAGAACTAACTGCAAAAAATAAAACCAGACAACATGTTGAATGTAATATAGGAAAATATCTTCATGAGTTTGGGATAGGAAAAGACTTCTTCCCTGGGACCATCTCCACCCCCTACAAAAAAAAAAAAAAA
>NW_012101299.1:3329579-3330973 GCF_000951045.1 Mandrillus leucophaeus
AGTAGCTGGGCCTACAGGTTCGTGCCACCACACGCAGCTAATTTTTGTATTTTTAGTAGAAGCAGGCTTTCACCATGTTGGACAGGATGGTCTTGATCTCGACCTCGTGATCTGCCTGCCTCGGCCTCCCAGAGTGCTGGGATTACAGGCGTGAGCTACTGCACCTGGCCAACATAATTCTGTTCAATATTTTTTGGGTTTTTTTGGGTTTTTTTTGGTATATACATTGGCTCGTAATCCACTCCACTGAACAGAAGAGCCACTACGTGCTCCACTGAGGCAGCACCTCCTCTGCCTCGAGCCTTCTATGAGGCTGCGTGAGAAAACGCCCCGAAGACCCTGAGAGAGACGCCTGCCTTTCCGAGGCATCGTCGTCCATCTGCCGTCTCCACCGAGGCCTGGCCCGCTCCCTGGCCTCCTTCCTCAGACCAGGTTTCCCTGGCACATCCGCTTCATGGTAGTCTTGTCTACCATCCAGAGAAGCTTGGATTGAGAAAGGTTCATTTTCACACCAGTACGTCCTGGCTCCTTCATGCCTGGCAGTCCCTTCTCCAGCTGGTGTCCCTGCCCTCCTGCTGTCCTGTGGGCAGTGAGGACAGTGGGCAGCAGCCCCGGTGCTCTGGCTGGAAGCGACCTCCACCCACCGTGCGGTTCCTGAGGCACAGCTTCTGCTTTCCACGTCAACACAGGTGGCCATTTTCAAAACATTTCCTCGCTCCTTCTTCATTCCTCACCAACAGCCACCTCATGGGGCACCCCCAGCCAGGTCTTCCCTGCTCCCTCGCTGACCAACTCCAAAGCCGCCGGTGTGGGCCACAGGTTTTGATGGAGTACCGCCCTAGCCAATAGTGGTGAAGTGTGTGCCAGCCTTACTGCGTGACGGTGAGTCGCCACGCGGGGAGTGCGTAACACGGAAGCTGATCATTCCTTCTCCCCATGTCGGTGGATCAGAAATTCGGGAGGGGCCGCTGTGGGCCATGCTGGCTCTTTTCATGATGCGGTCCGTGGCTCGCATCTGGGTCCCCCCCTAAGACTCCATTGAGACCTCTGGCACTGGGGTGGGGATGAGTCTCAAGGGGAGTGGAAGCAGCAACGGCTACCCCAGCACTTTGCTCTCCCTCCCCCTCAGCCTCCTTCCTCTCCCTCTTTCCCCTCCTCAGCGCTTCTTCCCTTTCTCCCAACCTCCTCCCCTCCTTTCCCTCCTTATCTCTCTCTTCCTCCCTTTCTCCCTTTTTCCCTCTCTCTTTCCTCTCCCCTCACCCATCTTCCTTCCTCCCTCTCTCTCTCCCTCTTTCTCTTTCTGTCTCTGTCTCTCTCTGTTTCTCTCTGTATGTCTTTGTCTCTCTCTGTCTCTCACTCTGTCTCTCTATTTTTCTGTCTCTGTCTCTGTCTCT
>NW_012101299.1:3331048-3353240 GCF_000951045.1 Mandrillus leucophaeus
TCTGTCTCTGTTTCTCTCTGTGTGTCTCTCTTTGTTTCTCTGTGTGTCTGTTTCTCCCTCTCTCTGTCTCTTTGTGTCTCTGTCTGTCTCTGTCTCTTGTCTCTTTCTGTGTCTCTCTCTGTCTCTCTGCAGTTTCTCCATGTGCCCTCTCCGAGCATGCCAGCTTCAGGAAAGTAACCCCCCTTGAACAGTAACTGAGAGATGCAGAAACACACCCCCAAGGAAAAGAGAGAAACAGGTGGAAGCTATGAAGCCATCTGGGGCCTGCCTTGAACATCACACAGCACCACCTCTGATGAATTCCATTAGTGGAGAGAGTCACAAGTCTACCCTATATTCAAAGAGAGAGAGAAATTGGTACCCGCCGCCCTTGGAATGTCAAAGAATTGGTAAACATGTTTTAAAACCACTACGTCCTGCACAGGTGGTTACCAAAGAGGATACCCAGATGACTCATAGGTAGACGGAAAGACACTCAACCACTTCAGTATCAAGCAAATTCAAACACACATCCCAGTGAGGTATTACTATACACCTACCAGTGGTCAAAACTGCCAGGACTGAAAACACCAAGTATCGGCAAGGATGTCGAGCAATAGGGAGTCCTGTGCACTGCCAGGGGAGGTGTGAATCGGCACAACGAGGTGGGAAAGCAGAGTGGCCATAGACAGGAAGGTAGCCACATGCTGAGCCCAGGGCTCCCCTCCTGGGTCCACCTGGGTATCCATGTGCAGCAGTGATGGTGAGGTCCCGGGCACGCCGACAGCCTCTCCCCTTCATGCCAGTGCCTCTCCCCTCCTTGCTCTTGTGTGATGGAACTCAGCCCACACACGTGGCAGCCAAGAAGCACTGAGGGTCCGATGCACCCGGAACAGCCTTCCCCAATAGGGGAGAGGAGTGCACACCACACAGCCGTGGGGTGAGAGTAGAGAACAGTTATTAAAGGGGCATGCTCTGTGCTTCACCAGGCAGTGCCTCTTTCCTGTTTCTGGTTAAGAAAGAACTACGGAATCTTTCACTCCAAAAATAAATTCTGCTCCCATGGGATGAGCAGACACTTCCTCGAGCCATGAGATGGATTCTAAATGCAAGACTGGGAAATCTTTCAGGCCGACCGACCAGCCCTCGCTACGCAAAGGAAGATTCTTCGAGCAGCCAAGGTGAACGTGAGTGGAACGAAAGGAAATATTAAACCTTGTTCATGGGAAAACACCAGAATTACGAGGATGTATCATCCTAGATTAAATTCTAATTTACCATTGCAGGAGTGAGAAGATGGACAGAAAGTAACTTAGAACCAGTGAAAAGATTTTGTGACCAAAAAAAAAATTGTAAGAAGTATGAACCTTTTATACAGAAGAAGAACATCCCACTGGAATGAAGTCACTAAATGCTGTCAGCAGGTCGTAAGGAACCCTCCCCTATCTGTGTTCCCAGTGAAAAATCAGGAAAACTATGGCTAAATGCTGCCAGCAGATCGTAAGGAGCTCTACCCAATCTGTGTTCCCAGTGAAAATCAGGAAATCTAGGGATTCGCTCATGAAAAGTCAAAGACGAAATGGTAAGACAATGAGCTGAAATGGAAAGCAAGTTGGCTGGGATGAAGAAGGATGGCAAAGCGACCATGATCGAAGTGGTGGGATCCCCATCAGAATGAGCACATGAGAGAGGGGAAGAGGACGACCCCCACAGAGAATTATTCATCAGTCTGGAGGCCAACCTGAAAAGCTTTCCGATGCCAACACAGTGAACAGAGACAAAAGTAAAATGGGAGAAGATGGTTGTTATCAGAGACAGAAAACAAAGATCCAATGTAAAAATAATTGGAATACTTGAGGAAAATACCAAAATAAATTTTAAAAGACCAGTTCCTAAAAGTCACGCATTATGTTGATCTTCTGAGATACACTGTCAGGAACAAAAAGCCATCTGTGAAACTGAAAATGGATTTGTGATGTCAGGAATAGACGGGGAGACAGGAAGAGATGGAGAGAGGCAGAAGGAAAAGGCCGGAAGATTTAGCCAGAAATTGTCGAATATGACTCGAATTGACATCTGGAGTGCTTTCGGTGGGGCTCTCCCAGAAGAGACCCTGCGGTGAGGGTTTGCCCATGGATGGTTGCAATGGTGCTTGTGGGACATAAGACAATCGTGACTCTTGAAGCCCAAATTCTCCAGCAGCTGCTGGGAAAGGGCATAGATGTGTCCTTCCATGCCACCTCACTCCAAGGAGGAGAAAGCTGGGTGTGACTCGAGGGCCCTGGGAACGGAACACTCCAAGTGCTTGACCTCCAGAGAAATCTCAGGCAGGGAGTTGGAGCTGCTTCCCGGGAGCCACAGGCATGGACGAAAGCAGCGCCTGCTCAGGGTACTGGCAGAGCACGCACGGCACCTGGTGTAGCTTACAAAGGTGGAGATGCTTCTTCCCACCATATTAAAATATAAAATGTCGCTGGGCGCAGTGGCTCATGCCTGTAATCCCAGCACTTTGGGAGGCCGAGGCAGACCGATCACTTGAGGTCAGGAGTTCGAGACCAGCCTAACCAACATGGTGAAATCCCATCTCTACTAAAATACAAAACTTAGCCAGCCGTGGTGGCGGGTACCTGCAATCTCAGCTACTCAGGAGGCTGAAACAGAAGAATCGAACCCAGGAGGCAGAGGTTGCAGTGAGCCAAGATCGCGCCACTGCACTCCAGCCTGGGTGACAGAGCAAGACTCCCTCTCAAAAAATATAAATAAATAAATAAATAAAATACAATACAAAATGTCAAACCCTGTTGGGATGTTCCTAAACAACATCCAGGATAGCAATAGAGAAAGCAAGACCTGTGTCCACCGAGTGAGCTGTGCATGATCCAGAATTGTGGAGAAGGGAGGAAGACAGGGAGGGAGAATGTGCAGACACAGAGGGCAGGGGGTGTCCAGCTCGCGGCTGGGGTCTTGGGGTGGGCGGCTCAGTGATCAGGCCAGTTGTGTACAGAGGTGGGGCTGGTCCAGGGGGTGGGGTCTGCCAGGCAGGATTGCTTTTACACCAAATCCAGAGAGGCAGAGGAGGCTGAGGGGAAACGCCAGAGGTAGAAACCAAAGAACCTGTGAAGCAAAGTGTGTGGAGAGGTGGACATGATTGTTCTAGAAATTTAGCATTTATCGAATTGGCTAGAATCCAATTGTGTGAGGCAGAGTGCGTACATCCCACAAACCCACAAGGCATCGAATGCAACCTGTCCTCTGCCAGCTCCCTCCCCTCCTCTAACCCTCTAGTCCAAAGATACTTATAGATATAATAATCTAGTCATTTAAAAGTCTTCAAATATTCTGTACTATGAAAGTCAGCTTGCCCTCCCAGCTATATTCAAGAGGAGGAATTCATCTCTAATATTTAATGCTGTTTACTGTCAAGTTACCAATGACACCTGCTTTTTGCCACATTTTCTGCACAATACTGCCCTGAAGGTCCCTTCTCACTACCATTTGATGGCTTCTACGTAGGACACAGAGTAGGACTGAACAGACAAAATAAGACAGACAAGATGACACGTAACATTTCTGAACTATCTGGGAGAGTCGGTATATTTCCCTCGGGGCCACCCTGCGTGCTGACCCATTCTTAGGGACACGGTATATCTAAATAAAGTGGCTGACTGTACTGCTTCGTTCTAACTCAGTTCTCACCTGCTGCAATTTAAGCCTCTGCAATGATATTATTAGTGAGTGCTCAGCCTACATCCCAACAGGAATATAAGATGACAACTGAAATTTGAAGTGACACCAAAAAAGCCTAACAGAGGCGCTTCTGATGAGTATTCTGGCACCGGCAAAGGCTCCATAATGCCTCGAAAATCCAATAGCAAATTTGTAAATCAAATCAAAAGTAGGTGAAATGGGCCCGAGTGGGAGAGTTAAGTGGAGATGAAACAGAAGAAAGAGGAACATATTGCATTTGGTTGCTGAATTTAAAAACGAGAGGCCATCTTGGCGTGAACTGATCACTTTTTGGCTGAACACTCTTTCCAGTGAAGGTTCCTGTGTGGACTATCGGGTGTTATTAGAAATAACTTTCGGCCCCACATTACCTTGTTTCTGGTCTTTTTTAAACTTGCTGTTATGTTTCTCACTTCTTCAGCACAAAGTCAGAGCTAATGGGGTCATGCGGGCAGAATATATTGTCAGACTCAGAGCCACCCACTCTCCCCAGCCTCTCCCAGTCCCTCCCACTACCAAAAAACTTGAAGTGTCTCTACCAAAGCCACACATACCACCGCAAAAAAAAAAAATGTGTATTGCTTGCGATGGTATATACGAATGAATGTGTGTGTTATATGTACACATCTAAGCTGAATTTTTCATAAACATCAAAGGACAAAAAATTATTCAGACATCAAAGGACAAAAAATTATTCCCAACGCTGCATCCCCCCTCCCCAGGCTCCTCCACTCTCCCCATCTCTGAGTTCAGGAGAGGCCTCGGGGTTTCATGAAGCTCCTGGATTAGGAAGGTGGTTGGGTGTGAGCAAGTAGGCAGGGTGACCGTGAGAGCACAAGGTAGCTCCTCTCATTCCACCACTGCTCACACCTTCTCCACGTACACGCACTGGTGCGCACACGCAAACACACAATCTCAGAGTGAACAGAGGTGCACTTCAGGCAGTGACAGTGTTGACTGAATGAAAGTGTTGAGTTTAGCCTGCAACCTATAAGTGAAAAATGCTATAAATACACTTTCAAGTGCGACCAGGTCCCATGGTTACACGACCAAGAAGCGTTTACCTTGTCAAATGGAAGCAATGGGCTGGGCGCAGGGCTCATGCCTGCAATCCGAGCACTTTGGGAGTCCGAGGTGGGTGGATCACTTGAGGCTAGGAGTTCAAGACCAGCCTGGCCAACATGGTGAAACCCCGTCTCTACTAAAAATACAAAAATTAGCAGGACATGGTGAAGGGTTCCTGTAGTCCCAGCTACTCAAGAGGTTGAGGCAGGAGAATCACTTGAACCTGGGAGGCAGAGGCTGCAGTGAGGCGAGATCATGTCTCCAGCCTGGGCTACATACAGAGCAAGACTCCATCTCAAAAATTAATTAATTAATAATAAAATGGAAGTGATATGTACCTTCTAATTGGACTTTGAATCCAGAAGTGGCTGTTTTGACTTTGGGCTGTGAATCTGCCCCATGGAAAGGTCCCTTTTCCTAACTGCATCCATCCTGTGCTCCTGGAGCAAACTCCCAGTGTAACCAGAAAACACAAGCAGAAACAGAACAAAGCAAAAATCTCCAGCAACTGAGGACGATTGTTTTTTGGGTTTTGTTTTTTTCCCCAGACTCCGACAATAGCCCTTGGTGTCTACTTCTTATCCGAGACACACAGTATTTCAGGTGGACACGCGTGACGCTGCGCCCTCTGTGTTAACACCTGCTGCAGGCAGGCTCTGTGCTTTCTCCCTCCCCGTGATTCAGTGTGGGCAAGGGGCTTCCTCTTCCACATTCTTTGTTTCTTTTCTTGCATCCTGTGCAAGTCGGCACCTTCTTTCCAGGGCATGCGACGTGATCATTTTCACGAACGCAGCGTGTTTTCCCGGCACTGCCTGTGTGCATCGCGTTCTCCAGCCAAATCAAAGATGCTCCGGGCCGGGGTCCTGATTTGCGCTTTGTACCAGCATCCCTAGCATCATGCGAGGCGCACAGCAGGAGCCCGACGAGTATTTTTGATTAATGGGGCTTCAGCCATGAAAGACAGCCCTCTTTGGGGAGTGCTATCCGTTAAGTGGGTCAATTAGCTTGTCTGCTCCCCTCGTGACTGATGGGATATTGTGAATTACTCATGTCTACAATCAGCAGATTCAGGTACTCATCACTGTGAATAGCTTTCCACTATTTCAAGCGACCAAAAATAGCTGTACAGTAAACTCTCATTATGCAGCATGATGGTGAGATGGGATCTTCTAATTAATTAAACATTCTGGTCAGTGAAAAAGAACCTATGTATGCAGAAGGCCCGCTTTCACAAATTACGATAAAATTATACCAAACACGATGTAATTGCATCATTCGAAAATGACCTAAAAGACTCACGTTAGACCCTAAGTGGAGTGCACAGGGAATCAATTTGGAGAGAAAAATCCACAGTTCTGTAGGCACAGCAAGTTCCAGCACAGGTTTAAATCTCTTCTGGCCCCCAAAATATCCACGACATTCTCCCTTTAAAATGTTATAGTAACATCATTATTTTAATAACAGAGACTATAATTAATTACATCAACTTCCTGGATGTTATAATTCTGGATAAAAAAATATTTTAAAGAAGATTGTTTCTAGATGTTAAAATGAATGAGAGGATAGTTTGAGAGCAAATTTTTAGGGGGGTTGAATGTTAAGAATTTTCCACTATCAGAATTTTGTCTGTTTTACAGTATTCTCTCTTTGAAATCCTGCTTCAGGTCACACAGTTTACCAGCCACCTCAACAGAAATTAAAGTGGACAAAACTAAATTTTTAGTATGTTGATATAGCTTTCATGAAACTTTTAATGTATTCATTCAAAGGTTTTCTAATAAACAAAAATAACATACCAGCTATCATTTCCAATCTATTTTTCTTTGGGAAACA
This sequence comes from Mandrillus leucophaeus, assembly GCF_000951045.1. Taxonomy (NCBI): domain Eukaryota; kingdom Metazoa; phylum Chordata; class Mammalia; order Primates; family Cercopithecidae; genus Mandrillus; species Mandrillus leucophaeus. The sequence continues at coordinate 3,337,652 of NW_012101299.1, forward strand.
TAGGTTTCTTTATGCATATGTGCTCATGAGTCTTTGAATAATGAAGTTTTTGTTTGTCTGTTTTGTTTTGTTTTGTTTTGTTTTTTGTGAGACAGAGTCTCTCACTGCTGCCTGGGCTGGAGTGCAGTGACGTGATCTTGGCTCACTGCAATCTCCGCCTCCAGGGCTCAAGCCATTCTCCTGCCTCAGCCTCCCGAGTAGCTGGGATTACAGGCGCCCGCCACCACATCCAGCTAATTTTTTGTATTTTTAGTAGAGACGGGCTTTCACCATGTTGGCCAGGCTGGTCTCGATCTCCTGACCTCGTGATCCACCCGCCTTGGCCTCCCAAAGTGCTGGGATTGCAGGTATCAGTCACCGCGCCCGGTCAAGTATATTTGTATGTGAATAAAATAACATGAAAAGATAATGTGACTCAGCAGATCTGTGGTTCTAACCCAGTTTTACATTAGAAAGACCCACGAGCCTTTAAGACAAACTCTGCCCAGGCCCGCACCTAGAGGTTTTTAAAAATTATTATTACTTAAACGGTCTAAGGCAAGGTCCAACCTTTCATGTTTTTTAAAAGTTGGGAGATCCTGATCAAAAGTAAGACCAATGTGGCAGAGAGAAAAACTGAGCTTTCTAGTTAAATGTGTATTACGATGAGAAGTATCTGTCTGAGTTTTCTAGTTAAATGTGTATTACGATGAGAAGTATCTGTCTGAGTTTTCTAGTTAAATGCGTATTACAATGAGAAGTATCTGCCTTACCTAAACAGAAGGAAATTCACATTTTTATCAGTGGAAGAATACTCAAGTAGGTATTTCTGATGTGTTGAGGACTTACCTTTCTGTCTAGAAGTAGTATATTAACTCTTTACTTAGGTTCTGACTTTTATTTCCCCATTTTAACAGGTTTCTTTACCTTGTTGCTCAAGCTGTTAAAGAAAAACATATCAACAAACTCTTCTCATCCTTCTATTAATTTAGAAGTGGACCAATTCCTCATAAAAAGTACCGAAAACAGAAATATCTCGCAATTGGTTTCCATGTATTTACACACGGAACACAAGTTTATGAATGAGATGACACCTTGGGTGCACGTCTGGAAGGAGGGGCACCAAAGCTTCGTATCACGACATCAAAGCCGCAGAAAGATGAAAGGGCATCTTTATATCTGCATCATAAACAAGTTTTACATATTATGATATTCCAAGAATCTTTCATTTTAACCGGTGGAGAAACAGGGACAGAGGCACCTCTGTAAAACGCAGAGCCTCGCTTGCGGTTGGTGATTGCGTTTGATACCGCTCTGATATAACCACTGGTTCAGGCGATAAATCCATCATCACTGGGCACAGCTGCAAATGCATTTTTAAAGGGATGATTTTTGTTCTGTAGAACAAATTTTAAATTTTGAATCTCCCTTTCTGTTTTTGTTTTTGTTTTTTTTGAGACGGAGTCTCGCTCTGCCGCCCAGGCTGGAGTGCAGTGGCCGGATCTCAGCTCACTGCAGGCTCCGCCTCCCGGGTTCCCGCCATTCTCCTGCCTCAGCCTCCGGAGTAGCTGGGACTACAGGCGCCGCCACCTCGCCCGGCTAGTGTTTTGTTTTTTTTATTTTTAGTAGAGACGGGGTTTCACCGTGTTAGCCAGGATGGTCTCGATCTCCTGACCTCGTGATCCGCCCGTCTCGGCCTCCCAAAGTGCTGGGATTACAGGCTTGAGCCACCGCGCCCGGCCTGAATCTCCCTTTCTGAAGCCTTGTGACTTAAATCAGGCAGCTCGATCAGGTTCCAGCTGCTCGGTGCAGGTGAGGATGTGCTTTCCTGGGAAACTGACACTCTACACTGAGATGTCTTCTCTGCAGACGCAGGCGTTGCGATTCCATTTGCTGGCTGGTTGGTGGTGAGCATGCGCAGTCACTCTGTACTCCTGCTAAGCATCATGGGAGAGGTGGGTGAATGTCCCGGCTGTTGACTTCTCCTCCACACGCCACCCTCTGAAACTTTGATTCTGTGAGAGCCAGTCAGGAAGAGGTGTCTTACATCTGCCCTCGCTGTTGCCCTTCCCCTCCCTTCCTCTCCCAGCCGGTGGCAGAAGGAGGGAGTGTCACATCACGGTCTTCCTGTCCTGGGTCTTCTCCACCTCAGACCTAAAGTCTTAGCAGTGGTGGAGCCTGCAGGGCCACAGGGCCTCACACCTGCCCCGCTGGGCTGAGGCTAAACACACGGCACACCACTTACTCATCACCTGTGGGGAAGGGCAAAAAGATAAGGAGTTTGAATCAGGAATGAGGGAATTAGGTTCCTTCCAATTGTACCTAGAACTTTTCAAAGAGTCCTACTCAAGTTTATTTGATTTCTTTTTTTTTTTTTTGAGATGGAGTCTCGCTGTGTCCCTCTGGCTGGAGTGCAGTGGTGCAGTGGCACAATCTCAGCTCACTGCAACCTCCGCCCCCTGGGTTCAAGCAATTCTCCTGCCTCTGCCTCCCTAGTAGCTGGGATTACAGGCATGTGTCACCACGCCCAGCTAATTTTTGTATTTTTAGTAGAGACGGGGTTTCGCCATGTTGGCCAGGCTGGTCTCAAACTCTTGACCTCGGATGATCCACCCACCTCGGCCCCCCAAAGTGCTGGGATTACAGGCGTGAGCCACTGTGTCTGGCCTATTTGATTTCTTAATTATAGAAGCACCTCTCTGAAATGGCTTCCACTTTCAAAATAAAGATGCAGTCATTCATTGCATACTATGGTCTACCTCCCAATGAGAGGGGTAAAATCATGAAAAGTTCGAGGGTGCAGCAGACTTAAACACAAAATATTTCACTAAAACAGTCTTTCCTCATTTAAACGATGTTATCTAATACAGAAACTGAAGTCTGTGTCAGAGATACATTCTGAAGACGAAGAACTTTAAAATACTTAAATAAATTAGATTTCTAGTGAAATTGAGAAGAGGCACATTTCACAGCAGCATCACTAAAGATAAACATTGTTATTTCATTAAATGCAAGAAGGAAAAGCAAACCAGGACTTGTTTCACGGGGCATTCTGAGAAGACACTGGGTGCCGGTGAGAATGGATTTCAGGGCAAGAAAACATCAATGACACAGAAACGACCAAGGTCTTGCATATCTCTTTAATCAGCTAATATTTATTGGGCATGTATTTTTCTAGCATTATGCTTATTGCTAGGGAGTGCAAAACAGCAAATGCCCTTGCTCCAAATCCTGGAAATCCTTTTGGGAAGAGGGAGAGGAGAAATCATAGCAAGTCAGTAAATGAGACAATGTTCTGGTGTGCGCTGCGGGTCCCACAGTAAAAACCATTGATCGTATAGTATCAAAGTGTATAGCAAAGATGAGTCGGCCGGGAACATCTAATGATTCACCAAATCCCTAGGAAGTTGGACCGGAGACAAGGCCAGCAGCTCCCCGTGTCCCACCAGCCGCTCTGCTGTGCCACACTGCCTGGTCCTTCCTCATGGTGACAGTCACAGCACATGGGAAAAAAATAGTGTGTACTTTTGGAGTGGGTGGAAGGAGGACCACAAATTAAAACAGTGCAAGACGTCATCCCAGTCTTTTCCACTGTCACTGTCTCTTGGGGGTAAAGGTACAGTATTCCTAAGATGTCTGAGGTTTCTGTGACCGAATGGCAACAAGGAGAGGCACCTGATAACACGCAGGGCTCTCTGGACCTGCTGGTCTCAGCTCTGCAGGCTGAGACCCTGTGACCTCTGAGCGGGTCACTGCTGAGTTACCCTCAGTCCCATCAGGCCTGTGGGGGGTCACAGGGTTCTGGCCATTGCACCCTAGTTATGAAATCCTCACACAAACAGCTCCTCTTTGCCCTAACTTCAAGTCTCTGCCCACACCCTGGGCCACCTACCCGCCGCTGTATCCCTTCAGCAAGACCCCAGCGGACACCTGGACTCCCTTCCTACCCCAAGGAGACCATGGGGAAGCCAGGAGTATGGCCTCAGGTTCGTCCACCGGCCAGGCCCACAGCAGCTGTGGCGCCATCTTGGATGTGGCTGCAACTCCTCCTAGAGCATCATGGGAGAGGTGGGTGAATGTCCCTGCTGTTGACTACTCCGCACGCCACCCTCTGAGACTTTGACTCTGCAAGGGCCAGTCAGGAAAAGGCATCTTCTATCTGCCCTCGCTGTCGCCCTTCCCCTCCCTTCCTCCCCCAGCCGGTGGCAGAAGGAGGGAGTGTCACATCAGGGTCCTCCTGTCCTGGGTCTTCTCCACCTCAGACCTAAAGTCTTATCCAGAGCCCTTGTCCTCAGTGGGTTAATGGGAATAAAGGAATTTAGAGATTTTCTTTCTGGAATTCATGATCTTCTTGTCATTGTAAAGATCCTATTTGGGACATCAAACACTGAACATCAGCGTGCTTTGACCCTTCCCAGTCCTGTGCACCAATTCTAACCCTCCTGAGCCACGGGTGTCTCGAAGAAGAGGAAAGGCAGTGAGCTGAGATCGCGCCACTGCACTCCTGCCTGGGCGACAGAGCTAGACTCCGTCTAACAAAAAAAAAAAGAAGAGGAAGAAGAGAGGTCACAAAAAGGAAAGCGAACGACAATAGCACATTTATATACATGTTTAATATCCTAGTTTTATTATGTTTAGTTTACTTATATTTGCTATATTACACCAGATCACCACGGAAGACTTCGTGGACGGAGCAGGATTTGAACTTGGCGTTTATGGATGAATAGAATGGAGTTGAATGTGTTGGACTGGAGAGCAAAATGGAGACAGACTTGAGCAGAGGCACAGAAATAAAGCTATAATGAAAAGTGTAAACTATCTAGACATTTCTGAAAACGAACATTTATGCAAACATAGAATTTCCCGGGGTCTACCTGGGGTAGACCTATCACCTTAACTTTCTAGCTAGTAAAAAAGCTGGTTTTGAAAATGGTTACCATGAGGCTTTTCAAGACCTTCAGTTGTCAAACAGACATTCAATGATGACTCCAATAAATAGAAAGATTCAACTAAACAAACTACCTAATGTTAGTAGTTGGGGTTATGATGGTATCAGTAAATACAGTAAAAAAGAACCACAAATTACCTAATAAACAGCAGAGCAGAACTCCAACATAATTCTCCAAACTTTGAACTCTGGATTCTTTCCATTATACAACATTGCCTCTCTCCCTGTCAGCATCAGTAGAATTCTATAAATTGGAAGACAATGGGGATAGCGGCCTCCTACTTAGCAGTCAGGATTGGCTTGGACACTGCACACCCACTCTCCTCCGGCCAATCAAATTCTTCCCACTTTCCCAGGTGCAACCTCCATGGGTGGTAATCTGGACCTCTGGGCTTAGGCACCACATCCTGCCACTCAACAATCTACCACCTTGTGGCTTGTTTCGTTTTATTTTGCATGGATTGGAGGTGGGGGTAGTGGGAAGGGAATTCCTAAAATCTCGTCAGTTCCAGGAAGCCTACAGGCCGAGGCCTCACTCTCCTCTTCACATGGTACAAATGCCAAATCCTACATTTCCCTGAGTCTGCGTCCTCCCTGTTGATACTCTCAGTGAACTGAACCAGTTGTGGAGGAGTAGAAAATAAACATGCCTGGAATTCTCCAACACGGCATTCCGTGTCTGCCTGGCCTGTGCATTAGGTTCTCTTTCTTAGCTCTCCATCTAGTGCAGGTACGGGTTCCTGTGATCTGTGTTCTAGTTACTTCACAGCACAGTTATCAACACCTGCCAAGGTTGAGTGACGATCGAAACCAAACAACTAGTGAGGGAAGCCAGAGGCACCACAGCCTCCTGACTGGGCCATCGCAGACACGCACTATGGGTTGTATGTGGAAGTCTCAAGATCCAGCACCAGTTTCAACAATTATATGCCTTCCACCATTTTTGTTTCATTGACCTCCAACCACTTTCCACTCTCCACTCAATTATTATCATTATAGTTTTTTAACAGTCCTTTTTGGAGAATAAATTTAAGCACATTGAAATGCATACCTCATAACTGAATAATTTTGGCAAATAGTGACACCTGTGCAATCCACACACTCTCATGATCTAGAACATTCCCACCTCATCAGGACATCATATCCTGTCCTTCCCCAGTCAATGTCCCACCTCCTAGAAACAATCAATGCTGGTGTATATTTCACCATTGATTAGTTTAGCCTGTACTTGAACATCACTTAATGGAGTAATATGAAATGGGTTTCAGGGGGTCTGGCTTCTTTCCTCAGCTTAATGTCTATGCCAATCATCCACATTATTGGCTCTGTCCGTAGTATGTTTCTTTTTATTGGTTAGTGGCCTTCATTGTATGAATAAATACACCGCAATTTATCTTTTCACCCATCAGTGGTCATTGGAGTTGTTTCCAGTTTTTTATCATTGTGAATAAAGGTGTTATGATCATTAGGATACAAATATTTTGGGCATTTTTTTAAATAAATATATATGAGTACAATTACTACATCAAAGGTTCAGTGTATGTTTAATAAGAAACTGTCAAACATTTTCTGAAGTGATTATACCACTTTACATACCTACCAGAAGTATGTTAGAACTCTAATTGCTCCTTTGTTAAAATTCTAGTCATTCTAATGGATGTATAGTGTCCTACTGTAATGGTTCTAATTTGTATCTGATGGCTCTGATGTTGAGCACTTCTTTGTGTGCTCATTTGGCCCTTCACAAAGGAATCACATCTTCCTTTGAGAAGCAGCTCTTCAAGTCTTTTGTGCATTTTATTATTATCGAATATAGGAATTATAATCTTACTACAAGTCCTTTGTCACCTACATATATTGAGCATATTTTCTCCCAGTCGGCTTGCTCATTCTCTTCTTAAAAACTGTCTTTTTAATAACAAGAAAAGGAAGTTTGCTCCAGTTTGATTTTTTTCTCTTACAAATATAGTTTTCTGTGTCCTAAGAAACCTTTGCCTACCTCCAAGTAATGAAGATATTCTTCAATGTTTTCTTTTAAAAACATTATCACTTTAGGTTTTACTTTTATGTCCATAATTGATCTCCAATTAATTTTTGCTTATGGTGTTAAGTAGACCCAGTTTCTTATTTTTCCACATGAGTATCAAGTTATTCTAGTAATATTTGTTGAAAAGACTTACTTTTCTCATTGACTTTCTTAAATTCCTTGGTCAGAAATCAATTGGCCACACTAGTGTGAGCTCTATAATCTCTGTTCTCTTTCACTGTTCTACTTATTTATTCTTACACCAAAATCACACTGTTTGATTACTGTACTTACTAACAAGTCATAAAGTCAGATATCACAAACTCACTCATAATTTTCTGGTTAGTCTATATTAGTCTATATTATCTGTTTTTTCATATCAATGTTAAAATCAACTATTTAAGTTTCTATAGACTTATGATTGAGATTGTGTTGAAAATATAGATCAAATTAGGAATGACTAACAACATTTTAACAGTATAGAGCCTTCCCACCATTCATGAACATGGTACATCTCTGTTTAGTTAGGTATTCTTTATTTTATCCGATCAATATTCTATAGATTTTAGTGTAGATTTATTGCATATGTTTTGTTAACCTTATTTCTGTTCATGTATGCTTTTTTGACCCTACTACACGTGAATTTGTATTTTATTTTTTAAATTTTTGCTGCTAATAAGAATTCAACTGTATTTTTGAATATTGACCTTTATCCTGAGACCTTGGTAAATTCACATATTTGTTCTAGTTAGCTTTTTTGTTGTTTTGTTTCATTGTTGTTGTTATCAATAATTTTGGATTTTCTGTGTAAACAATTATATTGTCTGTGAATAAGGCAGTTTTACTTCTTCATTTATAATTTGTATGCTTTTTATTTTTTTCTCTTGTCTTTCTACACTAGTTAGGATCTCCAGTACAACGACAAATGGAAGTGATGATAGCAGGTATCCTTGCCTTGTTCTCAATCTTAGGAGGAAAGCATTCAGTCTTTCAACATTAAGTATTATGTTACATGAAGGTGTTTGTAGACGCCTTTGATCACATTGAAGAAGTCCCCTTTTATTCTGAGATTCCTGAGAGGTTTTATCTTGAATGGGTTTGAATTTTTGTCAAATGCTTTTCTGCATCTATTGAGATGAATATATCACTTTCTTGTGTATTAAATTACTATGGTGGATTATACTGATTTTCAAACATTAAACCAACTTTACATTTATAGGAGAAAGCCCAGTTGGTTATGATGTATTATCCTTTTTATGTAGTGCTGGACTTCATGTGCTAATATTTAGTTAAAGATTTCAGCATCTATGCTCATAAAAGATATCAGTCTATAATTTTCTTTTCCTGTGATTCCTTTGTCAGGTTTTGATGTCACAATTATACTGCCCTGATAAAATGAGTTGAGAATACTCTCTTTTCTCATTTCTAAAAAAATATTGTAAAATTGGTAACATTTCTTCCTTAGGTGTTTGAAAGAATTTACCAGTGAAGCCATCTGAGTCTAAAGTTATGTTTGTGGAAAATTATTTTGATAGAAAGCTTAAGATCTTTGATGGGTATGAAGCTATTCAGATTTTTTCTTTCATTTTGCATCATTTTTAATAAGCTAGATTTTGAGGAATCTGTCCATTTCAACTTGTCATTTATTGACAAATTTTCAATGTTTGCCAAATTTATTTACATAAAATTGTTTATAAGACGTATTTTATGTCTGTAGCTTCCATAATTATCTCCCTTCTTTTATTACTACTATTATTAATTTATGTTTTCCCTATTTTTTATGAATTATTCTTGCCAAGGGTTTATGAATTGTATTAATATTTTCAAAAGACCAAATTGAGCATTGTTAAATTCTCAACTGTTTCATCTGTTCCCATTGTATTTATTTCTGCTCTTGTCTCTATCATGTCCTTCCTTCTAGTTACTTTGCATTTAATGTGTTCATTTGCTTCTAGCTTTTTAAAGTGGAGAATTAGATCATTGACTTAAAACACTTCCTTTCTAAAATAAGCATTTTGAGTTACAAATTCTTTTCTAAACAGTACTTTTTAACTATATTCCATAAAATTTTATATGTACTATTTTCATTTTCCTTTTTTTTTTTTTTTCTGTTGCCTATACTGGAGTTCAGTGGCTCAACAATGGCTCACTACAGCCCCAACCTCCTGGGCTCAAGCAATTCTCCAATCTCAGCCTCCTGAGTAGCTGAGACTACAGGCACATGCCACCATGTCTGGCTACTTTTTTCATTTCTTTTGTAGAGATGGAGTCTCGTTGTGTTGTCCAGGCTGGTCTTGATCTCCTGGGCTCACGTGATCTTCCTGCCTCGGTCTCCCAAAGCACTGGGATTAAAAACATAAGCCACCATCATTTTCATTCAGTTTGAAATATTTATTGTTTCCATTGTGATTTCTTATTTGATATATGAGATTTATTAAAGATCATAAAACAAAAATATTTGTTGCTTTCTTAAAGCTCTTACTCTTATTGATTTCAAATACAATTCCACTGAAGCCAAAAAACAACTCTAAACATATTTCAGTCTTTTGAAATTTATTAAGAATTGTTTTATGGCTCAACTTATGGAGTATCATAAGCGTTTCATGCACATTTGCAAATTATGTGGATTCTGCCGTGTTGGGTGGAGTTCCCATAAATGTCAATTATGTCATTAAAATTCTATAATTTAGATTTATGATTTCAATGTATATATTTACAAATAAATATAATGCATTTCTCACTCTCTCTCACTCACACTTCTCTCATTTATTAGCCCGTATATTTGGAAGTTCTATTACTAAGCTTTTAAAAATGTTTAATTATGTTTTGCTGATGAAGTCTTTTATTATTATGTGATACGGTTTGGCTGTGTCCCACCCAAATCTCATCTTTAATTGTAGTTCCCATAATCCCCCCATGTCATGGGAGGGACCCAGTCGGAAGTAATTGAATCATGGGGGCAGTTTCCACTATGTTTTTCTCATGATAGTGAGCGGGTTCTCATGAGATCTGATGGTTTTATAAGGGACTTCCCCCTTCACTCGGCACTCATTCTCTCTCCTGCTACCCTGTGAAGAGATGCCTTCCACCATGATTGTAAGTTTGCTGAGGCCTCCACAGCTATGCAGAACTGTGAGTCCATTAAACCTCTTTATAAATTACCCAGTCTCAGGTATTTCTTCACAGCTGTATGAAAACACACTAATACATTATGAAATGTTCTTCTTTATCTTCGGTAATATGCTTTCTCTCAGGTAGCTTTGTCTAGTGTTACTGTAGCTACTTCAGTTTTCTACTAGTTACATATATATACATACACACAGACTTTGCACCTATTAGGTCTTTGAATTCAAAGTACATCTGTTAAGACAGCATATACTTCATCTTGCTCTTTAATTCAATCTGACAATGTCTTCCTTTTAAATGGTGTATTAATCTATGTTTCTAGTTATTAATATCATTGAATTTAGGCTCTACTGTATTATCCTTTGTCTTCTATTTATCTCGTATGCTTTTTGTTTTTCCTTTCTTGACTTCTTTTGAGTTTATCAAAGACTTTTTGACGTTCCTGTTTAATTCTTATATTGACTTTTCAGCTATATATATATTTTTTAATTTAGTGGTTGCCTTAGAAATTATAATATACATCTATAATTTCTTATATTTACATATATGTAATATTGAGTCACTTAATATAAAATACGGTAATCATGCAACACTACAGTTCCATCTTCCTATGTGCTATTGCTTTCATATATATTGTGTCTACATACATGATAAATCCTAGAACATAGTTTTGTAACTTGCATTTTAAAAAATCTTTTGTTTTCTTTAAAAAGAAAGTTTTTTGAGACAGGGTTTCACTCTGCCACCCAGGCTGAAATGTAGTAATGCCATCTCAGCTCACCACAGCCTCTATCTCCTGGCCTTAAGTGATCCTCTCACCTCGGCCTCCCAAGTACTAGGGCTTCAGGTGTCCACCACCACGCTGGGCTAATTTTTAAATGTTTTATGAAGACAGGTTTTTACCATGTTGTCCAGGCTGGTCTCAAACTCCTAGGTTCAAGCAATTCACTCACCTTAGCCTCTCAAAGTGCTCGGATTATAGGTGTGAGTCACTGCAACTGGCCTTCTTTAAAAATTTAGACAAGAAAGAAAATGATATAGTCTTTTGTGTTTGCCCACATGTTTACCATTTCCAGGGATCATCACTAAATATTCTAGATCCAAGTACCATTTATTATTCGTCTTTAACCAGAAGAACTTCCTTTAGCATTTCTTATAGTGTGGGTCTGCTAATATAAACTATCTTAGTACCTGCTTATCTGAAACATTTTTCATCTTCATTTTTACAATGCTATTAGTATGTTTTATTTACCCCAATATACTCAAAATATTATTTCAACATGCTATAAATATAACAAAATTATTATTAATATAGTTTACCTTATTTTATTCACGTCTTTGAAATTTGGTATGCATTTTACATGTACATCTCCATTCAGACTAGCCACATTTAGTGCCCAATAGTTTTCCTAAGTGGCTACTGAAATGGACAACACATCCCTGGAACGTCTCTTTCCCTTCCATTTTAAAGACTAGTTACACGAGTATAGAATTCTAAGTTAACAGCCCTTTTATCATTGCATCACTTTGTCATGCCATTGTCCTCTCACCTGCCTCATTTCTGGTAAGAATTATTCAGTCATTTGCATAACCATTTTCTGTACGTAACATGCATTTTTCCTCTGACTACTTTTTAATGTTGTGTATTTATATTTGGATTTAATCAACTTAATTATTATATGCTCAGGTGTGGTTTTCTTTGTATTTATCTTACTTGGTGTTTTTTGAGCTTCTTGGATTTGTTACTTGATATCTTTAATCAAATTTAGTAAGTTTTTAGCCATTGTTTCTTCAAAACTATGTTTATGCTGCATTATATGTCTTATCTCTTTTTTGGAATTCTAATTATGGTTATATTAGACTACTTGATACTGCCCCACAGGCCCCTGAGGCTCTGTCCATTTTCAATGCTTCTCCTTTTCTTTGAAAATAATAATTTCTATTGATCTATCTTCAAGTTCACTGATTCTTTATGCTGCCATCTTTATTCTTCTGTTAAGTCAATTTTATACAATTTTGGTTTTTATTATTGAACATCTAAGTTTTAAAAATTTTATTTATAGGCCAGGTGCGGTGGCTTATGCCTATAATCCCAGCACTTTGGGACACCAAGGCAGGCAGATCATCTGAGGTCAGGAGTTCAAGACCAGCCTGGCCAACATGGCAAAACCTAGTCTCTATTGAAAATACAAAAATTACCTAGGCATGGTGGTGTGCACCTGTAATCCCAGCTACTTGGGAGGGTGAGGCAAGAGAATCACTTGAACCTGGGAGACAGAGGTTGCGGTGAGCTGAGATTACATCACTGCACTCCCACCTGGGTGACACAGCAAGACTCTGTCTCAAAAAAAAAAAAAAAAAAAAAAAAGATTTATGGTTCTATGTCAGAGTTTCCCACCTATTCATTGATTATGCATTTGTTTTCCTGCAAGTTCTTTCACACACTTTATTTGCTGCTTTAAAGTCTCTGTCTGTTCATCGCAACATCTGGCTCACTCAAGGTTGGGTGTTACTTGTTTCTTCTTTTTTCTTGAGTATGAGTCGCATTTTCTAGTTTCTTCACATGTGTAGGGGTTTTCTGTTATTAGTAAATGCAAGTCATTCTGTATGAAACATTGTAGAGTCTCTGGATTGTTTTTATGCTCCTCTGGGGAATAACTTTTATCTTGCCAAGCAGTTACTTTGGCTAGACTGAAACTCCATAATCTACAGGGGGCAACAGATAAAATGTCTGTTTAATCATATTGACTTCCAGATGCTGCTTTTCACCAGACCATCTGTGATCTCCCCGCTACTAGCATAGCGTAGCAGTCAGCCATTGGTTTGGGTAGATTTTATATGCAGATCTGGAACAGTCTCTGGGTTTTCCCTCTAACTTTCTAGACTGTCTTACAGTCCAAAATTCTCTCTTCTGACACCTCAGTCCTGTAACACTGCAGGTTTCCACTGTCCAAAGCTGTGAACTGGAGGGCAGCCTCGGGAGAAAGGTTTTTACCAAGTGTAGAGCCTGTATTCCGAGGGTAGATTCTCCTCCAGTTTCTACCTGTTATCACTCTCCAGTACTATCAGAAATGATCTGTGCATTTCATTCAGATTTTCTAATGGTTATCCGTGGGAGGGTTAATCTGACCCAGCTATTCTGCTGCCATAAACTTGAACTCCCATGTTCTGGGTTTTGATTCTTGCCTTCCGTTAACCCAGTGATTCCCTAAATCGAGTTCTAACCTGAACTAGCATTGGCTCGTTTTCTTCCTGTATCTTTCCCAGCAGAAGTTCTTACACTACTTAGAAGAAGTCCAGTGGACCAGACCAGGTCAGGATTGCCTGTCAATGTTTCTCTCAAACTCTGAAGACAAGTAGAACAGAAAGTTGAGAAGCACTGTCGGAAAATCAATCTAAACTTGCCATGCTCCTCCTCAGAAAAGCAACCACAATCGCCTCTCATAGACAATATTTTGAAGCTCAGGTTGAGACTGTATGCCTTTTTAAAACCAATTTGGTAGGAAAAAAAAAAAAAAAACAGATGAGCTGGGAATCTTCAGAAATTCTATTTCTGGGAATAAATATTCCTCCTTGTTCCCTTTTCTTACCTATCTTAGAACTGGCCAATATTTTATCGCATTATTGTGGTTTTTAAAATTGAGACCTGATGTCATTTTATTAGAGCCTAGACCTGGAAAAGCAGAGAGAAAGGGCTGCGACCTTTGACGACAGCCAAGCTGGTCCTGGAAGTGCACCCAGGCTTTCCATCACTGCAATCTGTCTTCTTCTTTTTTCTCTGTAGGGCAATATAAACTTAAGAGAAAGGTGCTTAATAATTAATTCTGCCATTTTAAAGGAAGCCAGCAATCATCACTGTGTATTTTGAGGAAAATAATATATTAATAATTAAGGAAAATATAGAAGGAAAAGAAATACATGCCCCACCAGATTGACAGTGCTAAGTGTTGCAGAGATGTGGAGTAACTGAAATGTTTGTCATGCCGGTGGATGTGAGCATTGGCACAGCCATTTTGGAAAATATTTTGGCATTATCCTGTAAGGTTGAGATACACATACCCTTCAACCCAGAAATTTCTGTCTTCATTTATTCCCTAAATAATCGCATGCATACATGTACCAAGGCCCAAGAACATGTGAAAGAATGCTCTTCATAACATTTTTGGGTGATAGCCAAAACCTGGAAACAATTCAAATAGTGACCAGTAGAAGAATGAATAAAAGTATTTGAGTATATTTACATGATGGAACACTATACAGAAATACAATTAAAACTAAATGAAAACAAAAATAAACTATAATGACATGTGACATCATGGGTGAGCTTTACTAACATGATATTAATGGCAAAAACCACAATTAATTTTGCACCAACCTAATATTAGCCAATAGAAACACGATGCCAAAGAATAGAGACCATATGACTCCACTCATATAAAGTTCACAATAAACTGTTTTAATTCTACAATTTAGCGATGCATAGATAGGTGGTAAAATTACAAGGCAAAGCAAAGAACAATGACCATAAATGTGAAATAAATAGGGGAGGGGAGGAGGTATGGTAAGAGAGGTGGTTTCACATTTTGTTTATAATTATTTATACATTTATGTATACATTTATGCTTAATGCAGTTTTCCATATGTATATTCCACAATGATGTCTTTAAAAACATAATAAAAAATAGGGAAATATTAAGGACCATGACGGCCTCTAAATATTTGGTATTTTGGTATTTTTAGTGCCTTGAGAAAGTTTTGCAATACGCTGGACTCTCGGGGTTTCTGGGCTTCCTCTGCCCCCACTCGCACTGGCCTCCCTGACAGTCCTGGGCTCACCAGGGCCCTCACACGCACCCTTCTCTCTGACTCCCCTCAGATATCTGGGCATCTCTCCCCTCACCTCCTCCTTCACTCAAATACAATGGCACCACTTAAAATCGCAGCCCCATCCCCCAGCCACTCCCCACTCTTATGCTAACATGGTGCATTTTACTCATTTATTTTGTTGATTGTTCTTGTTACACTAAGTGCTTCATGAATCAAAGTTTCTCCACTTTGCTCACTGCTGTGTTCCCAGTACATAGAACAGGGCCTTGTACATAGCAGGGACTCAATAATGTTTGCTGAATGAATAAAGAAATGAGTGCAGCAATATGTCCATGGTAGAGGCATGAGGAAATGCACACAGCAATGCATGGTGGATAAATGAGGAAAGGAGCACAGACATGCATGGTGGATGAATGAGAAAATGAGCAGAGCCATGCATCTGTGATAGAGGACTGAGGAAATGCATGCAGCAGTGCGTGATGGATGAATGAGGAAGTGTGCACAGCCATGCATCCATGGTGGAGACACGAGGAAATGCATGCAGGAATGCATGGTGGACACATGAGGAAATGCACAGCGATGCATCCATGGTGGACGCATGAGGAAATGCACAGCGATGCACCCGTGGTGGACGCATGAGGAAATGCACAGCGATGCACCCGTGGTGGACGCATGAGGAAATG
>NW_012101299.1:3354860-3355868 GCF_000951045.1 Mandrillus leucophaeus
TCCTCATGGCACCCCATGCCACAGCTGACCAGCACAGCAAACGCCCCAGCATGCAAGATCCCCTGCGTCTGCTCCTTTCCTTAGTCAATTTCCTCCTAACCACCTCTGGCCCACCTCCTACTACAAGCCACATCCCAGACCACATAAAACGCCACCTTAGCAACGTCTGCATCCCCCTAAATGCCCAGGGTTCCTCCAAGACAGTTACGCTCTTACGTGGAAGTTGTATACGTTCATGATGGAACAACTTTGCCGTAAAAGGACAGGTTCTTTTGAAATTCTGTATTATTCGTAGCCCTCAGAAGGAGTGAAGTGCTTGTCCCACTGTTCAGATATCATTACCACCCTGATAAGCAGGTCCTTGACACCGTGGCCCTGGGAACACATGGCAGTTTCACCAATTTTACCAAAACTACAGTAGAACGGTGTTTTTCCTTGGATGTGACTGTTAGCTCCAATGGATGTTTTAAGGGAATTTGCACAGCAGCTTCTGCTGACCACAAACACCAGAGGCCTAGGAGGCACTGCCAGCAGGGAGAGCCTGGCCTTGTCTCAAGCCCACAGAAGACGCGGCATGGCCTCTGTCCAAAATTGCTCTTCTGCCCCTGGACTCATCCTTTTCATTCAAAGCCCGCTCCCCTTCTGAATTGCGACTATGTCCAAAACGGGTAACACAAACTGACTCTTGTCACTAACGCTGGGTCCCCTGTTTGTATGGCATTTCCCTCCAAGAGCTGCCGCCCTGGCCCCCACCTGAGGCCCTGGAGGAGAGAGGATCACGTGTCTGTGGGCCGCTCAGCCCCGACTGTCTGGGATTCACCTGCACAAAGTGCCCACGCCCTAGCCTGGTCCTGCCTTTGCCTCTGCTTGCTCTTAAGGTTGAGCACACCCCGCAGCCCAGCTCTCCGATGGGCTCTCGCCTTCTCTGTTCTGTGACCTGTCTGCTGCTCTGCTCTGTGACGCCTGGAATCTGACTGTATGCTTGCAAGTTTTCCTGTCTGGCACTGG
>NW_012101299.1:3358694-3360016 GCF_000951045.1 Mandrillus leucophaeus
GGACGCATGAGGAAATGCACAGCGATGCACCCGTGGTGGACGCATGAGGAAATGCACAGCGATGCACCCGTGGTGGACGCATGAGGAAATGCACAAGGAAACAAATGAGAAGTAGCCTCCTCCTCAGACTCCCATCCAAGGGTCCACTGAGGCCACAAATGGTTGCATTGTCCCTGATTCCCTAATACCCGTGAGTTCAGCCAAGAACACTGGGCACACTCAGCGCTATCCTGACCCCTGCATCCTACAGCACTATCCTGACCCCGGCTCATCAGAGGCACCATCTGCTTCCTGGTCTGCCCATCGGCCATAACTGTGGCATAGAGCAAGAACAGGACACAGCAAGCCCATCGGCGCCAAAAACCACTTTTTTATGCCCAGAATAATACCATTTCCTCTAATTCTCCTGAAGAGAATGAAAACCCACACCTTCAAGAGAGTTAGCATCTTTCATGCTCCTGTGAGTGTTTGCCAAAAGCACTGTCAAATGTTCACATTTCCCGAGGGCTTGTTGTTGACCTGTGGGCTGCTGGGCCTGTGGGGTGGGAGAAAGCACAGGACACATCTCTGTCCTCCACCTCGACTGGTGCAGACAAAACTGACCTAGAACCATGGAGGGGTTCAAGCTCAGAGGAAAGTGATGATTTAAGCACAATACAGTTTGTCCATGGACAGAGCAGGCAAGACACAGGCTGGGAAAGTGAGAGGGGGGTCCTCTGTGCTGGGAGACCTGGGAATGAAATGTCATGAACAGCGCAGAATTGGCCAAGCTGAGCAGACACAGCAAGACCGAGGCAGGGGACTTGAGGGCCAGAAGGGAGGTGTGTGGTCCACCTTTTCCACGGCCACTGTCCCAGGGAGACTGCCTGCAGACAGGGCTCAGGAGTTGAGAAGGAATTCGCACTGTGTTCCTACGTGGTGAGTTTCCTCCATCTGACAACTTCACCCTGAGGCTTTGTGTTTCAGTAACGTCACAGCTAAGCACCAGAAACAGCCCCGAGGCCACCCGGTAGGAGGTTCAGCATTGGAAAGGAAAGGGATGTGTTTTTCACTTGCTTTTTCACTCAGTCACTACTGACTGTACACTCAAGTAATAATACTGACAGGAGCTCTTCATTGAATCCTTGCTACTTAAACATACAACACACAGGAGAAATCACAATAACCCTGCAAAGACAGAATTTGTACACAGATGAGGAGGCTGCAGGTTAGGGGCAAAGGGAAATGGCTCCTCCGGCACCCCAGAGCTGGGCTGGCAGGGTTCTGACTCAGGTCCAGCCGAGAGCAGATGCCTTCCCACTGTGCTGTGATGTCTTTCAGCG
>NW_012101299.1:3361051-3368597 GCF_000951045.1 Mandrillus leucophaeus
GCCTGGTCCTGCCTTTGCCTCTGCTTGCTCTTAAGGTTGAGCACACCCCGCAGCCCAGCTCTCCGATGGGCTCTCGCCTTCTCTGTTCTGTGACCTGTCTGCTGCTCTGCTCTGTGACGCCTGGAATCTGACTGTATGCTTGCAAGTTTTCCTGTCTGGCACTGGCCCAGGGACTGCCCCTTCTGTCTGGGACTGACCTCTCCAAAGCTGGTTGTCAATGAGCTCCTCCAATTTTGGCTTTTCCGGATTTCACTTGCCCCCAGCCTCTCTGTCCAGCTGCAGCTAATCAGACGATGCAGCCACAACAAGAAAATACGGCATAAATATTTCAATCAAAGCCAAGATCCTGATAGAGACACAGCTTCAGGACTTTGCGTAGGTGTGTGTGCGCACACACGTGTGCATGTTCTGTACAAAACCCCGTGTGAATCGGTGCCCTGTACAGAGGAAGGAAAAGGTGGAAGCTGGAGACCAAAAGCCAACTTCATCAGCCCCACAGTTTTGCTACAGCCACAGGTGACGGATATCAGAGCCGCCGATTTCCGATCCCTGTGCTCGCACGTGACGGGCCAGGGATGCCGCCCAGAGATGCAGCATCTGCAGGCATCATGCTCTGTGAAGGCAGAAGGCCATCGCTAAGAGGCCCAGGATAAGCGTGCCAGCCGGGCCCCATCCAGGGCTCTCAATCATGAGCCATCACGGCTCCAGACTGATGCACAAACAACAGCCCCAAGTACTCTTATTTCCAGCTCAGCCAGGAGCTCCCCTAAAGGTCATAACAGTCCTCATCTTTCAGGGGAAGAGCCAAACATGGACGTGAAAGTCAAGAGCCTGGCCACTTCTGAGATTTTTTATCATTGTCCTTTGAAAGCAGAGAACAGGAGAGATGCATTGGTGCATGTGCAGCAAGCAGATGCAGCATCAGTGCAAACACACACTGAGGCAGGGGTCTGATCAGCACTGGGCAAGGTCCTGCAGGCCGTCACCTTCTCTATGACAAGCTCATCTCAAGCCCAATCCACCTGCTCTTCACTGTGTCCCTTTGACACAAACCACTCAACTCAGAACGGACAAGAGAGTTGGTTTGGGGCAGACAATCGAGCTTGTTTGAGACTGGTTCATGACCAACGATTCCCCAAAGCCTGCGGCTGAGACTCCAGGCCTCGATGGTCTCCTTTCTCCCAAAATCCGATTGTTTATGATAATCCGTGGTTCTATATGGTCCCATCATGGTCACTAATTGTCTGGCATGAGTCCATCTAGACCTCTCAGCTGCATCACAGACTTCTGATTTTCCACCCTCTTGCCTCTTTTGTAGCCTCCACACCACCAAGGAACAGGGTCAGTCGCATGAGGCCATGCTTACGCAGCCATCTTGGTTCTAAAGTTTCCCATGGAGGGATCCTAAAGATTCCCCAATCTGGCCAGACACGGGGGCTCACACCTGTAATCCCAGCACTTTGGGAGGCCGAGGCAGGTGGATCACCTGAGGTCAGGAGTTCGAGACCAGCCTGACCAACATGGTGAAACCCCGTCTCTACTAAAAATACAAAATTAGCTGGGTGTGGTGGAACATGCCTGTAATCCCAGCTACTCGGGAGGCTGAGGCAGGAGAATTGCTTGAACCCAGGAGGCAGAGTTTGCAGTGAGCTGAGATCGCATCTCTGCACTCCAGCCTGGGCAACAAGAACAAAACTGTCTCAAAAAAAAAAAAAAAGAAGAAAAGGAAAGATTCCCCCATCCAGCCACCCACATGATGTTTGAGGATGATATATTGGCATAATTTTGGAGGCCATACAAGAAGTTTAGATTTTAGATCTTCACAACAAACTTGAACCCCGACTTTGGTTTTAAGGTAAGGGCCTACCCTGGGCCAGGCACTTACACGGTTCCAAGTACACATTGACGTCTAAAACAGGACACAGTCCCTGACTTCAAAAGATTCAGAGTCTGATGGGGAAGAGAGACGACCCCATGTAAACAAATAAGTAAATATGTGATTGTAAATATTATAAATGTCAGCAAAGGAAATGAACAGTGGAAAAGCAGAGTCAGTCTGGAGGAAGGAACTTTCCAGCAGAAATATTTATTACAAAGCTCAAAGGTCATCTCTGAGAGCTACAGTTTAATCTTAATGGAGGGTAATACTACTTTTGACAAACTACACAGCCATAATTCTCCACTAAAGCCAGGAAAAAAGCATAAGAACCTCTTTGCCTTGGTAAAATGTAAGAAAATGTGAGACTCATTCTACTAAGGGCCTCTCCAGGCTTGTGAATGTTTTCTCACCCCCCTGTACTCCCTGTTCCTTACAGGCAGACAATCTCGAAAATCAGCAGAGAAAATGAGGCCATGCAATTTAAGATTACATAAACACAGAAGTCAGGCGAGGTGAGAACATTTTGAATCTGTACTTCTGTTTAGCTGAACACTCTTCATTAAGAAATCCATGAGCCTCCAAATGCCTCTCCTCGTTGTCTGAGATGTTCATCGTCTGATGCTAGCAACAGGGTCTGATGAAAGTGATGACACCACAAGTTCTCAGGAGGCCCAGTCAGGCCCCTGAAATTACCTGGGGTGGATTTTGAATTCCTTACTAATTTGACTGAGTATATTCCCAAATCCAGCTCTTAGGCTTGAAAATGCATACATTATGTTTCTTCATGATGCACAAGGCTTTTCATTTCTCCAGCTCGATTATAATTCAAAAGTATCTAAACTTCACCTCGGTGGTTTGGTTTATCTATTAATAACTGGATCTTCAGAATTAATCTCTTATAAGAAAGTTCTTCTTCAGACACCTAATTCTAGTTTCTCAACATGCCATGGAAAAATTTCTCGTTTTCTACAGATTTTGGCATCTCTGAAAGCTTTTGGGGTTGAGTGGAGAGTGCTGAAGGCTTCCTCTTCTTAACCAGAGTAATTGTCATGCTTCTCCTTCCATTTGAGCAAAGATACAAGGTACTTATTAGAAGATGTAAAAGCCTATCATTGATTGATCCAAAATCTTATCACTGTGTACTAACCAAAAACGCAATCTGCACAAACAACTGGGTTTCTAATTAGAGTAAACCACCAATCGAATTCTTAATTTCAACCAAGCTCCTGGGAAACACAAATCATGGACTGAATAGTGTGGAAGGTCCATGTGTTGACGAAGGCCCTCCCAGAGGGAAGCCTCCAGGGTTCTGCCACAAGGCTCCATGTGTGACCCTGTCCTGACAGATATTCTCATCAACAATTTGGGCAAACTACTGCAAAGTACGTTCATCAAGTGCATCTGTGACAAGGCTGAGGAGAAATAATATGTGGCATTACAAATAATTGACAGACTAAAAAAAAAAACCTCTAAACAGCTGAAGCTAACTGTCTATAAAAAGTCCTGCGATTCAAAATCTCAGTGACAATGTTCAGAATCTAGGGGAAACTGATGATAGCCATTTATGTTCAGAAAAAAATGTCAGAGTCTTTTTAACAACAGCATTTAAATCCAGTCCATCAGAGGACAGGTGATTAAATTCCCCCATCCGGGGCTATACCTTGTTTGCTTGGCATCACACCCAGTAATGAGCACACATCAAGCACTTAGTAAACATGTGCTGGGTGAGTTAATTGTGAAGCCATGTAGAGTGGGCATGAAAGAAGCCCCAGTATGACCTGCTCCCACAGCACTTACCTGTCCAGGCAAGGACAGGATGGCCCCGTGGGGCTAACACTGGCCAGCATCCATTGGTAATTCCAATTTGGTGCAGACACCACGTTGCAAGCCCAAAAGTAGAAAAATGAGATATTGAGGCAATGTTGAAACTGTGTTGTAAGATGAACCTAGGGAAGACACTGTAAGTATTCATATTGTGAAAATAAAAAATTAAAAGATGAAAAAACAAGCAAAAACCAAGGTAGGCATGATGACTGCTTTCACTGATTGAAGGACTGTCATATGGAAGTGGGTTTACTTTCTGCAGAACCTGAGTTCAGAACAAGGACCAACGGATTGACCTCCAAGGAGACATATTTTGGTTAGAGCAAAAAATAATTTTATCCAGACACAGAACTGCCAGGCCATAAAACACCCAGTCCTGGACAGCGATGATTCCTCTGGACAGCAATCATCTGTCCATCATGGACCTATCACAGAATGATCCAATGACTTCCTACAAGAACTGCTAAAAGAGGAATCTATCTGCTCTTACAACAGAGCTTGCAATGAGCACCTTCTGTGTACCTGGTGTACCATGAGGATGAGGCAGAGAAAGGCTTTGCAGGGAAATGTTGCCACATGTGGATGTCCTCAGTGTTGGGAGAGACATAGCTCATGCAGAGAACTCACCTGTGCTGAGGTTTGAAGGGGGAGGTGGGGCAGGAGGTGGTATGGAAGGTGACGGGAGCCAGATACTGTGTGGAGAATGTCATGTCAGACACCTCTTCCCTGGGGTCTTGCATAAGTCGGATGTTTCAAATACTCTGGTATCAGGTGAACATCATTGAGTATATCAGAATCTCCAAAGAAAATACATTTAAGATACAACTCCAGGCCCTGACTGGATCTTCCAGGCAGATCCCCTGACCATAACCTCAACTCTAAATAGAAGAGCTTCCAGATTCACCCAACAATAGATCCACCAAGGAGTTTCTCCTAATAAGCCATCTGTAGTCACACCACCACAGCATGGAACACACTCATCCATGGAAGAAGGTCATTCATCCTTACAAGGGGCATGACTAATGGAGTCCATCATTTCCACTAGTTTAAAAACATCCAGTAAAGCTTCCAGGAGCCTCCAGAGGTTAGAACTCCCAGGATTGCCTGGGACAAGCCAGTGCTGCAAGCATTGATAAACATGTGAATATAAACATTTTTCTATGTGTTATGTAGAGTTACTCCTGAATGTATACCACATTGTTTTAAAAAGTTTAAAAAGCAATCGCACCTTGCTATAGTTTGGATGTGGTCTGTCCCTGCCAAAACGCATGTTGAAATTTGATCCCCAGTGTGGCAATGCTGGAGGTGGGGCCTAGTGGGCAGTGTTTTGGTCATGGGGGTGGATCCCTCATGAAAAGATTAATGCCTTCCCTCTGGGGTAAGTTCTGGCTTTCACAGGAATTGATTAATTTCCATAAGAGCAGGTTGTTAAAGAGTTTCACTTCCTCCGTTTGTCTCTCTTGCTTCCTCTCTGGCCATGAGATTTCTCTGCACATACCTATTCCCCCTCCTCTTTTCACTATGAATGGAAGCAGCATGAGACCCTCACCAGACACAGCTGCCCAATCTTGGACTTTCCAGTCACCAGAATCCTGAGCCAAATAAGCCTCGTTTCTTTATACAGAATACCCAGGCTTAGGTATTCTCTTATAGCAACACAGAAAGGACTAACACAGATCTCCAGAATACAATAGTCAAGATCTTTGGACCAAGTGACTTCCAACAGGAAGATCCTGAAGGGAGAAAATTGGGCAAAATGAGACTTTCTTAATATAACAAAAGCCTAATGCCAACAATGCATCTACTC
The DNA here is from genome assembly GCF_000951045.1 of Mandrillus leucophaeus. NCBI lineage: Eukaryota > Metazoa > Chordata > Mammalia > Primates > Cercopithecidae > Mandrillus > Mandrillus leucophaeus. The sequence goes on from NW_012101299.1 coordinate 3,366,562, forward strand.
ACAATGAAGCTGCCCAGCAGTTATTTCACAAACACATTGTGCTGTGCAGACAATTCTTTCCAAATACGTTGTTCAAAGTGTGTGGAAAATCACAAAATACGGTTTGGTGTGAAAAACTTGTGCATCACTGAGCTAGTAACGCAGCTTCATTTCATATGTGAGAACAGCAAGAGAAAAGAATTGACTTAGACTAGCATTTTCCAAAGTGATTCTGCAGAATGCTGCTGTCTAGTGAGATGTTAATAGGTATTAGGGGAAACAAGAGGTCCCATGGACAAACAAGTTGGGAAAAAAGAACTAACCTTCCTTTTGGAGTCAAAATGTGTATTAATATATTAAAATGTCTGAGAGGTCCTGCAATTTAGCTGTTTAACCAAACATTTTCCAAACATGTGCCATCTCAAGACTGTTTTCCCACCACATAGCAATTAATACCTTGGAAAGACTCTGAGATTTTGACTCAGACACATAGAATGTTGGGGTGACTGTCCCTTTTAGTATCTTCAGTCTACAGTCGAGGAAACTGAGGACCAGAGATAAGAACCCACAGGCCAAGACCACACACTCAATGTGATGGGTAGAATGGAAACATGGCTGCTGATCTCTAGGTCCACTCTGGATCTTCCATACCTGCCCAATATGCTCTTCAGTTCTGTGAACTCAAGTTGACTCAACATATAGCTAAGACATTTTATAAACTTTTGAAGGGTACAGAAAAACAATTTGAGAGACAACCACATTTATGTCAAGATGTTTTGTTGTTTATTTTGTTTTTACTTTTTTAACTTTTTTTCTACTTTTATTTTAGATTCAGGGGGTACATGTGGCAGATTTGTAACCAGGATATATTGCACGATGCTGAAGTTTGGGGGATGAATGATCCTGCCACCCAGGGATTGAGCATAGGACCCAATAATTAGTTTTTCAACCCTTGCTTCCTTCTTTCCCTCTTCCGTCTAGTAGTCCGCAGCTTCTATTGTTGCTGTCTTTATGTCCATGAGTACCTGATGTTTAGCTTCCACATATGTGAGAACATGCGGTATTTGGTTTTCTGTTTCTTTGTTATTCATTCACTTAGGATAGTGGCCTCCAGTTGCATCCACGTTGCTGCAAAGGACATGATACTTTTTACGGCTGCATAACATTTTGTGCTGTGTATGTACCGCATATTCTTCATCCAGTCCACCGTTTAGGATGATTCCATGTCTTTGCTATTGTGAATAGTGCTGTGATGAACAGGCAAGTACATGTGTCTTTTTGGTAGAAAGATTTGTGTTCTTTTGGATATATGCCCAGTAATGGGATTGCTGGATCACTTGCTAGTTCTAAGTTCTTTGAGAAATCTCCAGACTGCTTTCGACAGTGGCTGAACTAATTTACATTCCCACCAAGACTGTGTAAGCATTCCCTTTTCTCCACAGCCTCACCAGCATTTGTTGTTTTTTGACTTTTTAATAATAGCCATTCTGACTGGTGTGAGATGGTATCTCACTGTGGTTTTTATGGGCATTTCTCTGATGATTAGTGATGTGGAGCCTTTTCTCATATGTTTGTTGGCTACTTGTATGTCTTCTTTTGAGAAGTGTCTGTTACTGTCTTCTGCCCATTTTTTAGTAGGGGTATTTGTTTTTTGCTTGTTGAATTAAGTTCCTTATAGATTCTGGATATTATTGTTGGATGCATAATTTGTTAATATTTTCCCCATTCTGTAGGTTATCTGTTTACTTAATTGATAGTCTCTTTTGCTGGGCAGAAGCTCTTTAATTAGGTCTCACTTGTCAATTTTTGTTTTCATTGTAATTGCTTTTGAGGACATAGTCATAAATTATTTTCCAAGGCCAATGTCCAAATGTTGTTTCCTAGGCTTTTTTCAAGGATTCTTATAGTTTGAGATCTTACATTCAAATCATTAGCCCATCTTGAGTTAAATTTTGTATAGAGTGAAAGGTAGGGGTCCAGTTTAATTCTTTTGCATATGGCTTGCCCACTATCCCAGCACCATTTATCAAATAAGGAGTCCTTTCCCCATTGCTTAT
>NW_012101299.1:3369232-3373321 GCF_000951045.1 Mandrillus leucophaeus
GTCTGGTAGAATTCAGCTGTGAATCCATTTGGTCTGGAGAGTTTTTTGGTTGGTAGGTTTTTTATTATTGGTATTATCTATTATTGGTTCAATATTGGAACTTGATATTGGTCTGTTCAGGGTTTCAATTTCTTCCTGATTCGATCCTGGGAAATTGTGTGTTGCCAGGAATTTATCCATTTCCTCTAGATTTTTTAATTTGTGTGCATAGAAGATGTTTACAATGGTCACTGAGGATTTTTAGTATTTCTGTGGGATTGCTTGTAATGTCACTTTTGTCATTTCTGATTTGGATTTTCTCTCTTTCTTGTTAATCTAGCTAGCAGTGTATCAATCTTGTTTATCCTTTCAAAGAACAAATTTTTGGTTTCTTTGATTTTTTTTGTATGGACTTTGGGTCTTAAGTTTGCCCAGTTCTGCTCTAAATTTAGTTATTTTTAAAACAAGCAGGTTTTGTTCATTTCTTTTAAGCCCATTCTTGTTGTGTGTGTTGTGTGTTGTATGTTTGTGTATGCGTGTGTGTGTACATATATACATATGCACACATGCACAGACACACTTGCAGACAAGTTCCCGATTCACTGGTGTTTCTGTAAGCACAGTCTGATTAAAATGTAAAAAAAGCATTCTGGCTCCCTACAAAGGTTTCAAATGCAACCACTGAAAACACTTTAGGCTAAACCTGAAAAGGGCGGGGGAGGGGTAATCTTATTATGCAACAATTTCTTGTCCTTGCCAAACACTAGTGCTTGGAAGTGAAGAAGAGAGCTGCACACCTGTGTCCATTGGCATCAAGTTAAATAGATACAAAAAATTAGGCAAACAGCCAATCATCTGTCATCTAAAGATTCACTTGAAGGATTTTAATAGACTTTTTACAAGTAGGAATTTAAAATTTCCATACTTGAAGAGTCTTCCTCCGATATTTACAGAGACATTACAATTTTTTGTGACATTCGGGCAAAATTAGGAAGTCATATTAATAATAGGTATTTAGAAGCAATCATGTTAATAACTTCGGGGAAACCCAGGTAGGTTTGAGTAAGTGATCGTTTATCACACTTCACCATTTACTTTTGTTTTTATCCTTGATAATTCTGTCTTCATAATAATGATAATCATATATCTTTGACAACTTTTATCTCAAATACTCACTGGTATTAACTCTCTGTTAAGATTTCATCACTCATTTGTTCAAGGTTCATGGAATTCCATTCTATGCCAGGCGCTGTTCTCTGCACCAGGGATAGAGCTGAACAAACAAATAACTCTGTCCTCAAGAAGTTTATATTCTAGAGAGAATTTTTAACATGTTCCTCAATTTTGTTTTGTAAACCAAATTTTCTCTGTTCCAACAGCAGAAAATAAAAATAAATGGAATATCTGTGAAATCTATCATGAATCTCATTTTGGAAAAGCCATTACCTGGAATTCTGAATTCTGAAATATGTACTTGCTAGGGGTTTTCATGACCAACAGGCAACGGTAAGAAATAAATGTCCCAGTATGCGCTGTCTCAGGGGCTTCAGATGCTGTGGCAAGAGTATGCCATTTTAGTTATTTATTTTCATAAGACTCAGGAAGTAGGTATTTTTAAGAACAGTTCTAATAAGACAGGTTTTATAACATAGTGGATAAATAACCACTGGCAGCTTTTAGCACCTTAAAATTTCTAAATTGCTCTCTAGAACCACTTTGCCATTAGCCACACATAGTCCTATGGGGTCAGGTGGGGTGGGAGATAACCCGACTCTAAGCACACTAACTCCTAGCCTTAGAACAAGGCAGCCCACCAGGAGATGGGGGACCTGCCCTTGCCACTTAGTCTCTTGCAGATTTGGCTTCCTGGAGCAATGTGTCTTACGGAGGGTCACTGCAAGAAATCTCTTTATGAAAACGGTCACTCCAAATCTCTCATGGAACAAATGAGAATATAAATAAGTAATTTCTTGTTGCACTTGTTACTGTTGAGGACACTGCACACCAACCCTCAAACCTGATAGAAAAATTCAAGGTAATGCTTTGTGCATTCGGTTTTCAGAAAAGATTTCCTTCTTCCCAAGAACTAAAATGTTTTATTCATGTCTAATGAAAATGTTGCTTCTCACCATGTCTCTACTTTTTTATGCATTCCAAGAAACTGAGTCAAATTTGAAGCTGACATATTGTGTTTTTGTAGGGCTTTTGGTCCACAAAAGATGGACCTTTCCTACTAAGTAGGGCCACTTTCCTACTTCCATTTCCATACTACCAATTCTTAGTAATGGTGTTTTTTCTGCCTGTTTCAGGCTGGTATGTTTTAATAGTATGGTATTTTTCTGCTTGTCTTAACCTGCCTCAAATCCTTTTTGGAGTGAGTAGAATGAGATGGAGTATATTTAGATTTATATGCATCCTCAGTTTATAAGAGAAATTAATCATAGACATTATAAGTGCTGGGGCCAAGGTAACAAAGCTTGGATAGACCTAGACTTGGAACCCAGATTTCTGAGCAATTAGTCTGTGTTCATTTTATTATGCCACCTCCGTTCCCATTATTAACTGTAAGGTAAATACCAAAGACACCTTGATTGGAAAAGTGTCTGAACTTGACAGAACCATAACACATTTGCTGTCCCTGTGAATCCTCTCCTCAGATTGACCCGGCCTAGCTCTACTGTTCAGTTTCTCTTCATCAGTCCAGGTCGCTGGCACCAGCACAATAAAAATTCACTTCAATTTATCCAAAACCTAAGCAGGTTTGGCCAAACATTGATGATTTAACTACATGGTTTCCGTCAGTCAGGACTTAAACATTAAGAAAGAAACACAAGCCCTAAGGGAAAAAATTGGTTGGCTATGAATGCCGCTGAAGCTAAGATAGATGTCTATGATGTACTGGTAGCTAAAGATAATCTTTTCTTAAAGTTCTTTTTCTGCCTAGCAAAATCCCCTTGGACTTACTTAGGTCAGGTCCAGACATTTGGATTTCATCCAAAATGCTCAGTTCCCGGTTTCAGAAGGAGAACTCAGGCAGTCCTGTCAGTTAAAGAGCGATAGCGGCACAAGAAATGCTGCCATGCCTTTATCAATATTCAAGCCCTGGCTGAGCGATCCAAATCCCACGTAGACGTTTGTATTTCTGTCTCTCCATTGATCTAGGAGCCCCAGTGGTGTCATCCCAGGGAGCTGAATGCCGGTTTATTTAATATACTGATCTTTGAATTCCATTAATATAAATGGCCGCTTACAGTGTTAAACCTGTCTGTCGCAAAGACAGATTTCTGTTAAAGCGATGACCACTTAAGGCGCCACCTCTTCGTGATGGCTATTCCCTTGCCTACCATCTCTGGCAATAAAGATTTAATAATAACAATGGGTTTTCAGTGAAGAATTATAAAGGTCATCAGATGGCCCTGGGGTAACTGGCCAGTCCAGGCTCTCAGCACCCACAACGAGGCAGACAACAGGCCCACAGCATAACCTAGGTCAACTGAGAGAGGTAACCTGTCCCATTGACTACTTCATCCGACAGATACCCGTGGAGCCCCTTCTAAGATTCAGGCCAGAAATGCTTGCTGCGGATACTGTCATAAATATAAAAGACACTGATGGTTTTCAAGTAAGCAGACTGTCCCAGCTCTGACAAAGGAAGTGGAAGGAACATATATGGCTGAAGGCCACTAGAGACAGACTTCAGAGAAGCTCAGCCTGAGAAAGGGTCTCAGGGAGGGAAGGGAGGGAGCTGCACACGGACAGGGAAGACTCAGCCCAGGGAACCGCAAGTGCCAGGGCAGAGGCAGGAGCATGTGAACCCTAATGTGGCTCCAGAAGCCCACAGGTGAGGGGACACATGACTGAGTTTGCAGAAGGGGGAGAAGGGAGCTCAGAGCCACACAGAAAACGGCTGGGAGCTTAGATTGGAAATGCCACAGAAAGCCACTAAAGTCTTTTAAGCAAAATAATGACAAGATCTGAGTCACATTTTAAAGTCACCAATATGACTTCTGTGTAGACTATAGAGAGGCAGAGCAAAGGCATGAACACCAGGAAGGGGCTCCTAGAACCCAGTCGTTCATTGTGCAGAGCAAAGGCAGGAGCACCAGGAAG
>NW_012101299.1:3373526-3376235 GCF_000951045.1 Mandrillus leucophaeus
CTCCAGACTGCTCTCGACACTGGCTGAACTAATTTACATTCCCACCAAGACTGTGTAAGCATTCCCTTTTCTCCACAGCCTCACCAGCATTTGTTGTTTTTTGACTTTTTAATAATAGCCATTCTGACTGGTGTGAGATGGTATCTCACTGTGGTTTTTATGGGCATTTCTCTGATGATTAGTGATGTGGAGCCTTTTCTCATATGTTTGTTGGCTACTTGTATGTCTTCTTTTGAGAAGTGTCTGTTACTGTCTTCTGCCCATTTTTTAGTAGGGGTATTTGTTTTTTGCTTGTTGAATTAAGTTCCTTATAGATTCTGGATATTATTGTTGGATACATAATTTGTTAATATTTTCCCCATTCTGTAGGTTATCTGTTTACTTAATTGATAGTCTCTTTTGCTGGGCAGAAGCTCTTTAATTAGGTCTCACTTGTCAATTTTTGTTTTCATTGTAATTGCTTTTGAGGACATAGTTATAAATTATTTTCCAAGGCCAATGTCCAAATGTTGTTTCCTAGGCTTTTTTCAAGGATTCTTATAGTTTGAGATCTTACATTCAAATCATTAGCCCATCTTGAGTTAAATTTTGTATAGAGTGAAAGGTAGGGGTCCAGTTTAATTCTTTTGCATATGGCTTGCCCACTATCCCAGCACCATTTATCAAATAAGGAGTCCTTTCCCCATTGCTTATTTTTGTTGACTTGGTCAAAGATCAGATGGCTGTAAGTGGGCAGCTTTATTTCTGGGTTCTCTATTCTGTTCCATTGTTCTCTGTGTCTGTTTTTATACCACTACCATGCCTATTCTCACCACTTCTTATTTTGTTCCACTTCTCAAGGGGAATGTTTCCAGTTGTTGCCCATTCAGTACAATGTTGGCTGTAGGTTTGTCATAGATGACTCACTTTTGAGGTCAGTTCCTTTGATGCCAAGTTTCTTAAAGGTTTTTATCAGGAAGAGATGTTGAATTTTGCCCAAAGTATTTTCCCTGTCTATTGAGATGATTGTATGGTTTTTAATTCTGCTTATGTGGGGAATCACACATTTATTAATTTATGTATGTCGAACCAACCTTACATCCCAGGAACAAAGCCTACTTGATCGTGGTAAGTTAACTTTTTGATGTGCTATTGGATTTGATTTGCTAGTATTTTGTGAAGAATTTTTGAATCTATGTTCATCAGGGATATTGACCTGTACTTTTCTTTTTTCATTGTGTCTTTGCCAGGTATTGGCAGCAAGGTGATGCTAGCTTTGTAGCATGTTAGGGAGGAGTCCCTCCTCTTCAATTCTTTGGAATAATTTCAGTAGAATTGGTAACCACTCATAAAATTGGTAATAGCTCTTTTTGTATGTCTGGTAGAATTCAGCTGTGAATCCATTTGGTCTGGAGAGTTTTTTGGTTGGTAGGTTTTTTATTATTGGTATTATCTATTATTGGTTCAATATTGGAACTTGATATTGGTCTGTTCAGGGTTTCAATTTCTTCCTGATTCGATCCTGGGAAATTGTGTGTTGCCAGGAATTTATCCATTTCCTCTAGATTTTTTAATTTGTGTGCATAGAAGATGTTTACAATGGTCACTGAGGATTTTTAGTATTTCTGTGGGATTGCTTGTAATGTCACTTTTGTCATTTCTGATTTGGATTTTCTCTCTTTCTTGTTAATCTAGCTAGCAGTGTATCAATCTTGTTTATCCTTTCAAAGAACAAATTTTTGGTTTCTTTGATTTTTTTTGTATGGACTTTGGGTCTTAAGTTTGCCCAGTTCTGCTCTAAATTTAGTTATTTTTAAAACAAGCAGGTTTTGTTCATTTCTTTTAAGCCCATTCTTGTTGTGTGTGTTGTGTGTTGTATGTTTGTGTATGCGTGTGTGTGTACATATATACATATGCACACATGCACAGACACACTTGCAGACAAGTTCCCGATTCACTGGTGTTTCTGTAAGCACAGTCTGATTAAAATGTAAAAAAAGCATTCTGGCTCCCTACAAAGGTTTCAAATGCAACCACTGAAAACACTTTAGGCTAAACCTGAAAAGGGCGGGGGAGGGGTAATCTTATTATGCAACAATTTCTTGTCCTTGCCAAACACTAGTGCTTGGAAGTGAAGAAGAGAGCTGCACACCTGTGTCCATTGGCATCAAGTTAAATAGATACAAAAAATTAGGCAAACAGCCAATCATCTGTCATCTAAAGATTCACTTGAAGGATTTTAATAGACTTTTTACAAGTAGGAATTTAAAATTTCCATACTTGAAGAGTCTTCCTCCGATATTTACAGAGACATTACAATTTTTTGTGACATTCGGGCAAAATTAGGAAGTCATATTAATAATAGGTATTTAGAAGCAATCATGTTAATAACTTCGGGGAAACCCAGGTAGGTTTGAGTAAGTGATCGTTTATCACACTTCACCATTTACTTTTGTTTTTATCCTTGATAATTCTGTCTTCATAATAATGATAATCATATATCTTTGACAACTTTTATCTCAAATACTCACTGGTATTAACTGTCTGTTAAGATTTCATCACTCATTTGTTCAAGGTTCATGGAATTCCATTCTATGCCAGGCGCTGTTCTCTGCACCAGGGATAGAGCTGAACAAACAAATAACTCTGTCCTCAAGAAGTTTATATTCTAGAGAGAATTTTTAACATGTTCCTCAATTTTGTTTTGTAAACCAAATTTTCTCTGTTCCA
>NW_012101299.1:3379287-3410249 GCF_000951045.1 Mandrillus leucophaeus
TGCAGAGCAAAGGCAGGAGCACCAGGAAGGGGCTCCTAGAACTCAGTCGTTCATTGTGCAGAGCAAAGGCAGGAGCACCAGGAAAGGGCCCCTAGAACCCAGCAGCTAATATGACTTCAGGAGTGCTTCATGTTCATCTTTGACTTACCCTGTGGAAGTTTTGCCGCATTTCAGCACTTGCCCAGAAGTACAGGGCTACAGAGAGGTAGAAATGAAGTTAGCTACTCACTAGTAACTCAGATGAGGGAAAAACTCAGGGCTACATTTAAAGGTGATCAATTACAGGACAGCCAGTTACCATGCACAGCTGTTCATTGGATGTATTTTCATCACTACCATGTCTCAAATATAGCCACTGGAAATCACCCTAAAATGAAATCACGGTGACTACAACAATTCTCCTACCCACTGATAAAGATTGCAGATCTTGCCCATAAACCTGAACTAAACTTTAGTCATTCAAGTTAGCCCACAAGGAGTCCCTGCCGTACCGTGGGAGGTCAGGCTCACATGAGGAGCACCTGGTTGCCTTGGCCTCTCATTAGCTGTGCAGCTCCCAGGTAGGCCTTTGAGCTACAGCTCCCTCAGAGGTCAGGTGGTTTTCTAACTGTTTCCTCAGGAGATGCTCCAGCGCCCAGGAGATGAGAGGGAGACCAAAGGGATGAGGCTCTGGGCCTCACCCCTGACTCAACTGGATCAGCCAAGTAGTATCTGTTTCCTCCCTGAGGCTCTGAGATTTCATTTTAAAGTAGGATTTCCCTGTCCCAGAATACTACAAAGTATGTAACTACATGATCTCAGAGGACACTTGTAATTGTGCAATCTGCCATTTGTCACTCAGCCAAAGCCCGACACGACCAGCCTCTACTCTCACTGCTGCGGCCAAGACCCACCGTGACTCTTTTCGCTCGATCCACTGGATACTTTTCAGTCCTTGCCCTACTTGACCCAGAAGCAACATTTGAGCCTGTGGACCAACGGCCTCCTCCTGGGGACTCTCTTCTCACCCACACTTATGGCCTCCAGTGCCATCAGCACACTGATGGTTCCACAATGTATACGTCCAGCCCAGGTCCCTCTCCTCAGTGGCACCAGGTTGGATACGTCCAGCCCAGGTCCCTCTCCCCAGTGGCACCAGGTTGGATACGTCCAGCCCAGGTCCCTCTCCCCAGTGGCACCAGGTGCACATTTCAGCTTCTGAACACCTCTGTTTGCAGTTCCCACAGCAACAGAAACAACATAGTCACAATGGAGCCTCCTGTTTTTCCCGAAGCCTGGCTTTCCTCATTTCCATGTCTCGTTGTAGCTGTGTGTAACAGACTTCTCATGCTTAAGGTCTTCCATATAATGAGCTCAGCAGTTGTGTGTTTGCACTTTTGCATATGTGCACATTTGTATAAAATCTGCATCCTCAGTTAAGGCCAGGGCTTAATAAGCTATGAACTTGTCATCTCTCCTCTCCATTATCATAACCCCTCACATTCAGTATCTATTTCCTAGATAAAAAATGTACTGACCTAGGCACCATTTATTCAGGACCTAACTAAGGTAGCAGCCAGTCAGATTGATAAACTAATGTGACACCAGCTGAGTAGATGGGGTAATAGACCAGGCAGCACTCTTGGATGTTATAGAACTCTTCTGGAAGCAAAGGCTAAACCTAAATGGCTTTGACCCTTAATTGTGGACAATTATAGACATTATAGGAAGCTGGATGCTTAAAAATCATATTCAGTGAGCAGAGCACTTGGTAACCTCCATATTCCACTGCCTTTGGGAATGCCTGCTCACCCTGACCCACACTAGTTGTTCCTCACCACTTTAATAAAATTTTGCTTTGTTAACCCTAAATAATTTTGCAGTTCATATTACATAGTACTTTTACGCCTCAGGCATATTTCATATATAGTAGTGTTGTGTAGACAACAAAGATTCTGAAAATAAGAGGATAAAGGAGAGGACTGTGATAGCGCTATTGTACCACAACGGAGAAATCACAAAGCTGCAGCCCATTTCTAAAGCACTTGTGATCAACTCCTGCACATACGAGGCCATAGTTACCCAAATCAGTATTTCAGGACAGCAACCACAGAGAATATTTTCTAAGCATTAATTATAGCTAATGTGTAAATCAAAGGATAAAAGCACTGTCATTAACTGCCCTTTATTTGTTCTTAAAATTCTATCTGCAGTTGCTTTATATTTGAATATCTTCATTCTTTATCAGAGATCATTCACAGGGAGAGAAGGCAATTAATGAACACAATCAACTTTCTTTGCCCACATGTTTCCCTGTGTCAGATAAATAACTCTATGTCATCCCTCTGATATCTTCTCCACACGTATAAATCCTAAAGAACCATTCTGGTAACCTCACACTACTCAGACTATTTTGGACTATTCTGCCCAACTCTGGATGCCATATATTAAAAGTGTTGGCAAGCTAGATGACATGGTTTGGATCTGTGTCCTCACCCAAATCTCATGATCTCATGTTGAATTGCTATCCCAAATGCTGGAGGTGGGATCTGGTGGGAGATGATTGGATCATGGGGGTGCGTTCTAATGATTCACCACTATCCCCCAGTACTGTTCTCGTGGTTGAGTTCTCATGACTGTTTTAAGTGTGCAGTACCTCCCCCCGTCTCTCTTCCTCCTGCTCTGGCCATGGAAGAGGTTCCGGCCTCCCCTCTGCCTTCCACCACGAGTGTAAGTTTCCTGAGGCCTCCCCAGAAGCTGAGCAGATGCCAGCATCATGCTTCCTGTACAGCCTGCAGAACCATAAGCCAATTAAGCCTCTTTTTTTTTTTTTTTTTTTTTTGGTAAATTACCCAGTCTTGGGTATTTCTTTATAGCAATGTAAGAATGGACTAATATGCTACAATTCATCCAGAAGAGGGTGATGACAAGGATGCAGTGATAGAAACTGCCACTTAAGGAACTATCAAAAATGAGGACAGAGAAGAGAGGGTTTGGAGAGGACACGATGGCTGTTTTGAAGCACCTGTAGGTCACATGGAACAGGAGGAACACGTTCAGGTCCCTCAAAGGGAGTGTAGTAGCTAATGGTGCAGACAGACTTTGGGTTCCAACCCTGACTCCAGCCAGTGCTCGCTGCATGGCCTCACAGGGGACCTGGGATCACCTCGCCCAGCTGTGGGGCAACTGCATGAGATAGTCGAGGAAAGTAGTGAGCATGGTTCTTGGCACATGGGAAGGCACTCAATAAATTTTATTGACAAACGAATCAACAGCAGTTTGAAACTCTGCAAAGAATTCCCTGAAAAAAAAAAAAAAAAATCCAAACTGAAGTCAGAGATAACTCTCTTTGTAGACCATGGTGAAATCTGAGGTTGTCCAAAGGCAGTTGGCAAAGAATATCATCCATACCGGTCTGCCGGGGTCCGCAGCACCTCGCTGCACTGTGCCATCGGCTCTCCCGGACCCCCAGCTCCCCGACTCACCCTGCAGATCTCGGGACTTATCAGCCTCCATAATCATGTGAGCTAACTCCTCATCGTAACTCTTGTTCTTTCCTTCTTATTGGTTCTGATTCTCTAGAAAACCCTGACTGATAGATCCAGGTCTCTCTGGCTCCCCCAGTCACACACAGTCCTTCAGACCACAGCTGCAATCTCAGTCCTCTCTAGCTTCCAAGCCTGCTCTTGAAGAGAACAGCTTCCTAATGGTACATCTGTAGGCTGGTACCAGTCTGCAAGGAGATTTTCAGTAGCTTTGGAAAAGAGGAAAAATATTATGATTAATGACAATCTGAGAGTTTTTACTTAAGTTAATTTTTTTTATTCTAATATAATGTCCTTCTACCATTTTGGTGTTTTTTGTTTGTTTGATTTTTTTTTTTTTGGACGGAGTCTCACTCTGTTGCCCAGGTTGCAGTGCAGTGGTGCTATCTCAGCTCACTGCAAGCTCCGTGTCCCGGGTTCATGCCATTCTCCTGCCTCAGCCTCCCAAGTAGCTGGAACTACAGGCGCCACCACCACACCCAGCTAATTTTTCTTTTTTTTCTTTTTTGTATTTTTAGTAGAGACGGGGTTTCACCGTGTTAGCCAGGATGGTCTCGATCTCCTGACCTCATGATCTGCCCACCTCGGCCTCCCAAAGTGCTGGGATTACAGGCATGAACCACCACGCCCAGTCCCATTTTAGTTTTACATCTTTTGTGGGATTGTGGTGAGAAAAAAAAAACAAATATTATTTTAATCAATGTCTTCACTTAGAAAATGTAAAGTTGGTGACCTGAATGTAGTTTACATTTTTTCTGCAATTTTAATGGTCTATGAAATTCCTAATTCTGGGAAGCCCTGCTCTTAAAAGCATTGAATGTTTATGACCTTGATGGTGGTGATGGTTTCACAGGCGTCTACATGGCCCCAAATTCATCAAGTTGTACACGTTCAGTATGTGCAGCTTTTGACACGTCAATCATACTTTCATAATATGGTTTAAATATGTATACACATATATATGTGTGTATATATATGGACCATATATACATATTTAACATATATATGTATATACACATATATACATATTTAACATATATATGTATATACATATATATACACATATATACATACATGTGTAAGTACAGTCCAGGAGTATCTGTGTGTATATCTGAGTGTGTGCATATATACAAAGCTTGGAACTCCAGTACCTCTGAATACACTTACTTGCTCATTCAACCAGCATTCATTGAGAGTTTACTATGGCTCATACTCTGGCCAAGCCCTGAGGATCCAAACCTTCTCAAAACTATAGACTAGCAGGGTTATAAAGTAAAATTATCCCATGTGTATACATATGTATACACATATATATACATATATATGTTAAATATGTATCTACAATCCATGTGTATACACACACACACACATACACACACACGGGCCATACCCACCTTATGATTTTTCAACTTTACAATGGCTTTGTTGGGATATAACCCCATCGTAAGTCAAGCAGCATCTAGACCTATGGTTCTACTTAGATTTTTTTGAATTTAAGATGAGTTTATTGGAGTATTAGATGCATTTTGACAAGATATTTTTAGAATGGGTTTGTTAGGGTACAGCACTGTCATAAGTCCAGGAGCATCTGTGTATATATCTGAGTGTGTGCATATGTATAAGGCTTGGAACTCCAGTACCTCTGTATACACGTATTTGCTCATTCAACTAGCATTCATTGAGAGTTTACTAAAGCTTATACTCTGGCCAAGCCCTGAGGATCCAAACCTTCTCAAAGCTGTAGACTAGGAGGGCTATAGATAATGTAAAATCAGCTTCAACACAGTGTCACAGGGTCTATGCTATAGAAAGTGAGGGTGCTACAGAAGTGTGAACGTGGAGCCCCGCCTTGGCTAGGACAGGAAAGAAGGTTACTGAGGGAGAGTTGTACCAGCCAAGATCTGAAGGGCTGGGCAGAAAATAGCCAGAGAAAGTGAGGAGGAAGAAGGAACAACACAGAGAACACCTCGAGGAATCAGAAAGCCAAAAACAAAGTATTTGTATGATTAGAATATGAAGAGTGTGGAGGAGGCAACTGAGGTCTGGGAGGAGAGGAAGGACCAGATGGATAGAAACATAAACAGGAACCAGACCAAGAGGGGTCTGGGCCCTGCATTCAGGACTCAGGATTTCACCAAGGACAGTGGGAAACTACCAAGAGTCTAAACAGGATTAGATCAGGTTTATGGTTGGATCTTCGGTGTGGACAATGGGTTAAAGGTGAACATGGTGAACACAGGGAGACCAGCTGGGAGTAAGCAGTCTTGGACAGAGACATCTGGAGCTCAGACCAGGGACAGCAGGGAGCTTTGGGCATGGTCATGGTCATGGACAGAGGATCCCATGTTTCTTTCTAGGCTGCTGGGGTGTCAGCCTTGGACAGAAACGTCTGGAGCTCAGACCATCGTCAGCGGGGAGTTTGGGCAAGGTCATGGACTGAGGCTCCCACATTTCTTTCTAGGCTGCTGGGGAGACAGTTGCACCATTCATTAAGCCAGGCAGCTTCAGAATGGATGAGTTCATTTGGGGACATGTTTGAGATATTTGTGGGACGTGCAAAATGCAATTTCTCTCCAGAAGACAGGTGGGCCTGAGGCCGAAAAGAGGGACCGAGCATGAGGTGAGGACGCAGGAGGCACCAGTATGGAACATACGGCCTGGAAAAGCCAATGCCGAGAGAAGGCTGGAGCCTGGAGAAGCCTGAGGACCACTTGCATGTAGGAAACAGCAAGAATGAGGACCATCTGCATCTAGGAAGTTGCTGGAATAAACAGAAGCTCCCATGATGGAGCTCTAGGAGGTGGGGCAGGGGGATCTCAGTGCCTCAGAAAGAAGCAGGAGCCACAAGATTGGTGAGGACAAGAAACACTTTCGGACTGGGAGGCCAGTCCAGGGACTTAGGGGCAGAAGACCCATGACGGGGGACTGAGGAGTGTGTAGGAGCAAGGGATGGCTAGCACGGGTAGGCTGCTTCAGAAATTTGGTGTGACTGGGAGGAAAGAAACGGAGTTTGGGGTGATGGAAAACCAGGGGGCAGGGAGAGGCATTTTGAGATTGAACTCTTCTGGTCTAGTCAAAAGTGTCAAAAAAGAGAGAAATTTTGCAGAGGCGTCCATAAGGGAAGGTCACTGCCAAGGCGGGTGGCCAAGCTACCCCTGGCAGGAGGGAAGGAGGACAGGTCAGGAGGATGCCAGGGAGGGGTCAGGTGCCACTGCCTGATGTCTGTTCACTCTGGAGGGAGGCAAAGTCATCTTATGAGGCTGCACACAGGAGAGGCTGCGTGGAGGAGGCACGCAGGTGAAACGTTCGAGGCTGGGGTAGAAGGTGAGGCATCCCTGAGGGGAACAGAAGAGGCAGTGTCATGTTTCTGCATCACACTGAGAGAAATGGCAGCCCCCACCTTGTGACTTTCTGGGTAGTACTTCCCCAAGCCCTCCTTGACATCATGTTTTACCTTCTCTCCCCAGTGTCTTGAGAGTGAGACCAGGTCCTTACCAATTGAATCTCAACATTTTGTGTGTCCCAAAATACCCAAACAGCGCCGGACACATCACCATGACAAGAAAGCCTCCATCGAGATTGGCTGGTGTGACTTCTGCGCCTTTGCTCCCAGAGGCCCAGCCCCCACCCCACAGCCTCACAGCCACCCATTCTCCCCACTAAGGAGCAGCAATTCCTTTAACTCACTTAGGCGGCTCACAACATGGCAGAGAAGTGACAGCTCACGTGCACACAAAGAAACGCAGAGTCAGTCATTCGAGCACCGCAGAGCAAGGTACCCAAAGGGAGTTCGTGGACTAGACCCATTCGTTGTCAGGAATCCGAAAGTGAGAATTGATGGTATATTAATAAATAATTAATAATATAATTAATAATAATATTCCTGACATTTTTTGTCAGGAATGTGAAAGTGAGAATTGATGATATATTAATAAATAAGTAATTAATAATATAATATAATTAATAATAATATTCCTGACATTGTCAGGAATGTGAAAGTGAGAATTGATGGTATATTAATAAATAAGTATAATACAATTATTAGTTAATATAATACATAACTATTAATGTATGTGTTAGGGATTATATTAACTAATAATTAATTGTATTATAGTTATTGATACATTAATTTTATTATTAATCGTTAAATTATATATTAATAAATACATAAATTTATATATTAATAATATAATTGTATTGTTATTAATAATTAATTAATTGGTAATGTGGCCAGCATGCCAGCTTGTCCCTGAGCTCTTCAGAGTTCTGTCCTGCGGGCTGATCCCAAATTGTCCTTTAATCCAGACCCATCCCTCTCACCTACCTCTACAAAAGGGCTCAAATCACCAGGTTATTATTAGTTAGCTGATCAATAATCCATGGTGGCAGAGGAATCCCCAGAAAACCCTGCCTGTCTAGACCATCGTCCCCTTCACACCAGGAAAGTTTGGTTGTGCAAGCAAGACCCTCAGAACCCACAGACAGTAAAATCACAGCCCTTCTTCCATAGACCCTGCAGTGAGTCGGACGTCACCACCACTTGCTCTCACAGGCAGAAGGAACTGTCGAGACTGAGGCCTGAAAGAGAGAGAGCTTTCCTACAGGTTGCTGGCAAATTCTAGCAGATCCGAAGTTGTAAGCCTGGGCTTTTTAATTCCCAGCCAGTTCTTTCCACTGCATTCATCCCAATCATTCAATTTTGAGCAGATTGGGTAAGAAAATCTTGAGTTTGGGTGGCCCAAGCCAAGATCAGAACACAGCCTGCCTTGTTCTCCCAGCTCCTGTTGCGTGTCTCAGAGCTGGGGGCAACCCTTAAGTCCTTTCCCCTGACTGGGCCTGGAATCCCCCAGAGCTGAGCATCTCCCATCTTTATTTTTCTTACATGGTGTCAAAGCCAAGTTAAGCTGAGCACTGAAATTGGTGTCTTCTGCCTCAGAGATAAAAATAGTTGGTGAAGCTTAAAGAAGTTCTGCCCCAGTTTATTTAAGGCATAATCTCAAATATCCCTTTGTCCTAATTATCATGCTATCCCCCGAAGGCAAGGAGCACAGAGAAAATCGGAGAGCAGCGCCAGGTTTTATTTTTGATCTTCAATTCGACTCTGTCAAATATTTACAAATCCCCTCAGAGCGGGGAGTCCACTGGGCAAGTGTCTTTGGGTTCACCAAGTAGGGGAAAAAATTAAAAGGAAATGAAGCCAGGGCAGAATTTCTAAGGAGTAGGAAGCCTTCATTCCAAAGCTGTTCGGTGATGGTTGATGGTTTTAATGCACTGACAGGTGCTCAGCCTTTTTCACCATCTCCCTAACCTTGAACCAGGAACTCAGAGCACTTCACAGGCCACTCCATCCACATCACGGTTCAGCCAGGGCCAGCGGAGTCAGCTGTTTCCACGTTAGTCCTGTCCCTGGTAAGACTGTCCTAACACTGGGGTTCTATCGCAAAGCAAATACCATGGAAATCTGAATTTATGATGATGAGTGTATATGTTTTTATGAAAAAAAATGCTTAGGCAAACATTTTCTTTTAGGATGCTGGGTTGAGCCATAAACCCAGCCTAAGGTACACCTTTGGGCCTCTGAGTGAAGTACCTGATTCCATTAAGAGTAGAAAGATCCTTCAAAAACAGCTGTGGAACAAACAAACAAATACAACCTGCAAACAGCAGTTCTGAAACAGATGCTCCCTCGTCAACCACTTCTCAATTCCTGCAGCCCAACGCCTATCAACACAGACGTCTTAGAGTCTCTGGGACCTCGTTCTATAGGAGACTTGTCTTCATTTTAGAGTCTGAAATTAGCGTTTCTCCCTTCAAACTCCCCCACTTTAAATTAACATGAAAACGCTAACCCTTAATAGAAGAGCCACTCAATTATCATCCGGGCAATGGATGGGTGTGAATTCATTTACTCTACAAATATTTACTGGGCCTTCGATATGGAGAAGGCCCATGCCAGGCACTGAGAGATGCTGTTACACTATGAAATGTTCTAACAATGAAATGTTTCTGTGTCTAGAATGGTTTGTAACTAACTCAAAGTGCTCTGTGCAAAGGATCCCTGCAGTGAGCGGCGTGCTGGCCACAAAGAGTTTCATCACTTACTGTAAATCACATAAACAAATAAAAGCATTATTTAAATGAGGGCCCTTTACTTACAGAAACCCTATTGCAGTTATTTTCTTTCAAGATCTAATTAGATTTAAAGCTTCATTTGGAAAACAGAAGATGAAAATGAACCTCTTATCCTAAGGGCATCTGGATGAGAATCAAATGCATACGTGACTTTTTTTTTTTTTTTAATCATACAGCAAATTTGCCCAGGTCATAATCAAACAAAAGAACTCTGTTCTATGAGTGTAGTAAGAAGGAAGAAAAAATAAACTCAGCCATGTCTTGTGACAGTAGATCCTCATGCTTAGCGTGTTCGTGATTGATTCCCTTGTTTTTGACACTGTTTTAGGAAGATTAGCACTGTACATTTGAGATACATAAATTTACGGATTGTAATGAAATTCCCAAAACAAACATACACTATACTTTTAGGAGTCAATATAAAGTATTCTGAGATTGAAAATAAATAGATAAATAAGTTAAACTCATCCTTAAAGATGTACAGTGAGTAACTTGGCCCTTAGTAGGGCCTTTACATATTTGAATGATGGGCTGGATGAGCCCGTGAGACAACTCTGCGGACAACTTTGGAACTTGGCCCACTTGGAAAGCACAAGCCTTTGTCCGAAGCTCATTCTATCAGGCCACGGTATTTGTTACAAAACATACAATATAACTGCTTTCTGCTTTTAATAACTGTATTTTTTAATGTTCCTAAAACAAAGCATATGAAGAAGAAACATGCTTGTATTATTCACTTTGCCAAAGGATTGTTAAACTTAAAGGAGCTGCAGGAAAGTTCTCTCGCACATTAAGCTGCCAGGTGCATTTAAGTGGTGGCCTATAAAGCTGTGACTTTGTGGCTGGGCGCGGTGGCTCATGCCTGCAATCCCAGCACTTTCGGAGGCTGAGGCAGGCAGATCGCTTGAGCACAGGAGTTTGTGACCAGCCTGGGTAACATGGCAAATTCCCACTAAAAAAAACAAACAAACAAATACAAAAATCAGCCAAGCGTAATGGTGCGCACCTGTAGTCCCAGCAACTTGAGAGGCTGAGGTGGGAGGATCGCTTGAGCCTGGGAGGCAGAGGCTGCAGTGAGCCGAGATCATGCCACTGCCCTCCAGCCTGGGTGACAGAGTGGGACCCTGTCTCAAAAACAAATGAAAAATTAAAAAATAAAGTGGTGCCTTCTTGACCACACTGAGCAGAGACGGATAAGGCACAGAAGTGTACAGTTCAGAGGAGCCACTGCTGAGAGATTGGTCAGGAATGACTATCGGGCGACCTCTGGAAAGACGAAGTCTGTGTGAGTGCCCACTGTAGAGATTCTATTCACACTTGCTCTGTGGCCACATCTCCCCAGTCGCATCCGTTGGTCCCTGTGGAAGTTGCCTCTTTGCAGTGACACTTTCAGAGATTTCTTAAGGAGTCACTGACTGGTGGACAGTGGCACTTTTAACAAGAAGGAAACACCCTGTGCAGATAATTGAGTCCCAGAGAGAGGAGAAGCAGTGCCTCCCGCATGTGCTCCTGCCTCCAGCCTCCTGGGGCCACTTAGCTCCATCCACTTCCTCCATCTGAGCTTCCCGGGGCCACCCAGCCGCCAGCTGAAGAAAGCATGTGAGAAGCTGTTCGCTAGTCACAGTGTCCTTCACTGGCTTCTCCAGGTTTCCCCTAACAGGAGTGGGTTTCTCGTTCCAATCTGCATGTCGGGGTGCCAAGCCACCTGCGTGTCGGGGTGCCAAGTCACCTGCATGTCGGTGTGCTGAGCGACCTACGTGTCGGGGTGCTGAGCCATCTGCATCTTGGGGTGCTGAGCACCTGCATGTTGGGGTGCCAAGTCACCTGCATGTCGAGGTGCTAAGCACCCACTTGCTTGCCCCTCACTTATGCCCCTTCCTTCTCTGGCCCTGGACTCTCAGCCCATGCCTGGTCACCTGGGTTAGACCTCACAGGGCTCCAATCTGACTCACTTCTGCAGTCACTCCTGTGCCCACAGCTGCTCCCTGGGAATGGATACAAGGTGGGCTTGGTGCCTGGCCTAGAAGACAAAAGAAGAGGAAGCCCTCTACGGACACCTCCACCCTGCCCCACCAGAGTTAGGGAAGAGGGGAGGAGAACGGGCAGGCTCAGATGGGGCACCAGGTCCCTTAGACGCCCAGGAAGGAAGCCGTCGAACCCCTGGCTCATGGAGCGTCCTCCTCTCCCGGCTTCCCCTAACAGCTGTTTTCCACACTGCCTATGTGAGAGCAGGCTTGTTTGGTCATATTTCTGCCTAACTATTTCATGTTCAAAATCGTTACTGACTAAACAATGAGATCCTTAAGGGTCCCTGGCACTTGCCCGGTGGAAATGTCAGTGAGGAAATCGACACCGATGCCTCCCAAACCCAGGCTGAGGTCCCAACAGCCCTCCCTTCTAGACCGGCAGGTCCAGCTGCCAGCCCCTCCATGGGTCCTGACGGCTCAACACCCAGGCGGCAATTCCCCTGCACCCCAGCCTCCTTGAGGGTCCCTGTCTCAGCACCACCAGCTGCACACACCAAAAACCAGGGCACACGTCTTGACACACTTTCCACTTCATCCCCAAAATCAAATGCAAGCTGCTACCAACATCCCATCGGGCTTTCCCCTGCGCCTGTGCTTTTTCCACACCCCACACATATGCCTTGGCCCTTCTCCCACCCCCATCCAAGACATCGCCGCTTCCCACCTGTAAGTAGCTCCTGGTTGTGTAGGATGGACCACACTCCGCAGCCCATTCCCACACGACAGCCAGAGTGTCTGATCTGCCACCCATCTGACTGGGTCACTCCTGCACCCGAAACCCTCCCGCGGCTCTCTGTGACCCTCCAAAGAGATTCCAGACCCCTTCTCCTGCTTCTTCATAAGCCCCCACTGACCTCACATCCCATCCCCCAAGGCCGTGATCAGTCCCTCTGGCCTCCTTCCTCCAGCTTGGCAGCATCCTCACACCCCCAGCTTTTGCATAAACTGCCCCTATTGCTCTTCATCCCCCTCACTTACCTCGTTCTTCCTCTTCCAAATGCCACTTCTTCAGCAAAGCCTCTCCCCACTGTCAACTTCCCTCTGTACACGTTCACGACGCTGCACTTGTCCCCCCTTCGTACCCAGTGACGGCTCCACTTCCTGTTGCATGGACTCATGAATACATCCAATAAATAAGTAAATAAATATAAAAAAACCAAACAAACAACAGAAACCACCGCTGTACACTCCTGCATTACATCAGATCCAATTTACCTGAACCGTAAGAGGTGAATCCCTTCCAAAGGTGGTGTGTTTTCTAACTGGTGCGAAGAAGACCATTGCAAACTCTGGGATTTAGGACTTTTCTACGACCATTTATGACAGTGATGATGAGACTGCACGCTCAGAGGAGCCACCGAGCAGAGCGTACACAGACCCTGCAGAGGCACAGCAGGGCCTGGAATTGAGCAGGGGACCAAGGCACCCGGAGTCACACAGCGGGAGGCCATCACAAACCCCAGCCCTAAGGGATGGCGGAAAGAGTGATTACCCAAACCCACGGGCCGCAGGCGGAGAAGTAAGACCCCATCCGAACACGACCTGGCAGGAAAGTAGCCAGGAAATAAGGGCCCAGCCTCTCCCCTTACCCCCTTCTGATCTTACACCAGGGATTCCATTGCCCAAACCCAACTGAAGGCCAGAGCCCTGGAGGGTGGCGTCCGTAGAGACCAGCCTCCCAGGGCCCACACTGGACGTGGAATGTCAGCATACGGGTCTGAAAGGACAAAGAGGGACTTCCTGGCACACCTGTTCCTTTTGCCAGGTGGACATAAGAGAAAGATGATGGAGAAAGCTCCCACCTCCAAGAGCTGAGGTCTCTCTTCTCTCACACACAAGGCCTTGTTTTGTGTGCGGTTTAGTGAAGCAATAGGTGCTGGCTGGTGGCACAGCTCAGAGACTATGTATCATATGCAGGTGTCCCAGGAGCATCTCTCCTCCTCGGAACCACAGGAACCTGGTTTAGGAACCACACTCCTGGGTCCACCGCTGCCCTGTCCAGGGAACAGGGCTGACCATGTGGCCCGTGCTCGTCTTCCCCTTTTTTTCTTATGATATGAAAACTAAAACTGGAGGCACTTTGAGCCCCCTCACAAAATGTGCAGCTTCCAAACTTGTGTGGCCCGTGCTCGTCTTCCCCTTTTTATCTTATGATACGAAAACTAACACTGGAGGCATTTTGAGCTCCTCACAAAATGTGCAGCTTCCAAACTTGTGTGACATTGGCCACGCTGCCTTTCTGAGCAAATCAGGTGCGTGAACATCACGGCACAGCAGACAACATTCAGGGCTGGCCTCAAACAGTCTCCCTGCTTCACCTCCTCAAGTGCATTAAGACATTTTCGAGCTTGCTTGCAAGTTCCAACCTTAAAATCCTGATTATTTATTTATGCCCTTTTTGTCTAAGAAGTTAAATCCCCAAAGCATCTCAATTTAGATCAAAAGCAGTTTACCAAACTTCACCTGGCGCACCTGTGCCTTGTGATTTGTTAATTACCTGCTTAGCATTTCCAGAGCTGCGAGGCAGAGCCGCAGCCTCGCTGGCTGCAGGGAGAAACCTCTGATACTCGCCTCCTGCAACACAGCCTTCCAGAACGCCCGGGGTGTTCACCGGGTGAAGCTGCTCCACCGGACTAAGCCACATGCACTTCTGCAAATTGCTTTTATTTTCCAGGGGGAAGGACGCGGCGTGGAGCACACACACGTGAATGCAGTAAGCTGCTGACATGTTTCTTGGCTACCTGATCAAACTCTGCAATGGTCCTAATCTGTCTTATCAGCAGCGTCCTATCACACGTGAGATCATCACACAGCAGCGCCCCGTTGATTCCCCCAGTGCCTTTGGTTGACAATTTGGCATTAGAATATTAGGAATAACAGTAATTATGGCCTTTACAATTGCTTCAAATGAAAGAGATCATTAAAGCGCACACATGAAAAGATGATCTCATTTCTGAGATAGCTCTGGTAGGTTTTCTTCCTTTTTTTATTTTTTCTCCTTCTAAGTTCTTAGCAATCATCCCTGTGAGTGTTTTCTCTGTAGCTGGGGAAGCAGCAGAGGAATGAAAAAGACAGGGGGTTTGTGAAGCAGCACAGTGCACTGACGTTTTTTGTCCTTCCTCCGCCCCCCCTCCCAGTTTTCTTGTGAAGAAACAGAAAGCATAACCTTTTCTGAGTTCAAAAAACAGAAAGCATAACCTTTTCTGAACTCAGCACTGCCAGAGAGGGCCAGGAAAGGGTGGCATGTGCCAGCTGCTGGCCTGCCTGGGTCATGTGCATGGAGTTGTTCCTTTTTAAGTTAAGCTCTGGGGAAGCTAAGTGTACTCCATGCTTTGAGGCATCTAGAAAATTAAGATTATAAAATTCACTGGCTTCTGGAAGTAATAATAAAGACGTAGCTCAATGCCTCTCCTCCATAGAGGCGCTCTTATCCTCCACGTAGAAGTGATCACTCCCCCATCGAGCTCCCACTGTATTTTTATCTCTCCATGAAACCTGCCACGTTTTGACTTGCACCCTAATTGTAATTATGTCCCAGCTCATTCGTGATGCTGCAAGTCCCTTTAAAGCCAGATCCTATCGCCGACTCCTCTGTATCCCTCTTCCGCACCCAAACTGCCTCTCCCTCGGACCTGCACATAGGCACCACTCATGGCCTGCACTCAGGGCTGCCGCTGAACCACCTGGTTGACCACCTCTTGCGTGGTTTGTATCTCTTAGCGTCTTTACTCGTCTGCAGGATTCGCAACATCTTCCCAATCAGAACTTGTATTTCCAATCTCGCTTCATGTTCTAAAACTCCATCAGAATTTCTTCCCAAATATCCTGCGCTATCCCAGTCTCACCGCAAGATCTTGATGTATTGATTAGAAGAAATGGTACCTTAGAGAAAGCGGGGGGAAATTTATCATAGCAATCACAGTTAAATAAATCCTATCCTTCATAAAATAATGAAATAAGTAATCTAAAAAAATACAGTGAATAATGAATCAAGATCAACTGACTTCCAGCTGCTACGAAGAAAAACAGGCTCTGGTTCGTTTTCCACAGGAGCGTGAAACGAGTGGAGCTTCTTCATCCACAAAATGTGATTCGTTTGGATAATGGCACTCACCCGGCTCTACATGTGCTGAGTGTTCCAGGACCTGGGCATGTCTTCACACTAATAAATACTCATTTATGATTGTAGTTGTGCAAACTGAAAAGATACACGTCTGTTTATTCACATCAGTGGTGATAGTTGGACTAATCCCAAAGCAATACGAAACCAAACAATGCAAGCAGTGCTGTGCTGCATGTGGTGGGAGAGAGTCCTCGCATCGGAACACCTGGCTTCAAGTCCCTCCCCAGCTAAAGAGCCTGTGTGTTCCGGCCACTGGCTACCCTCAGGTCCTCAGGCTCCTCAGGCTCCTCAGGTCATAAACTGAAGGGGCCAGAGTCAGGACTTTTCTGATCCAAACTGTGCCAAAGGGAGTTTTTATCCTTTATAGAAACCCCAGAACTTCCAACAGGTCAAATAAAAACCACAGTAATTTGAAGGTAGAAGCTGCTTGTATCTCTCCTGTGCAGCCTTTTTCTCCTATTTCTTCTACATCTCTCAATGAGCCTACCAAAACGGCGGCCTTTGGGAAGCCTCCACGCGGCACCATTGACCGACAACGTACCAGAGACTCCAGGATCTAACCAAAGGTGGAGAACAGCTATTTGAGTTATAGCCTCCCAGACACACCAAAAGTCAAAGCAACCAAAAATTGTGAAGGAGGAAAGCATCTGCATTTCCGCTCTTTCTAGAGTGACCGTGTGAAAACAGCCCGGCCTGCCATGCTCAGCCTCCGAGGCCCAGGCTTTGGACGAAGCTGCTTTTGCCAGGAAGGTGCACCCTTCCCAGCTCCATTCCAGTCTAGAATTAAATTGCCTGTGGTTGGTATCAGCACCCAAAGCAAATTATGTGATGGGCCAGAAGGCACAGACCACGTCTCCTCACACCCAGCATCGCCAGGCGCCCCAAACACTGCACTGAATGCCCAGAGTGAGCCTGAGTGAGCCCTGGAGCACACAGAGCTCCGGTCTCCTGCCCTCCTGGCCTGGCATGGAGCCACCCTGTGTTCCTCTCCTGGGGCTGCTGTCACAAATGACCACAAACTTGGTAACTTCAAACAGAAACGCATTTTCTCCTAGTTCTGCAGGACAGAAATCCGGTATCAGAGTCGGTTCCTTCCGAAGGCTCTGGAGAGCGTCCGCTCCATCCCGTCTCCTCCTGGGAGCTGCTGGCAATCCTTGGTGTTCCTTGGGCACAGATGCATCCCTCCAGTCCCTTCCTCCACTGTCACATGGAACTTTCCCTGTGTCCCTGTCTGTGTCATGGGGTCTCGGGCCTACCTGATTAGTCCAGGATGATCTCATCTTGAGGTCCTTAATTACATCTGTGAAGGCCCTTTTGCCCAAATGAGGTCCCATTCACGGGCTCCAAGTGGACTAATTTTGGGGGGTTGGGGGCATCATTCAGCCCCTTATGCAGCACTCTTCCTCAAGATGCTTAAAATTGTGAAGCCTTTTACTTCTATTTTTCTGTATCTCTCAATGAGCCGAACCAAATGGCAGCCCTTGGGAAGTCTCCAGGCAGTGCCATTGACCAACAAGGTTATCACCAATCCGGTTTTCCTGTAGAGCATGCTGGCCTTGCGTTTCCAAACTCCTGGAAAGCAAGAACAAAGGTTTTTATTAACAAACATTACCATAGAATGGGCACATATTAGACACTTCATGTTTCATTAAACGGATCGTTTTTGAGTAAACTTTTCTTGTGATAGCCTTTGGTCGTTGCTTTATTTCCCTAAGAATCCATTTTGTGAATCTGGATCACGGATAAGAGAGATGAATGAAGAATAGAGAATATTGTCTTTTCAAACATTCATTCAACAAACTGAGTGCCAGCCATGCACGCAACCTGTGTAAAGGGCTGGAAAGAAGCAACTAAACCAAGAGCCCGGTCCCCTCAGAACTCACAGCCCAACTGGGAATTCACTACTGATCCATGTGATCAGGCAATCATGCACCTGCAAACAGGTAAGGGCACAGAGGAGGAAGCGGCTCGCTCTGGAGTAGGGGAGGTGTCTCAGGAACGGGCCGCACTGGGTGGGGAGAGAAGCAAGTTCAGAGCCAAAGGAGGAGATTTGGGAATTCTACAGGTTTGGCGTGGGAAATGAAGGAAAGCAAGGCTTAAAGTATGAATGGAAGGTGGTTTGGAAATTATCTCAAATGCTACACTGAACCCCTCCCTGTAGGCATGCGGTATGATGAAGCCATTGGGCACAACAGTTCCCCGCTTCTGCAGTTGGCAACACCCTCACCCTGGTCCCCACCAGGGTCTCTGGCATGGAGGTGAAGGCTGCACAGAACACCCTTGCCCCTGCCATGGTCTTTGACATGGAGGTGCAGGCTGTGTAGAGCACCCTCCCCCCTGCCAGGGTCTGTGATGTGGAGGTGCAGGCTGTACAGAGCACTCTCGCCCCTGCCGGGGCCTCCGACATGGAGGTGCAGGTTGCACAGAACAGCCTCACCCCTGCCGGGGTCTCTGACGTAGAGGTGCACTACAGAACTGCAGGGGAGGCCATTCACATTGGAATCTGTGAGAATGATGCTCCCAGGCTTATACAGTGTTCAACGATGCAGCCAGATGAGGCTGCCCTGCCCTTCACTCTTTCTTCCCACCTGTCTTAGTTCATTTTCTGTTGCTTATAACAGAATACCTGAAACTGAGTAACTTGTAAAGAAAAGGAGTTTATTTCTTACCGTTATGGAGGCTGAGGAGTCCTAGGTCAAGGGGCCACATCTGATGAGGGCCTTGTTGCTGGTGGGAGGTCTCCGCAGAATCCAGAGGTGGCCCAGGGCATCACACAACTTGGGGGCTGAGTGTGCTCGCTCAGGTCTTTCTTCCTCTTCTTACAAAGCCACCAGTTCCCACTCCCAGGTTAACCCATTCATCCATCAACCTATGAACAGACTAATCCATTCCCAAGGGCAGAACCCTCATGATGCAATCACCTCTTTAAGGCCCCACCTGTCAACACTGCCACAAGGGGGATTAAATTTCAGCAAAAGTTTTGGAGGGGACATTCAAACTGTGGCACCACCCCTAACAGTTCTTCATATAAAAAGCAGGGTTTTGCAGTTAGATATTTTGGGACTTGAAACTAGCACCAGTCATGCATTAGAACTAATCAGAATAAAGCTGACAGACTGTCCTAAAAGCTTGCTTGGTAACTCATCCTAGCATTTACAACATATAAATAAGTCATGTCTATTATAGCTGTGCAGAAAGCCCGCAACAAGAGGGCAAATAAGAGAGGATAAAAGGTTGCCAAACTGGGAATGTGTCTACCCGGGTATTACAGGAATTATTTTAAGGTTTCACTTAAGAAGGGAGCATAAGAACAGATTTATGAAATGGGAAGAAGTTCAAGTTACACGCAGTGGCCTGAGCAGTTGACTTCCTGTCTTTCTGAGCCTCAGGTTGCAACACCTATAAAATGAGACATCAGATGTTGCCTCTCTGTTTTATGCAGTGACTGTCAGGATCTTATATGAAAACTCATGGGGAAGCTTAAAGGGAGAGATTCATGTAAAATACAGTTATTGTCAAGGAAAGAGATAAGGGGCACTGACTCTTAGGACTGGGAAGGAAGTAATGCACACCTCCTTTTACAGTCTGAGCTTTCTTCTCCTCCTGGTTTGCATTCCATTCTCTAACACGTTGGGGAGATCATTAAAAAGCAATAATCCTGCACGACAAAATAGAGTCAGCAGAGAGCGGAGAATCTGGCTTATACCTACAGAGAGAAATGGAGGAGGAGGGAGAGAAGACAATCTTAGGAGACTTGGGCCAAAGTATTAGCATGCTGCAAGGGTGCATTAGTGAGTCTGTACGCATTACAACAGCGCTTTCAGCTTACTCAGGCCCGGCAGCTCAATACAAGAAAGAGAGACAATTTGGAAGAGGTTCAGAGAAGAACAGAGTAACAACAATATTAAGGGGCTGGTTTCAAGGATTGATTTAGGAAGAAAGATTAAGGACGCTAAGTGTGTACAGCTTTCCTAATCACGGACTAAGTGAAGACAAGACAAACATCATCAGATATTTAAAGAGTAGAAGCAGTGAGGATAGAAAGGGATTATTTCGACGAGATTCTCAATTTATGCAACATGGTGTAAACTGTCATAAAAAGCTCCAGGATGAGGACTTGGCTCATGCAGATGAAGTGGGAAATGGAGTTCAGCTGGAATTAGTTTGTGGCGCTGCACTTACTCTCACAGAGAAGTCTCCCTCTCAAGACATTAAGGCTGAAAGCTGAAGTTGATCTTCATTTAGGGGATGGGAGGCTGCATTTACATTAAAATAAACCAGCATCTTGACAGGCCACAAACCGGCACGGATGGGATTCAGGCAAGGACACTGACTGCCCGTCCCAGTCTCACCATTTCCCAGTGAGCCACCATGGAGGAGTGTAAAGCCGTGGGCTACTCACGCCTGCCAAGGAGAAAGAGATCTCACAGTGTCTGACTTCTTAACTCATTCACCTCCTCCACGCTCTGTTAACCAGTATTTTAGCTCTACCACAGTCCTACCCACTCACATCAGGTATTACTATTACTAATAATCAACATGCTTTTTTGATTTCTTGTTTGCCATTGCCTTTGGTTGTTTCTCATGGATTTTGTTAAGTTTTGTTGCTGTGGTGGTGGTGGTAGTGAGGTCGGAGGTGGTAGAGGTGCTGGTAGTGATGATGCTGATGGAAGTGATGGTGGTAATGGTGGTGGTGGTGGTGGTGGTGGTGATGGTGGTGATGACGATGATGGTGGTAGTGGTGATGATAATGGTGGTGGTGGTGATGGTGGAGGTGACAGAGATTATGAGAAGGGTGGTGGGGATTGTAATGGTGGTGGTGGAGGTGATAGTTACGGTAGTGGTGGCAGTGATGACAGCAATGATGATGGAGGTGATAGTGATGATGATGATGGTGGTGGTGGTGGAGGTGATAGTTATGGTGGTGGTGCTGGTGACGGTGGTGATGACAATGATGGTGGTAGTGGTGGTGATAGTGATGATAATGGTGGTGGTGGTGGTGGAGGTGATAGCAAACATGATGGTGGTGGAGGTGATAGTGATTGTGATAATGGCAGTGGTGATTGTAATGGTAGTGTGACAGTGATGACAGTGGTGGTGACAGTGATCATCAAGGTGGTGATGGTGATGGGAACAGTGGCAGTGGTGGTGGTGGAGGTGATAGTAATGACAGTGGTAGTGGTGGTGGAGGTGTTATGTTGGTGGAGGTGTTATGGTGGTGGCGGTGGTGGTGGTGGAGGTGGTGGTGGTGGTGATAGCAATGATGATGGTGGTGGTAGAGGTGATAGTGATGATGATGATGGTGGTGGTGGTGGTGGTGGAGGTGATGGTAATGACAGTGATAGTGGTGGCAGAGGTGTTATGATGGTGGAGGTATTATGGTGGTGGTGGTGGTGAAGGTGGTGGTGGTGATGATAGCAATGATGATGGTGGTGGTAGAGGTGATAGTGATGATGATGGTGGTGGTGATGGTGGTGGTGATAGTCGTGGTGGTGGTGACAGTGACCACAATGGTGGTGGTGGTGGTGATGGTAATGATGGTGATGGAGGTGATAGAAATGATGATGATGGTAGTAGTGGTGGTGGAGATGATAGTTATGGTGGTGGTGGTGGTAGCAATGATGATGGTGGTGGTGGAAGTGATAGTGATGATGGTTGGGGGGTAATGGTAATGATGGTGGTGGTGATGATGATAGTGGTAGTGGGGGTAGTAGTGACAGAGGTAGTGCTGGTGATACTTTTTCTTTGTAAACCTCAAGAACAATTGAGTTAACTGCATTTTATTTATTTATATATATATGTATACACACACACACACATGTATATCTCTTTTTTACAGATATTGCCACTTAACATAGGCAATATATTCTTAAAAATTGTGAAAATGCTAACTGGGAACCTATATCTATTATTTTCAAAGGAAATTTTTAGCCAATAACTCCAAACCAACTTTTCCAAATGTAACTACAACACCACCATACTGGAAAGCAAATTATTGTGATCAGATGAGATATGCTCCATGCAGTGATGTCGCCTTACCCAGTGTTAACAACACCCAAGACACACAGCCCTGTCTTTCACAAAACATCCACGTGGGACTCTGACCATCCAGTCATTGAATTTAGAAAGGAATGAGATCTCCCTGCTTACTTCTTTGCTTTTGTTTTAAATATTGTATTCGTATTGACATTTAGAATCCTAAGCATAAGATTATTTTTTGTAAAACATCAGCCGGAAAATGTTGCATTGAAAGAAATGTGCCTCTATGACAATTGGTTATTTAGAAACCAAGAGATATTCCACTGGAGGGAAAAACAAAAATGTTACCCAGGAAGACTCAACAGACAATGCCTGCAGCTTTTTGTGTGTATGTTATACATCGATCTAAGTGGTCATGAAGTATAGATCTCATGCTGTCTGTTATTTTTTTGGCTAACACATTTTTAAGATCTGTTTCTGCTACTCAAGCCATGTCTCATCCATCACTTACCACTGCCCCATGTCCCACAGTGTCCATTTGCCACATTTGACCCAGCCGTTCCCAAGTGATGAACCCCAAGGCTGCCTCCAACACCTAGCCTCACATTCAGAGTTACAGCAAACACCCCAAACATGGAATACACGGACCTGAATGACAGTTCCTCTGGGGTATGCCCAGGAGTGGGGTTGCTGTATCATCAGATATACAAATATTTAATTTTGCAGCAGCATTCTAGATTGCCTTCCAGAATGGCAGCCCCACCCACCCTCCTTCCAAGCGTGCGTGAGATCTCCCATTTCCCCACATCCTTGCCTATCTTGATATTAAAACACTGTCTACTTTTTGCTAACCTGATGTGTACACAGCAGTGCATATAACATTCTCGTCCTGATTTACATTCCTTTAATTAGTAGTAAAACTGCCCATTTCAAAGGCAGCATTCCTTCCATTGTCCATGGCTTCCACAGGATACAGCTCCTGAGCTTCTGAGAGATTCTGGGGCTCCCCTCACCCCTGCATTCCTCAGCACCTTGTGACAGGGAATGTTTCTCTTTTTGATCTGCTTTTACAAAAATTGCTGGGTTATCCATGTGCCTTTATCCTTCTAAATAAATCAGCTTGTTGAGTTCCTAAAATTATTTGCTGAAATGTTTGTTGGATTTACATTGAAATTATTGATTAATTTGGGACAAATTGACATCTTTATGGTATTAAATTGTTCCATCCATCCATGAACCTGGTATATCTTCCCACCAGTTAAAATCCCCTTTTATGTTATAGAACAGAGCTTTTAATTTTCTTGTAAAAGTCTTATGCATCTCTGTCAGTTAGGTTCTAAATATTGTATAACTGTGTTGCTATTTTGAGTATTGCTTTCTTTATATTATATAACCCAGTTGCTTTCTGTTGATGAAGAAAAACATTACTGAAAACTGTAAGTTAATTTTGAATCCAGTTTCTTTCCTGGACTTTCTTATGCGTTCAATAATTTATCTGTTGATTCTGTTAGGTTTTCCACATAGAAAATCATATCATATGAAAAATGATAGTTTTGTCTATCTCCTATTATCTTTACATCTCTATCTTTGTGAGTATTTTTTTAATCTTTGTGTCTTATTTCTTGGGTCGGCACATCTGTTGAACATTAACAGGGATAGCAGTCATCCGTGTCTTGATTCTAATCATAAAGAAATAATCTTATGTTTCTCTATAAACTATGTTGCTTATTCTTCATTTTTGCTTATACAGACCTCGTAAGGTTAAGGAAATTTCTTTCTATTCCTAGTTTCTGAGAAGGTTCATCAAAAGTAAATGTTGAACTTCATCAAATGCTTTTTCTACACCTACTGAAGTAATTATCATTTGGTACGTTAATATAGTGAATTGCTTAGAGAAATTTCTAATGATAAAACAGTCTTGTTTTCCTGAAATGAACCATGCCAAACCATTTATAATGCACTATTGGATTAAGGAAACTATATTCCTTTAGGATACTGCATGCATGTACATTAGTAAAGTAGAGGCTTAAAGTTTTCATTTCTTCTAAGCTCCCACACAGGATCCTTGGCCTTGTTCCGTCTGCCTGGAATGTTCTTTCCTGGTCTTCATTGATATGGTTCCTCTGGACATAGAAACCTCAACCCGCATGTTCCATCCACACAGAGTCCCCTCGTGACCATCCAGACCCCTCCCTGTCACTCTCATCACATTGTGCTGGTATTTTGGGGGAGAGGTGAAGCATGGTGCTTACCCGTGCTTATCCTAGTGCAAACTGGTTATTTATTTGCTTCCTTATTCATTGCTGAGCTTGCCCAATAGAATATAAGCACCTTGGAAACACAGACCTCATCTGTCTGGTGCCACGTTGTGTCCTCACTGCCCAGAACACTTTCTGGAATACAAGAGACTGTCAGCAAATACTCAGTTATTGAACAGATGCAGCAGCGGGGACGAAATGTGCAGACATCACGCAAAGCAAAGTTACGCAGGGACAGGGACTGACTGAGGACAGCTCTGATTCCCTGAAATGCCTTACAAAGGCTCAGTGATACACTCAGGTGCGGGGTGTGTGTGTGTGTGTAAGAGATAGTGAGAGAGAGACTTTGGTTAAAATTAGAAAAACACAGGCATGAATACAGGTTCCCTTAAGATATCTGTTCCTAGCACATATCACTAAATACGTCTTGGTCGATACTTGTAGAAACCAACCATTCAGTAAACATTTTTCAGCCTTAACTGTGTGCACAGCACCCTGCTGAACACCCAATGAGACACAGAAACCAAATTCTCCGATCTTCAGAAGCTTAAATTACAGTCAGGGAAAGGCATGGGTACAGAAAGCTACTACATACCAGAGCAAAGCCATCATAAAAATGATCACAGTCACCTGTAGAAGGAAGAAATACGTGATCTGGGGATGGAAAAGAGGCACTCCCAGAGCAGCTGAGCAACCTCCTAAGGGTTGGAGAGTCAGAGGGTAGAGGATGGGCCATTTGGCCAAGAGAAACAAGAGAAAGTTTCAACGTGGGGAAAAAACATACATGGTTTCCTGGAAATGTAGGGAGAGCAGCCTGCTCGGGTCGGAGTTGAGAGCTGAAAACGTGAGAGGTGATTGCTACGAACATCATCCAAACGCCCCCAGAAGAAAACCATTCTTTACTGAGTGCACACCCTGCAAAAAGAAAAATGTGAAGAAAGGAGAACAAGGGAGCATTGACAATATGTTGGTTGATTTTACGTAAGTCTCCAGATATGTTTCATATTAAATGGTGTTTATCACTGTAGCAGTGATAAACTGCTACTTTCGGTTGTGGAGATGATTTCTTTTTAGTGCATTTAGCTTGCACGATGCCAAAGCACCCTGTGCCACAGGCTGCAGTGGGAAAACAAACATATTTGTCTATAATACGCGCAGGTGGGAAGCCCGCACATATTATAGGGGCCACGGGGCTTCTCCTGCCTGGTGGAAATCTTGAGTGAGGCAATCGGAACTGTGGGATGAATCCTGGGCATCTCAGATCATTCTCCAAAGGGCTGACAACCAGCCTTGCATTCAGGCATTCCCAATGTGGAGGGACATTTGTCCAGACTACAAAAGGACTGAGTTGTGATCCACTTAATTCCCTGATCTGGAGGAAGACGACAAAGTGTGCCCACTTTACTTTGCTGTCCGCTGGAAGGTGGTTCTCAGGACTTTCAGTTGACTACGTGAACTAGTAGAGTTAAGATGGTAATTAGTTTTTCATTATCAACTTACCTAACTAAAAAATGAATAAGCTCACACTATTAGGAAAATGTCTTCCTTTTCCATATTTTGTGGGTCTCCCACAGATGCCAAGACTTTGTTAAAATGCTAATTGTCTATAAGTCAAAAAATATGAATTATTTATCTATTATGCAGTATACGATGGTTATCCTAGTGGTTCAGATGTGTTAATTATGTATTTAGCAACAGATGGTCATTTTTTGGAGGCAAGAATGCACTTAAACACAGGCGACTATTTTCATTTTAGTTCTTCAACTTCTTGTGATTCTAGGAAGCATATCACAGCATGAAAAACTCTCCCATATTCTTGCTTACCTTATGCAGGTCCTTAAACTTATGTGTGCAGAATGCGTTCCTCCCCTCAGCGTTCAAAGGACACGAAGCAAAAGTGTCTGTAGGAACAGAGGTGAGGCGGCCACAGGGGTGTCTGGTAGGCTGGCTTTCCTCTGCAGCACCGATTTTTCTTTTCACTGTTTTCATATCCATAGCACCCTTTTAAACCCCCTCCCCTCCACCTTCTAACGTTGTATGTGCTGTCAGGGTGAAAACATCTAAGCCACCAGCACCCTAGTGTTCACGAATGTTTGTCTTCCATGGCCATAGCTGCAGGGAGTATCACTGACACTTCTTTCTTTTCCATTTTTTATTTTTTTTTAAAGATAGAATTTCACTCTTGTCTCCCAGGCTGGAGTGCAATGGCACAATCTCAGCTCACTGCAACCTCTGCCTCCCGGGTTCAAGTGATTCTCGTGCCTCAGCTTCCCGAGTAGCTGGGATTACAGGCCTGAGCCACACCACCATGCCCGGCTAATTTTTGTATTTCTAGTAGAGATGGGATTTCACCACATTGGTCAGGCTGGTCTCGAACTCCTGACCTCAGGTGATCCGCCCGCCTCAGCCTCCCAAAGTGCTGGGATTACAGGTGCGTGCCACCGTGCCCAGCCGACACATTTATAAGCGTGGCACTAAGTCAAGGGGAGATAAAGACCTTTGGAGCTCAGGAGCCCCCGAAAAAATTGCTTCAGCCCATACCAATTCTTTCATAAAATGGTTGTGAAGAAGTTCAACAAGTTCTGGTTTCTTCATGACAGTTATTTCAATGCTTAAAGAAAGAAGAATCTAATTCCTTCCAAGACCTTTTCTTCCCTCTCATTACTTTGGAGCTTCTGTTTTACTTGTGCCCTAATCCCCTGTGTTGAGACCCAGGGCTGGATCAAACTTTTTATGTCTGTATAAGGAATTCCATTGAACAGGTAAAGGAGACTCGAGAAGGGGTTGCCTGGTGATTTTCTTTACTCATGAGTCAGGCTCTGTCTGGAGGTGCCGCACTGTCTTTCTGACTGTGACTCTGAACTCCTTACTGGGTCTATGAAACACGTTTCAGAAATTCTAACATGAGCCCCCAGCAATCCAGAACCCTTGGGTCTGGAAGTGGTCAGAAGAGCTGAGTCAACTGTAAGCAAATAAATAAGATGGAGGTGTTGAAAATGACAATGTCCCCAAAACTCCACAAATCACTGATGCAGAGGCGGGTAGACAGAGTGGTTGATATGCACGTGGGGAGTCGTGCATATAGGGCAACAGGTGTCTCTGAGCACTGCAGGTGACTCCGTGGGACACTCTTGTTATCAAAGGCACGAGGGCACTGACCCCCCTGAGGTCTCTGGGTCTGCACCACCAGCCACGGGACCAACTCCAGTAGCGAGCCGATGGCAAACGGCAGGTGGAACCTGGGCTCTGTTTGAATGATGCCTCTCCCGGAGCAATAGAGTTGAACTGACGTAAATTAAACACATGCATGATTTCACTTCGTTGTAATCCTCACATTTCGTGAATGCTTTGTTTTCCCAAATGCTGTTTTAGATGCTATCTTGTGGTTTTTCACAAACTCCATGGGGTGGGTCATAGCTATATCACCCTTGCACAGATGAGGAAATTGAGGCTCTACAAGGATCAGTAACTTTCCCAAGGGCAGAGAGCAAGCTCACGACTGCTTAGAACAAGATTCTGAAGCTCGGAGCTTTCAGGTCTCAACTGCTTCCATATTCCTTGTCAAAGTGAAATTCAACCAGGAAAGCTGAAACACACCTCAACACAATGAGCCTGTGCCTCCGTGGCTGCCACACCGGTGCACAGCTCCTGTCACCCACAGTGCAGTGAAGGGAAGGCTGGTGAAATGCTTACGGGCTCAGAGGCTTACAGCAAATCCATCTTTTTAATGGCTCACAATTATCAAATAAACATGAAGGAAGAAAGCCTTCAGCTTTTGATCTGATGTAGTTTTGGTCACATTAAAGTGCTGTGCAATTGAGTGAATGGCATTCAGTCTTGGCAAGCCCCTTAAAGATTCAGCCAAATATTTTAAAAGTCCATTTGGGGAAACTGAGCAGTCTGAGAGCATTGCGTTGATGTTGCTGATCTCGATCAGGGATGGTTAAATTACTAAAAGTAATTACAGCTTATAATATTGTGCAATCCCTTCATAAAAGTGTAAAAGTAGCTCTTCTAGGGTTATGGAAACTAGCAGAACTTTCTCAGTGTGAGGTGCAGCTGTGACTTCGGTAGAGTTTTCTATGTGCATGGGCATGCATGGGGGCAAAATGTGAACGTATGTGAAGTGTTTTGGATGCCAAGGGAGAATGACAACAGCAATAACACAGTTCCAAGGTTTACAGTGGGAACCCAGAGAGGCTAATCCTAGAAGGGTGTCTGTCTGGAAGGGAGAACATAGCACGTACGCAGCGCGGATTTGCACACGTGCCATTAGGGGCAAGAAGAGGACTCCTCCAAATTTGGGAGATGAGATTTGTTTTGACTGTCTCACTCTTAAACACCACACCTGGCCCAGGGTGAGGGCTGTGTCCTGCTGGCTGAAGGAGTGGGGTGGGGTCAGGTTTCCTGGGATGGCACCCACGAAGTGTCTCACATGAGCCATGCTCGTGGCCAGAGCCCCAGGGACTTACCTTGGGAAAAGCACATTTCTCTCTCTCGCTTGTGTTTTGCATACTGATAAAGTGAGACCTGTCCCAGCCGTCCTGCCCACCTCAGCAGACTGTACTGAGGGCTAACTCGGAACTGAGGAAGGGCCTTTAAACGCATGGCACCCGGAAGTAAGATGTCATTGCTGCTGGAACAAGTCCACGTCGGGAACGTGGCTCTCTTGCCTAATCATTAACAAACCTGGAGGCTTCTGACTCCACTCCTGCATCAAAGCCTTTGCAACATATCCCAGCTTTCGATTCCAGGTGAGGACTGCGAAGCCTTCCCAAGTTTATGGGTGAATTTCGAGGCGCTTAAGTGCAATGTGTTATTAGCTTCAATGGCTTAATGCTCTCAATTCCATGTTTAATGGATACGTGTTTCCACGTCACAAAACCACATAGCAATGGACTGTGGAGGCTGAGAGGCTGGAGCCACACAAGACAGGGACACTGGGACAAGGGTCCACAGAGTTCACAGGACATGAAAAGTGGGCTGCCAGCTCACCCACTGCCCCTGACAGGCATGGGAAGAGGGGACAGAGGGAAATGGCTGAGTCCTGAAAGGCAATCCTTTTAAGAATAAGGACAAGACTGGCTGGGCGTGGTGGCTCATGCTTGTAATCCTAGCACTTTGGGAGGCTGAGGCGGGTGGATCACCTGAGGTCAGGAGTTTGAGACCAGCCTGGCCAACATGGCGAAACCCCATCTCTACTAAAAATACAAAAATTATCCAGGCATGGTGGTGGGTGCCTGTAATCTCAGCTACTTGGGAGGCTGAGGCAGGAGAATTGCTTGAACCTGGTAGGTGGAGGTTGCAGTGAGCCAAGATTGTGCCACTGCACTTCAGCCTGGGTGACAAGAGCAAAACTCTTTCTCTAATAATAATAATAATAATAATAACAACAACAAGACTGCAGGAGCCACGCAGAGCCCTGGGGCTCCCTGAATCCCACTGCAGAAAGGACGCAAGGCCTCTGGAGTAGAGATAAGCATGTTTCCCACAAGGCCCATCTTTTGCATGAGCACATAAGTTATGAGTTATGATCTTATATTTCACAGAGAAAATTCAGCTGTTACTTTAGGCAGCTCCCTCTGAAGTATCAGTCAGGTATTGACTGAATAGACATGACCAGGATTCAAAAGAAGGTGCAGCCCCTGCCCTTAGGACGGAGATGTTTCAGATAAGAGTCTAGGAATAATTCAGGGTGTGCCACTGATGATGGGCGGAATAGGAGTTATTAGTGCTCTAAACCTGTATGGGGTAAAGTGAAAAATAAGCAAACATATGCCGGGGAGAATGACACCAGCTGGACCTTCCGAGATGACAAAGCTTCAGACAGGAAGAGGGGAGCCTTCCCAACCAGAAGCCCGAGGAAGGTCTGCAGTGGACAGAAGGGACGGGGCTGGGTGTGCCGCCAGTCCGGGGCCAAGCTCTCGGGGCAGCATCGGGTGGGGAGGGCAGAGGAAGAAAGGGCCGGAGAGGAGCCCAAACAGGAGGAGAGCCAGACCTCAGGAGGAAGTCGCCAGTACCAGTGAGAAGAGATGAGGTCTCTGACAAGACACTGGCCCTCCGCAGCCACGGCCTCCTCAGCAAAAGCGAGGGAACCTCCTGGGCGTTACCTTTGGCTGTAAGTTCCATGGGGCAAACTGTGGCCCTGGGCTTTAAGGAGGCAGATGGAGCCATCTTTCAAAGCCCTCGGTCTGGCAGAGCCACTGACCATCCACTCAGGAATTTCTGCGATGACCATGGAAATAAAGAATAAAAATAAAGACACTGCACGGAAAATGTCTGTGTGCTCTGAGGTTTCCATCTGAAGACCCATGATTTTCAAGTGCTTTTGATCACTAGGAGTCACTGGACTGACAAAAGTCATCAGGATTGAAATTAAAATACTAATAAATATAGAAGAATCAGAAAACTCTTAATAGAACAACCTGGCCAGCTCACCATCCCAAATCGTCCCGCCCCCAACTCCGGTGGCTTCACTCCCTCTCCTGCACCCACCCCCAGCCCAGTCGTCCGGAGCGTGGCAATTCTGCTCTTCTCAGTTCTTTGAGATCCATATTCTGACTCTTTTAAACTATGTCCTTTTTGGCATGGGGCTGATTGCCATAGCCCAAAAATGCTGAGACTCTGCCAGCACCCAGCCTTGAAACTGCCTTGAATTACTGCCTTGAAAGTTGTCCTATCTTCCCTTCAGGAACAGAAGTAGTCCTCCCTGCCTGTCATGAGTTTCCACCACAGCTGCTGTCGGGTCTCTCCTCCAGCACTTGCCCCTGTCAGGCAAAGTGTCTATTCCATGAGACCCAGAGACTCACCACCTCCATCCTTGAAGCAAAACCCTAAGGGCCTCCAGAGAAAGGAACTTGTGCAACTCTTCCTTGACAAGGCCAATCAACCAATGAACAGGGCAACTCTTCCTTGACAA
>NW_012101299.1:3410334-3453767 GCF_000951045.1 Mandrillus leucophaeus
CTTGACAGGGGCCAATCAAACAATGAACCAGGCAACTCTTCCTTGACAAAGTCAATCAACCAATGAACAGGGCAACTGTTCCTTGACAAGGCCAACCAACCAATGAACAGGGCAACTCTTCCTTGACAAAGCCAGTCAACCAATGAACAGGGCAACTCTTCCTTGACAGGGGCCAATCAACCAAAGAACAGGTGTCAATGGGCAGCATCTTAGGCACATGAGACATGCTTCTGAGTGCCTATCATATAGTGAGAGAATAAGGCACCTTCAAATCACCATGCACAGGGATGCCACAGGAATCCAGAGGGAGAGGAGGAAACATTTCAGAATGATGATTGCACAAAAAGGCATTTGAGCTGAAGCTTCAAGAAGGGAATAGGTTCTGAAGAGGTGGAAAGGATGAGGAGTTAGCCCATCTGAAGCCATGGAGTCAGGAGGACACAGGATGTATTCAGAGACCCCCAGATGTTCTCCCAACACACGTGTGGCAGGCATGAGTCCAGGCACCGGGATCCATCAGTGGACAAAACAAATAACCCACCCTCGCGTGGGCTACATTCTAGTGGCCACATGTCAGGAGTAGGAGTCCCCGTGGGAGAAGCGGAACCGAGGTTAGAGTGGGCTATGGACAGCTGCAGCACCGCCTGACAAAGCCCCGCCGCCCTGTTCTGCCCCTGGAGAGCCCTGGAGTTATGGCCAGAAACCGGCAGCACCTGGTCCTGCCTGCCACCCACTGCCACAAACCCTGACCTTGGGCGTTTAACCCTTCAGCACCTCAGTTTCCTCATCTTTAAAATGAGGGGGTGGAGCCAGGTCTAGCTCAAGAATTCTGGGATGCCGGTTATATCTTGGTTTTCAAATCATAAAATGTGTGGGATTAGCAGGGGAAAATCTAGGTAGCTGTTCGTTTTTATTTCCTTTGCAAGTTGCAGTTGTGTTTATTTTTGTTATTTCGTGATTAAAGCTCTCCAAGTGTGTGTTCCTCAGCCCCCATTTCTACTGAGTTCTGGATGCCCACCTTACATAGGCAGAATAGGTAGCCAGCTGTGCGTCTATTGTTTGAAAAGAACTAAAAGTCACCAAAATTATTTTCTGCTCTGAAGTCCCTGTGAAAATGAGATCTGGGTGGATAAACGGACACCCTCTGGAAATGCACCCACTACTTTGGAAGCATTCACATTACAAAAGGGTCTGTCACTACTGGCAAGTCACACTGATTTGTTTATCCGACAACTGGAGGTTGGTCAGGAAAAGAAAATGAGGAGTTGAGGGGAAAAGGCACGTGTGTTTTGAATGATCAGGGAGCTAAGTTTCCTCCTTTGGTGAATTAATGGACAGAAAAGCCCGGAATCCCAGGACAGACACAGGATGATCCCATTTTCTCAGCTCCATCTCCTTTTGCTCAGTCCTGGGCTTCAGTCTTAAACCAAAAGAGCCCTCCAAGGTCACAGAAGTGCATGAGGACTGCCAATAAGTGTCTCCAACCCAGGCGGGGTCCGAGGTGTCCGTCTCGGGGTGCTGAGGCAGGTGAGGATTTGAGCAGCAGAGGCAGGCTCAGTCCAGGCAGGTGGTGGTTGGGTTCATGGGGCCCTCTGAGGTCCCGGGGCGCAGTCAGTTATAAAGAGAGAATGCAGGCACCGAAGCATTGAAGTTCAAAGCCAGTGACACAGAGAGAAAACCGAGATACTGAGTTCAAAGTCAGCCAGCAGCAAGAGCAAATTAACGCTGCGTCCATGAGCTGCTAATTTGGGTTCCTTAGAAAGCTCCGCCTGCATCTCTGTCTGGGTGCAGCTCAGCTGTGGGTGGAGTTCCAGCTTTGAAGTTCATGGAGATGCCTGTGAGGGAGCCCGGATCAGGGTGCAGGTGGAGCCCACAGAAGGGAGAGGGCATCAAAGACACACTTCGCTGGTTGCACCATTTGCTCAGGGTTGGGCCCAGCTCCGGTTACAGCTCCATAATCCATTGTGTTCACCACTGTTTGCTTAGGTTTAACTTGGAGTTAGAATTCTGGTTTTGTTTCTCACTTAGGAAAAAAAAATAGCTTTGTAAAGGGAGGTTACTAAATAAAACTTTGAGAATTCTATTCACCCTCATAGGACGACTTTTGGCTTGCAATTCGATCCCTGGCAGGTTACTGTTCGTGTATAGAATTTCCAGGAGACTGGAAGGCGTTTGAAAGGAATTCTTACCGAACATTAACCTGCCTTGGTAACCACAGAATGCATTTCTACCTGCCACGCTCAGGCTGGGAGTTTTGGTGCAGTCCGACCTCGGCAGCATTCTCTTACTCTTTCAGGAAGCAGGTGTGAGCGCCTGCTATGGACTAAGCAGAAAGTCAGATGCCCAGGGACGTGCTCGGGTATACAAAACATAGGCTCTGCCTGCGAGGAACTCACAGTGTAACAAAACTCCATGAAGAAATGTGCTCATCAATTTAAAGGGAAAAGACTTCTAGCTGATTAAACGGCATCAGATCAAATAGGAAAGGCAAAAGCCCTGAGCTAGGTCTTTGAGAATAAAAGCAATGGAAAGGGGTAACACACCAGCTACCACAATGGGACCCACCACACGGTCAGGGTGCCCTGAGAGCGTCTCCCGACAGACAGATGATCAGATGCTGCAGATGGAGCCATGCAAGACAGGGACACCAGGACAAGGGGCCACGGAGTTCACAGGACACAAAAAGTGGGCTGCCAGCTCACCCACTGCCCCTGACAGGCACGGGAAGAGACGGTCAGATGGTGAGATGCTGCAGTGTAGGGTGCGCGAGGGGAGTATTAAACACATTTGGCATCATCTCGAACCCAGAGGACTCACAACACATGTGCACATGTGCAAGGCCCCAGTGAGACCTGGTTTTGTGTACATGTTATTTAATTTAGATGAATTTCAGCATCCAGGGTGATTTACAGATGAACTCCATCTGAGCACCCCATGCTTACTCCTGGGGGAGGGCAGGCTTGAAGGCCAAGGTGGTGTTGATGGAACTCACGAAGGCGAATGCAAGGTGCTGTTGGGGGGTGAACGGCCAAGATGCCTTGGGGCTGTCCTCGTGGGTTCCACAAGAGGAAAACCCTGCACAGGAGGCTGGCACACCGGGAGTGTGTCAGGACGGCCTGTGGAATCTCAGCCTGTGGGGAGGAGGAGAGCAGAACTGCAGTTTCAGGGAGGCCTCCACCGACCCCACAACCGTCGGCATTCTCCCTCGTGGGGCGAGAGACCAGACCTTTGCACACCTGCTTCTCTCCGTCACTGAATGTGGGTTTCTCTGAGGAGACGTGCACTTTGGCAGGTCTGTCCACTCACCTGAAGCGGTTCCCAGGGAATGCCCACGGTGAGTGATGTCTGCTGGCAACATTCCCGGAAGCTGGAGGAATTCACCCTTTTTCCTGAAGGGAGATCCGGGTGCTGCACTGCAGTGGCCTTGTGTGGCCTGAGATGGAGGCGCACACTGGTGCCGTGTTGAGAGGTGCTGCTCCCTGCCCTCCTACTACTTGGTCTCCCCCAAACATCTGGAGCATGTGCCGGGCTTCTGAGACACAGTTCCCCAGTGCTTGGGCCAATCAAAGACACACATTCCTCCAACACACCAAAGTCCCATGTTCCCAAACATTTGATCCTGGTGAAAATTCAAGAGTGAAAATTCAAGGCAGTTCTGCTGCCTTCCAAAGTGCACAGACCCGTCCTAGCTCTAGTTCATGGCCAGATCTCCATGTAAGCACAGGGCCAGGTTAACGCCTCCCGCAAGGAGCTCTCTGTTTTCACATCCAGACACTGTACCGACATCAGACTGAACTATTGGCAGAAAGACGACCACAGTCACCGAAAACGATGGGACATCTTTCGGGGTAATCTTGCTTCTGTTATTTTTACCATGTAATGCCCTACAAGAAGCCATCAATTTATGTGGAAGAAACCGTGAGACACCCTCATATGCAAGGTGTATAAAGGGTAGGCTCTGTCTCTCCTTCAGCAATATTGGTGGAGCCTGTTCTGATCTGCCCACCACGGGGCCAGAAAACCAGCAGGAGACCAAATGAATCCTAGACATGACCTCTATGCTCAGAAGCTCCGCCTGGCAGAGTGGAAGAGCAAGACCTTCCCACAAAACAACATGATTACATGATCAGATGGCTTGAAACCGGCAACAACAACAAAGCTTTGAGATTTCAGAGAAGTGGGAAAGAATCCAGGCTGTGATGATGAGAAAGGATCTTACAGAGGGGGCAGGTCTTGGAGTGCCCTGGAAACCTGGGAAGAACCTCAGTGGTGGCAGGAGCAGGGGGAAGAGGTGGGAAGAATCGGTGATCATGACATCATCTCATGCAGGGAGACAGCAGAAGTGAGGCCCAGAAAGGAGACACTTGGGGGACGCATGGGGCGCTGGAGACTTCTCCAGCTCCAGGGAGAGCTCCAGCCAGGAAATCACATGGGTAGGTGCCGCATGCAGCCTGCACCATGTTCTTCTCGTTCTCACATGGCTGACACCCGGAGAGCCATCGGACCATAAACACAGGCCTGACGGGAAGACATGAACAATCGTCAGGTTTGCATAAGACTTTCCATAATTAAGAATCGGTGGCTCCTGGCTTCAGCTTGGGATTTGAAATGGAAATCACTGCAATCTGAGAAGAAAAGGTTTCTGTGAGACCTACAAGAGG
Organism: Mandrillus leucophaeus; assembly: GCF_000951045.1. Classification (NCBI taxonomy): domain Eukaryota; kingdom Metazoa; phylum Chordata; class Mammalia; order Primates; family Cercopithecidae; genus Mandrillus; species Mandrillus leucophaeus. The sequence continues at coordinate 3,414,996 of NW_012101299.1, forward strand.
AAGACCTTGGCCCTCAGGATTCAGGTGTCACCTGGGGGAAGAGGGGAGATTGGGGGAAAGGAGGGAGCTGGCTCAAAGGACAGAGGAAAGACCGAGAGGTGCAGAGGACAGAGGAGGACAAGACGACAAATGCCACAGCCCTTCCAAGGAGGAGCCTGAGGCTGAGTGGCTGTTCTCACCTTCCCTCGCTGCATCCCATCACGTGCTTTCCGTATGTCATTCTGTTAGCTGGGTCAGGATGTGACCAGAGATACACAGGTCACAGCAGACCCCTTTCCTCGTCTTGTAGCCAGATGAAGGCAGTTCACAGTAGACTGCATTTGTATTTGCAGTGGAAACTTCCTTCGGAGCTCAGTCTCACCTGTCCACCTGCCCCCCAGCCCCAACCCATCCCCGCCACATCCACAGCCAAAGAGCATCTCAGACGTAACACATCCACCTCAAGCCCTCTGGTGCTCCTGTCCCCAGCTGCTCTTTCCACATCCCTCACAGCAGAGGAAATACCTTCCTGTCTGTTGTTCAGGCCAAAAACACTGGGCCCCTCCCAGGTGTTTCCCTTTCTCTCAACCCAACGTTTAACCAAGCAGCAAGGCCTGTGCCCCACCTCCCACCATCCCAGGACACCAGCGCCACTCAGCATCTCTGCTCCCACCTGGACGGCTCCTCCTGCTCTAGCCCTTGGCCCTACAATCTTGTCCCAAAGAGAAGCCAGTTTATAAAACAAAAACAAAACAAACAAACAACAACAACAACAACAAAAACACACAAAATAAGCATCGGTGAGGATGTGGAGATACCCAACCCCTTATGCACAGCTGGCAGGAATATAAAACAGTGCAACACTGTGGAAAAGGGTGTGACAATCCTTCAAAAAGTCACACGGAGTCACCACGGGACCCAGCATTTCCACTTCTGGGTGTGCATCCAAGGAAGGGAAAGCCGGGACTCAAACAGGTCTGTGGCAACGTTATTGTCAACAGACGAAAGGCAGATGCCACTTAAGTGTCCATCAACAGATGAAGGGACAAACCAGATGTGGTCCATCTAGACAGGGGAATATTCTTCAGCCTTAGAAAGGAAGGAAATCCTGGCACACACCACAGTGGGTATGAACCCTGAAGACACGATGCTCAGTGAAAGAAGTCAGTCACCAAATGACACACACTGTCTGATCCACTCGTATGCGGTCCCCTGAGTCATCAAATTCACAGACACAGAAACTGGAACGGTGGGTGCCAGGGGCTGGCAGGAGGATTAGGAGTGAATAATTTGATGGGGACAGAGTTTCAGTTTGGGAAGATGAGAAAGTTCTAGAGACAATGGGGTGATGGTTGCACAACAGTATGAATGTACTTGATGCTGCTGCACGATTACAATGGTAAATTTTACATAGTGCATATTTTACAACAATAAAAAAAAGAGAGAGAGAAGCCAGAGCATGATTTTGAAGCTCAGATCAGTCCCGTCTCTGCTGGGCATGACCCTCAGGGCTCCTTCTCACTACAGTTCTGTGCTCACGACACTGCCCATTGGCCTGGGCCAAGGGCACGTTCTGCTTCCTCTGTCCCTGCCACGTGGGCCTCTCCCCACAGCACCTGCAGCCGCCCGGCAGGCACATCTCCCCAGAGCCGGGGGATGCCCACGCTCCTGCAGCCTCTGCCCAGCGAGGCCCAGGCCACCCTCGGCCCCCACCCCTGGCCCCCACCCCACCCAGCATGCCCTGCCTCGGTCTCTCTCCACAGCACTCATGGCTGGCTGACTTAATGGGCATGGAACTTACTCACTTATTTACTATCTGTCTCCTCAAATGAGAATGTGATTTCTATTAAAGCTCAGATTTGATCTCTGTATGTTTAACATTTCCCAAACACCCAAACAGTGCCTGGCACACAGCAGGTGCTCTGTGTCCACCTCTTGTACCTGCTGAGTGAGTGAGTGAATGAACGAGGCCTACATCCAGCTTGATTATGAAAGGAGAGGAGTCTTTTCTCTGAAATATTAGGTTTTTCTAAAACTCAAAATCTGTGTATGCGGATTGTTTCCCTTTATGTCCAGGTAATGTTGTTAAAAAAAAAATCCATATGATGTGTGTATCAAGCAGAGGAAAACATAATTAGCTAAGCATAAAATGGCTTTTATAAATGGCACCTATTTGCCCTGTTTGTGATAAATCACGAGGTCACAATGTCTAGATTACAAGCACATTAGTGAATACATATGTGTGTATATGTGTGTGTATTAAAGAGTCTTTAACAAATTTAACATTAAAACATAGTTGTAAAAGTTAGTGGGAAAAATGCCTTCACTCTACATTTTACTTGCAGGTTATTTTTGTAATAAAATGTCCAACTGTGGTTGCTACACTGGATTTCCCAAGGCTTCAAAAAGCTGAACTGAAGGACTACATATTTGAAGCTCTGCACATGTTTGAAAACCCCTCTTGAAAATGCCGATAATATTCAAACAAATAGCTGGATGTTTGGGAAGAGAATGGCATTCTTTACTCCCAGCATTTTCCCCTAAACCTCAGCTGTCAACACCGGCTAAGACCCCACCTATCAGATACCGCGGCTGTACCTGACTTCCCCTCACCCACCAGCCACTTAAAATACTTTGCTTCCTTTTAATCAGAATAAGCTCCGCTGATCTCCCTTCAAACCGAGATTGTTGTTTTTACAGCGTTAACAGTCTGAACCGGAGCATAACGATCGGCTGTCTCAGGCGTTTCACCGCCCGGGACAGGCGGCTCTCTTCTTACAGATTACAGGGGAACTCACACAATTAAACAGCATAAACATAGATGGGGCCATCCCATCAACAACAGGGGACGTACCTACAGCTTCGGGGAGCACAGTGGGCTGCAAAAAATGACAGAGGAGCGGGGCCTTTTTGCTCAGAAGTGAATTGTTTCTGGACGTGAATCAGAGAAGTGGGCAGGTGCGGAAAAGCCAGTATTTTGTTTTCTCATGCATTGTTCTAAATCGATGAAAAATACAGTATCAGTTCACTAGCTCTGAGGAGCAGAGGTAAATATCTGAGTAACCAAAATAAATCTGAAAACAGAGAAAATGAGGACGGTTACCCTGATGTGATGGTTCGCGATCGATTGGGGTTCATTAAGCTGCAAATGGTTTCTGTGCAGTAAACTAGAAGAAACCCAAGAAGCGTTTGTTCCAATCCTCTCCTAAAAACATTCCCCTCAAATTATTTCTAAAAGGATCAGAGCTCCTATTACCTGCATGATCTGATTATGTAATCACATAAGGACAGTCCCTCTCAGTGACGCCGTGGCCGAGAGAGCTGAAGGAGAAGAGGGAGGAGCATCCGTTCCTCCTGCAGTGACCCCAGGACTAACGGGTCAGTCACCGTTCACTGTCCAGCTGCCACCCACGACTTGCTGGATGGAGCTTCCACATCACTTCCTGGGAGGAAACTTTCTCTTTGTTTTAAGAAAGTGGTTCCCTCATTTTCAGTCCACCTGAAATGTTTTTCTTGACGGGAGATGTGGGGCCTAGAATACTATTTAAGAATACTGGAATTTCAGGAATAAATGGTCATTTGCTCTTTGTGCCACCCTCCAGCCTTTGGGGACTCTGCTAGGTCCCCCAGCTTTGCCTAGTCCCCTCGGCCTGGCCCACACCTCCGCGCCTACCCTTTCTCCATCAGGTCCCCTGTACTATGGGAGTGGTGAGAACAAGACTTAGCATGAAATGAAATCTTTTGTTCCTTCTCTAGCACAATCGTATCTATACTGATTCAGTACAAAACTAGAAAAAGAAAGTTCTAACTTAATTAGGAAAACCATTAGCCATGTACTACATTGCCCTGATGAGGTTCTAGGCAGAAAGACAGAGATTCGCAGCGTTCATGCTTCTCCTGCTTCACATTGGTGCAGCCAACCTCCACAGGCACGGCATCTTGTGCTCCAAGCTGCGTCCTGGCAGCTGACTTGTTAGTACAAGGCTTTGACTGTCGTTTCCCATTGAAATGAGAGGTTTTCAAGATTTCTGTCACATCATTAATAACTTCATTCAAAGATCACACATCTTTACTTCAAATAAAGCATTCAACCACGTCGTCAACATGTTGTTGACCCCACTTACAAACAGCCTGGGACAGTTCGGCAGAAGTGTGAGTGATTGCTTGTCACGTCTCTACTTTCAAAATACTTTCTATATGTTGCTAATTATCTTCCCACAGCTGCACAAAGAAGGCGTAGAAAAAAGATGCATCCGTGTCTTGGAAATAATTTCATAAAATACATGGATATAAGTATATGCCCAAGAGACACATACTTTTTGCGTATTAAATTCTAAAACAAAATGATTAGCTCTAACCTTTCATACAATAGTCCTTAAATGAGAGATTCTATACTATTATCCCAAGGCAATTATTTCATATCTAAAGGTTAAATATTTGGTTTTCTTATTTAAATTTATAAAAAACTGAATATTGATCTGATTGGTTCTGTCAAGTGGTTCAAACAGAAGCTCCAACACCCTCTCCACCTTCAGAGAGCAGGATGCAGCTGATGGTACTGGGAAAGTTTCCGTTCTTTGTATAGTCTTTAGCTATGTTAAACTATCACTAAAAATTTACTGAGCAGGCCATGCGTGGTGGCTCACGCCTGTAATCCCAGCACTTTGGGAGGCCAAGGCAGGTGGATCACCTGAGGTCAGGAGCTCGAAACCACCCTGGCCAATATGGCGAAACTCCGTCTCTACTAAAAATACAAAAATTACCCGGGCATGGTGGCATACACCTGTAATTCCAACTACTCCAGAGGCTGAAGCAGGAGAATTTCTTGAACCTGGGAGGCGGAGGTTGCAGTGAGCCGGGATCGTGCCACTGCACTCCAGCCTGGGCAACAAGAGCAAAACTCCATCTCAAAAAAAAAAAAAAATTTTACTAAGCAGCTCTTAGGGACCTAGCATTTGACCCAGCCGTCCTATTATTAAACTCAGAAAAGTCTTCCTTTTCAGCCCACGGCTAACGACAGACTGTGAATCACCCACGGTACTTGTTCCGTCCTATCAATTGACTTGTAAGCATCATTTTAAAAATGATAAAAATCTTGAACCAACGGACAGGGTTTAGCAGAGCTGGTAAGAACAATAGTGGCCCCACCAACATGTGGGGCAAAGAGCAGGCAAAATACACAGAAGGGAAAAAGCAAAAATAAACTGAAATATGAAATCAACAGTAACACCCACCTACAACTTCCTCTTGCTTCTCCATCCTGTATTACCTGGAAAGCCCTTCCGGAGTTTCCCATTTTTTTAGCCTCCTTTCAGTATTTTAGTTTCAGAGTTTTCTGAGTTTTATAAAAAGTATTTAATCTCAGAAGAAAAAAATGCCACTGAATACATACATTTAGATTTGCCAAACGTTGTAATCTGCTTCTATTTATCTTGATGTTCTTGGGAAGAGACTGAATGAGATCATTTTAAAACTTTTCCAGTAAAAATATAAATGTGATTCAATTAGACTTTTATTCCTGAATGCGGGTTATCTTTGAGTTCATTTACCTGTATTATCTTAACTTTGTGGGGGCAGAGGGTATGGAGAGAGAGAAAGAAAAATGTGACAACCTTGAAATTCAAAGCTCTGTTTATCTCGAGAACGATACGTCAGAGTTCTTTCAATGTCCAGAAATTATTTCAGTGTTCTAAAAAAAAATTACCGGAAGTGCAGAAAGCTCATCCTTGTAAAAATTATTATACCTTTAGTTTGCTTCCTGCGAAAAGGTCAGAGGGCCTAGATCCAATTAATGGTAAAAATCTACTTCAGTCCACGACATAATTTAGTAGTGACTACATTTTATTATTCCTCCAGTCTGTTGGAGACAAAAGCTACTCCGGTGCTGTGTTATCTAAACCCATTTATAAAGGGACTCATTATATGGTCTAAATCCCTACAAATAAAACCAAAAAAAATTCTACGGGTTCTCTTACAGTGGAATTTTGTTGTAACAAATAAACTGTTAAAACCACATTCCTGATCTACAAGACAAAGAGAGGCAATAGACGAATCCCTGGGTTCCTACGGTAAATTAGTAATTAAAATGAAACACTTTGTACCCAGGAGAACAAGAGGGCACCATGCAAACGTTTCTCCTTCTCTGGGATCTGAGGGCAGCTCTATGTGTGTCTTTGCTGTTGGTAACCGAGGAGCTGAAGTGAGTTTTCCTGGCTGGAATGGTTGGAATTCTTAAAGTGGCAAGAGGCAAAGTCAGGATAGCAGAGTAGAAAAATCACAAAACTCAGCAACAATAGGTCAGCTCTAAGGCCCTTTCAGCTTACAAAGTAAACTGCTATACAGAGCTTCTAAGAACGAGGTGTTCTCTGATTAAGACGAAGCATTTTAGCCAAGGATCATCTAACACCAACTGTTCACTGAGCTGGAGGGGCACTGCACTCTATGAAATTTCTCTGCAGTGGTTTCTGTGTAATGATGTTTTACCTGAACTGTAGGTCCCAACAAGACACCAGGGCAAAGCCCCAATGACTGGCAGGTGTGCTGTGCCAGGAGGGTGGCACCGCAAGGATGTCTCGGTCCTGACAGTAACGGTCATCATGGCATGCACATGACAGCTTCTCATGCCCAGGCCCTGGATGGGATGGGCCCCCACAAAAGGCTTCTCAGGGTTCTTTCTGTGCTCTCAGCCTTGAACTCAATACCACTAATGTGGCCCAACAGAAAAACCACTCCCCAGTCCACAGTTCAGCAGACTAGCAGGGAGGGCTGGGGCTGGGGCCCGCCCAGTCGCTCCATCCGGGTCAACAGAAGCCCCGCCTCCACGAGCCCTGCTCAGCTCCCCTCAATCATGGCTACCCTCCAGCGGGCTCCAGGGCCCTCAGACATCCTCCCTCATCTCCCAAAACTTGCCGCTCCAGCCATCCTGTCCAGTTTCTATAGTTTGGATGTCTGTCCCCACCAAACCTCACATTGAAATGCCATCTCTGGTGTTGGAGGTGGGGCCTGGTGGGAGGTGACTGGATCACAGGCGTGGTTTCTCGTGAGTGGTTTAGCACTGTCCCTGGTGCTGTTCTCGTGATAGTGAGGGAGCTCTCCCGAGATCTGGTTGTCTAAAAGAATGTGGCAGCTCCCCGCTCTCCTGCTCCTGCTCCCGCCAGGTAAGACCTTCCTGCTTCTCCTTCACCTTCTGCCATGACTGTAAGTTTCCTGAGGCCTCCCCAGAAGCCCAGCAGATGCCAGCACCGTGCTTCCTGTACAGCCTGCAGAGCCATGAGCCAATTAAACCTCTTTTCTTTCTAAATTACCTAATCTCAGGTATTTCTTTATAGCAGTGTGGGAACATCCTAACTTGCCACACTCACTGTGGACTCATTGCCTTGGCCTAGTCTCCATCTTTATCCTGTTTTCTATGGTTCTCCGCATGGAGTTGACAGTAAGCAAGACTCCAGGACACTGGAATCACAGACCGACATCCTTCATTCTGAGGGCTGCAGGATCATGTAGTTGAGATGGAGAACAGTTCAGCAAGATGTTCCTTTGAGACTCACTGCTAACACCAGAACTAAGTTGTTGAGGACAGAGCCAGGCAGCGAGAATACAAGGAACATCTGGAACCCGCAGCGGTGCCTCTCTGGGCCTCCCCTGCACGCTGAGGAAGACACCAACGCAAGCGCCAGCAGCAGAAGGTGAGAAAATTTCTTGGCAGCACGGGGCCCTTCCTTTCTTCTCTCCTTTGTCTCTGCCCTTTGCTGAGAAAAAGCCTCTTCAGCAATCACTCATTGCTTCCCAGCCCATAGAGCAAGGACACGCCACTTGGCTCACTCCTTCAGAAGCTTTAAAACAAGACCCACATCCTAAAAGGCCTGAGAAGAAGGAAAAAGCAGAAAAAAAGCTGAAAGCTGACGTGGGATCCCAGTTCCAGGAGCTGCTCTCACTCTGCCAGGCCTGGATGTGGTATGAGCCTCTTTCCATCTGATTTGTCTTTTGTTCCAGGACCTGGCCTATTAAGTGCTTGTGAATGAAGAGAACTGATATTCACTAAATTCCTACTATGTGCTGAGGAGTACTCCACATTCTTTCCATAGCTCATCTTTACCAGTGGAAGTGAAGGGATGAGGTCGCCCAAGGTCAGAAAGATTGCAGGTGGCACAGCTTGGCAAGGTTTGTAAGTGTGGGGATTGTAGTAGAAGACCTAGCCCGGTACAAACTTAGAACACACTTCATCAATACTCATCGAATGATTGAGGCAATAATGGCCAAATAATAGAACAAAGGACTTAGTTCTGTTCCCATACTAGAAGACACATGGACCTTTATTCCACCTCAATAGGGAGGGGGTAGGAGAGACTTGAGGCTTTGTGGTGGTGAAGACATGGCCTCTACATGAGCAGAGTTAACATGCAGGTGCACTGACATAATACTCCCCATCGTGGAGACCATTACCACACATGCCTATGTTCCTTATTCTTGAGGATTTTAAACCTTCGGAAAGACAAACCCATGGAGACATTACGTGCTCATTCACATCCCTGCCCTGTTTCCAAAGGATCATCATGTTCTGCAGATTCTACTTCCAAAATGTCTTTGAACCTGGCCCACCCTGGGCCCTCCCTTCCTGATTCCACTGGTCAAAGCCTCTCACAAATGAACTCATGTCTCCTCACTTACTACCGACCACGACATCCCCATTGCCCGGCACAATGCCTGACACACAGTAGGTGCTCATTAAACGTCTTTGGATGAGTGATTGAGGGAATGAAGCCATCTCCTGGTCCTAAGTGCTTTGCCTGTCATTCCTTCCTCCTTGCTGCTGTGGAGTCTTCTTTCTAAAGCACTCGTCTGTCTTGAGAACGGAGGGCTGAGAAATATTTTTCTCTGAGAAAGAAAAGACACTTCTTAATCTCAAAATATATGTTCAGCAAGAGGAATATTTTTACAAAAATAAAGGATAAGCTGAAAGAATGTGAGCAGAAGCTGTAATTTCAGCAGTGGCATTTACCCCGTTTGTTTGAAGCATTGGCAGTGTATATTACCCTGCATTAGCTGCAAGGATAAACAGTGTTTTCAGATTCAAATATGTCAATTACAACATTCCTGGATATCGGAGGTCTTTTCCTGTTCCATTTCTTATGCTGTTCCTCTCAGAGTTCAAATCAAACCTCCAAAAACTGTTGTTGTTGTTGTTGTTGTTCATCGTGAGCTCAGCATGGCTAATCTTAATTTTACTACTCTTGTGAAAACAACCAAAACCAAATTTGCCTTGATAAGAAATACTCATCATACAAAAATGTCATATGTTTTTATTATCTGTTCACATAAAAATAATACTGGTAAGGTCAGAGGTAAAAAAGTAAACGTAAATCTTAAACATAGTTTCTGAACTGCCTTGTCACTGAGAATTAAAAATCCTCTAGCAACCTAACCCTCTCCATCTGACATTATTTTTTTGTGACTATTCCTCTAGTGAAGTAAGTCACTAACGCTTTAGTGTAAGTTACTCCTACTAAATCACTTTTCTACAGGTTAAAGGGAAGCACAACAGAGAAACTGTAAGGCAGGTGGTGCAGACGTCCAGATTTTGCCCAGGACAGCCTAAGCAGAAAGCTGTTTCCCTCACCTCCCTCCAAAGTCAAGAATTGAGAAGGAAGATGGCCTTCCAACTCCAACCACTGATGAGAATAAATTCCGGAAAAACCTATTAAATATAGCCTTTGACCCTTCTGTCCACAGCTGGAAACATTACACAAATTTTAGTGAGCCCAGAATGCCAGCAGCCATAATTCCCAAATTCATTTTTAAAATAATGAACTGATCCAGGCAAAGGACCTGCGGCTTGGCGCCATCTGGTGCCTGTGTGGAGAAAGAACGTGCCATCGAGGCTGCAGTGCTGAGTCTCTTTGTTAGTCCAAGTGGGGAACGCTTTTTAAAAACACAACCGTTGTCTTTCATCACAGTAAATCCTAAAGTGCTACTAACAACAAACGCAGTCTGAAAATAAACTTGAAAATTATTTATAATTTTTCCAACGATGATCTTATTTTGAGAGGGAATACGTTAAGTTCTGCTGATACCAACCCTGGGCTCTTACAACATAGTGACTTCTACTAACTCTTTCTATGTGCCTATGTTTTTTAAATGATAAAAGCATTTTCCACAGGGGGATGGCAGTGAACTTTCTTTGTCATTGAAATGTACAGCACAAGTAAGAACTTTTTCAAACACCATTCCTAAGGCAACAAGATGCTGCTTCCTAAAAGATATATTTAAGGGCCTAAATCTAAAGTTGATTTGAAAATTGGAAAAAAAAATTGAAAATGTTGATTATCCAAAATAATTAGGGAAATAAAACTGCAAATATCTCAGAGTAGAATAATTTTACTTCCCAAAATATGGGCCTCATTTCCTAGTTGTTTCTGCCTGCAAAGGAACAGAACGAAAAGGCCGAAGCTCAGGGTCACCCGGGCTTCCTCAGCCCTGGTTGGATACATTCATCTGCACGCTCAGAACCACGCTGACACCCATGAATGGAGATGAGTCACTGCGTTTACTAAGTTGTGGTTAAACATAGAAGGGTTTACTTCGCTTGTTTCATCCTTGCTTCTAATTTCTTCTTGACTTCAGTTCATCGTACAAACAGCCACCGAGTTAACTCTTCTCCAAGCAGTAGTTGGCTCCTGGGATGATGCTGACCCGCCATCCTGTTTCATCAGTTTTCTGCATGATTCACCCATATTCTTCCACACAAACCTAGTATTTCAGCCCAACTGTCATAGGAGGTGGCTTCCAAATACATCATAGACCTTCTTACCTGGTATTCTTCCTTTCTAGAATATTCTCTCCCTTCCTGTCTCATTACCTAATGCCTCCAGGCTCCCGTTCAAGTCCCATTGTTTCCCTAAACACTTTCTGCAGGGGCTCCAAGTCATGATCTCTCCATTTTCCTCAATGTGGGTAATAGACTCTACACATTCATTTGGGAATTTCTGTACAGGGTTGATATTTTTATTTTTGAATTACACATGATTTTCCCAGCTAGACCATGAGATTATTCAATTTAGGAGCTATTTTATAGGTTTGCAAACTAAACGTTTTACAGTGTCCAATGATGATAACTAATACTTATTGGCAGTTGTTACCTAATTGCTATGTTTTAAGTGGTTTATCTAAAAACTCTTTAGGTAGACCCTATTATTTCCTTCACTTTAAAGATGAGGAAACTGAGCAAAAAAGGTAAAGCCACTGAGCGGGAACATAACAGAGCTAGAATCCCACCCAGTTCTGCCTGCTCTGCAACCCACGTCTGCGCTGCCATGTGAACCTACACCTCAGTACAGGCTCACGGAGACGGCAATCAGTGACAGACAGCAGGCTTGTGCGTGTTTAACAGAGAAGGCTGAGGACAAGCAATGCTAATCAACACTTCAGGCACAGCCACAACCTCCAGTCTCCAGCCACAGCCACGCAGCCACACACCACACACTACTACCACTGTCCACACACAATCCCTGCGGCTCACCACACACAGAGGGGGGCACTGGTCTGAGGGAGGAAGCATGCCAGGGGTCTCAGCCTCACGTCACCCACTGACCAGGTGCTAACCTCAAATGACTGACTCCACCTCTCTGACCCCCAGCTTTCTCGTTCCTATAATGGAGCTAATCATGCACCCTGTGCAGGGTGGCCTTGAGGGTTAAAAGAAACCCATACAAGGAATGTCAGAAGCAATATCCCCAAGGCAGCTGGTCACTGGCAGTTTCTGTTAGTCTGCACAGCAGGTCTGGCATCGCCCTTGAGCTATAAACCAACCGTAGACTGCAGCCCCCAAGTCTGCAGGATGGACGGCCCGCAGGCTCATCGCGACCACTCCCCATGCTCCTGCCACACTGAGCTCTGTCTCTTGACACCCTTAAAGCTGCTTACTGCCCCAGGAATAACCTCATTCCTTCAGGACGTGGCCTGGCCCATTTCCCTTGCTTCCCACGTGCAATGTGCCTTTCTGGAATGCCTGTCCACTCAGCAGATTCCTACTTATCTGGATGACTCAGCCCAAAGCCAGCTCCTCCCAGGAGCGTCCCCAAGTCCCTAAGCAGGGTCAGCACCCCCCCCCCCGCCCCCGCTGCCGCCATGCTCAGGCAGCTCCTTCCTCCATTTTGATCTTATTTCATGCCTGATCAACCTCATTGATGTGTCCTGAGTCCTGGGCTGTAGGCTCTTGAGGGCAGAGTTCTCATGCTTGCCTGGTACAAGGCGCTCAGTAAACACTGATGGAATGAATGCACGAACGCACAAGCAGATGAGAGAGAAGGGAAGAAAACAACGAGAAGAGATGGAGACGGAGAGAGCATGAGAAGGGAAGAAGGAAGAACAGGAAGAGAAGGGACGCGGCCTAGGACCTGAAGACAGCAAGTGGGCACACTGGCATCCCCCCAACTTATAGGGTCCACATGGGCGACACTCATGCTTTGTGTCCTCAGGGACCCATCAGTGCCCTACTCAGGCAGAGGAGAATCCTAAATCCCACCTTCCTTCTCCTCCAAAAGAAACCACTCTGTGTCCACCCCTCATGGTGCCAGATTCCTCTAGAGGAGGTGGGAAAAGTGGCTAATGAGTTTGAATTCAACATGGCTTTGAGAGCACCAAAAATCCACACCAGGTTTTTCTCTCTGCAAAGCCCTCTGTCTCCTCCAAGCAACCCACTTACGACTTCCCCAGGGAGTGAGTTATGGGGCCAAAGTCAACCCACTTCTATCTCCAACCCCTGCCCACAGCACGTCCCTGCATGGGGAAACGCACAGACAACAGGAAGGTTTAGCAGGGCTGTTACAAAAAGGGTTTCAGAAAATTATATTGAGAGGCTTTGCTGTCTTCAACCACCTATAAGGCCACCTCATTTTTAACTTTAGGGGGGCATCATCCATTTTTCTGTATAATTTTTAAAGCTTCGTCCAGCAGCAGGTTCATGATCAGGCAGCCTCTCTCAGGTCCCAAGAATACCGTGGGGCAGCACACAGGGCTTCCAGCCCAGAATCCCTGTCTGTGACCACAAGGGTTTGCTTTCCTTTGTGAAATGTATGTCACTCTCCTTCTCAAGAAACTTCAGCAGGGGAAAGCTCAAAGCTTTTCCTCTAAGATCAGAAATAAGACAAAGATGTCCACGCTCACCACTTCTACTCAATGTAGTACTGGAATTCCTAGCCAAAGCAATTAGGCAAGAGAAAGAAAGAAAAGACATTCAAATTGTAAGGAAAGAAGTTAAATTATTGTTGTTTGCAGACAACGTGATCATAACTATGGAAAACCCTAAAGACTCCATCAAAAAACTCTTAGAACTAATAAATGAATTCAGTAAAGTTGCAGGATATAAAATCTACATACAAACATCAGGACCCTTTTTATACACTAATGGGGAAATACTTGAAGAAGAAATCAAGAAAACAACACCACTTTTTAATAGCTACAAAAAATAAAATAATTGGAGACAAATTTAACCAAGGAGGTGTAAGATCTCTACACTGAAAACTGTAAAACATTGATGAAAGACACTAAAAAGGAAATAAATGAAAAGATATTCATGTTCATGAATTAGAAGAATAAATATTGTTAAAATGTCCGTATAACCCAAAGTGATGTACAGATTCAATATAATCCCCATCAAAAATATCAATGACATTCTTCACAGAAATAGAAAAAAATATATATAAAATTTATATGGACCCACAAAAGAACAGCCAAAGTTATCCTGAGCAAAAAGAGCAAAGCTGAAGGCATCACATTACCTGACTTCAAAATATACTACACCGCTGTAGTAATCAAAAGAGCGTGGTGCCAGCATAAAAACAGACACACAGACAAATAGAACAGAATAGAAAGCCTAGAAATAAATCTGTGCATTTATAGCCAGATGATATTTAACAAACATGCCAAGAACACCCAATGGAGGGAGGACAGTCTCTTCAAAAAATGATATTCAGAAAACTGGATAGCCACATGCAGAAGAATAAAACTAGATCCTTGTCTCCCACCATGTGAAAAACCTACTTAAAATAGATTAAAGATTTAAATGTAAGACCCAAAACTATGAAACTCCTAGAAGGAAACACGGGGGAAAACTCCATGGCCTGGGAGTGTGCAGTGATTTCTTGGATATGACCTCAAAGCACATGTAACAAAAGCGAACATAGACAAATTGGAATGCATCAAACTAAAATGTTTGAATGCATCAAACTTCTGTACAGCAAAAGGAACAATCAATGGAGTGAAGAGACAACCTAAAGAATGGAAGGAAATAATTGCAAAACTGTGCATCTGATAAAGGGTTAATCCCCAAAATATATAAGGAATTCAAACAACCTAATAGTAAGAAAACAACCCAATTTTTAAAAATGGACAAAAGATGTCTCAAAAGAAGACACGCAGATGGCCAAGAGGTCTATGAAAAAATGCTCCACATCGCTACTCATCGGGGAAATGCGAATCAAAGCCACAGTGAGCTATCACCTTGCACCTGTTAGGAAGGCTACTATCAAAAAGAAGAAAGACAAGTGTTGGCAAGGATGTAGAGAATAGGGAATCCTCATACACTGTTGTAGGGAGTGTTCATTGGTAGAGCCATTGTGGAAAACAGTATGGAGGTTCCTCAAAATATTAAATATAGAACCACCATACGATCCAACAACCCTACTGCTGAGTATGGATCCCAAGGAAATGAAATGAGTGTGCTGAGCAGACATCTGCACTCCCATGCACACGCAGCACTGTTCATGACAACCAAGATTTGGAATCACCATAAGTGTCCATCAACAGATGAATGAATAAGGAATATGTGGTATAGATATACAGTGGAATACTATTTAGCCATGAAAAGAGTGAAATCTCATCACTTATGACAATCTAGATAAACTCGGAGGGCATTATGTTAAGTGAAATAAGCCCCATGCAGAAAGACAAATACCACGTGGCCTCATTCACAGGTAGAATCTAACCAGCGGACGGCTTGGTTCGGGGAGGGGAGGATGGGAAGACGTTAGTCAAAGGATACACATTACAGTCAGAGAGGAGGAACAAGCCCCAGAGGTGTGTTGTGCAGCACGGTGACCACAGGTAGTGATGACACATTCTCAAAAAATGGTGAGAGTGAGAATTGTTCTCACCACAAAAATAATAACTAAGTGAGGTTAACTCACTTACCTTTGGATACATTTGTCAATTAGCGAGATTTCACTCTTCCATAATGTATGTAACTTCAGAACATCAGCTGTGCACAGTAAATACATATGGCTATCTGTCCACTAAAAACAGGAACAAGAAACCCCCACAAATCCAAAGGCTGAGCGGGTGCTGAGCTGCTTTTTCATCTTAGTTACGAGTCGACCTGGAAATCCATCTTTGGATCCCATGTTGTCCAAGCCTGAATTCTTGAGCAAATTCTTTTCTGTGAGGGATGAGCCAGGAGGACTGAGATGGAAGTGAGGATAAAGGAGGTGACAAAGTTGTGTTTGATAGTGACGCTTTGGACGACGGCCTCAGAGATTCTCCAAATGGCAGGGTGGGAAGGCTGTAACGGTCCTAAACTACCTTCTTCATGTCCCAGTAAAGAAACTGAAGCACAGGGAGTCCAGTGGCTCACCCAGGACCCCCCAGGTCAGGGCCCTGGACCAGGGCTTGGTAGCTCTGCCTCTGCTGACCCTGGAGGCAGTGACTTCAGGAGGTGAGGCAGCCCTGGGTGCTGCCCACCCAGAGGCAGGTCTCCTGGGCCAGAAGTTCCTGCTGCCTGAGGTCCGTTCACCCCAGCCACCCTCCCCAGCTGCCGGTTCCCCTTGCCTTCCAATTCACACGCCAGCCTCGGGGCTGTCAGCCGAGTTCACCCTTGTGTCCTCCAGCACCCACCACATCCTCCCTGCCCGCTGTGGGCCTTGGCACCTTCGCCAGGCTGCCTCCACCCCCAGCCCCAGCTCTCTCAGAGGTGTCAGAGCCTGAGAGTCACTCCCAAGAGTAGCCCTCTCTGACCCACCAGGCAGGCCAGGCGACTGCCCATGTGCTCCTACAGAGGCCTGCACCCCACGCCGGTCCACGGCTGACCTGTGCGCTGCACACTCACCGCCTTCCTTATCTGTGTGACTCGGTTGGAGGCCTTTCTCCTCACTAGGCGCTGGTCCACCACTGACCTGTGTGCTACACGCTCACCTCCTTCCTTATGTGTGTGCTCAGTTGGAGGCCTTTCTCCTCACTAGGCGCCGGTCCACAGCTGACCTGTGTGCTGCACACTCACCTCCTTCCTTATCTGTGTGACTCGGTTGGAGGCCTTTCTCCTCACTAGGCTGTCAGTTCTATGAGGGCATGAACTGAGCCTATCTTGTTTCTGCGTCACTGTTGGGCCCACACAAATGTGTGTTGAATTGGGTCTCCTGAGCTGAGGGTGTGGATTAAACGACCCCCACAGAGCCCTTCTAGCCAAAAGGTCTGCCATCTCAGGGGGGTGTGTGTGTAGACAGAGAGACAGAGGGAAATCAATTTAAAGAGAGGGAGAGAAAAAAAAGTGCTGCATCTACCGTTCTTATTTATTTTCCATTCCAATTTTGTAGAATTCACACAAAAAAGATGCTCAATGTCATTACTCATTAGGAAAATGCAAATCAAAGCCACAATGAGATAGCACCTCACACCCACTAGGATGCTATAATCAAACACTGGGAAAGAAGTGTCGGTGAGGACATGGAGAATGGGGGTCCTCACACAGTGCGGCAGGAATGCAGAGTGGTGCAGCTGCTATGGAGAATAGCTTGTTCCCCACAGTAAAGCATGGAATTCCTGATTGGTGGTGTCGTTGGATATTCACTGGAATATAATACTCACCATCATGACTGCTACTGTTGCTTTACTGAATAGTTATGAAAAGAGGAAAAAGCAAAGCTTTATAAATTAAATCCATTATATCAACCTTTGAAGGAACACTGTAGTAAATTATTTTATAATTGTTCTATAATTCACCCTGTAATTTATTGATCTATAATTATTTTAGGAGAGGCAGACCTGTATCATTAGCACTGTAACGTCAGTTAACACTTGCCTTAAAGCAAAAGATGGAGCAATAGCCCCCAAATTAAGCAATAACGTGCAGCCCTTACTGACAGTGTTTTCAATGATGCTCTCTTGGGCAAGTCGAGGCATAATGGCTGGGCTAGTGAAACAAGAAAAAGAAAGAAGAGGGACGAGAGAGAGAAGGAGATGAAGACAGAGGGAGGAAAGAAGGAAGAGACAGAGCAGGGGGAGGCTGGGGTGGGGATAGTTACATTAAACACCTATTATGCCACTGAAGCGTGTGGCCAAACACTCATCTCTTTCAATGTCACAATGATGAGTGTGTAAGAGTGTGCGTGTGTGTGTGTGTTTAGATGGCTAGGGGATGCGATTCTGAAAGTTGCCAGAGACAGAGAATTGCTCACAAGGAAATCCCGAACCCAAGTAACAGCCAACAAACTCTGTTCCAGGACACATGAGGTTCTAAGAAGGGTGAAGGAGACTTGAGTTGCACCTTACCCAGTTCACTTTCCAGCAAGTGCTTCTTCCAAATAAGGGTGTCACAAGCTACTGCAGAATCCCTAGGGGAAAAGATATTCTGAGACACAGAAACAGAATCTGCAGGGTGACTTAGAGATGTTCTTAGCGGGTAAAGAGCCTCTCAGGCTAGTTTCCTGTTGGAGACACTGTCATTCAAAATATCTGACGGGTATTTATTTGGGAGTTCCAAAATTTCCTAAAGTAGGGAATGAAATAATGGTAGCAGACTTTTAAAATAAAAATGCGTTCTGTGCAGCTAATTAGTTACCGATGTTTAAATGGTGCAGACAGACGCCAAGCATCCGAACTTTTGGAAAGATAACACATCATCCTTGCTGACAGACTGCTCCATAAGACAGTGTCACAAAAGCACCCTCAGAAATGAAACAGCGCGGCCCAGGGAAAATAGTAAATTCAACCTCACTCGTGAAAAACTAAGAAAACACACCGCGTTAGGCATCCACACGCTCCGTGGAAGCCCAGCCTTCACCTTCGGGGATGTGTCAGGAGGAGGTGCCGCTGCTGTCCCAGTGCCAACCTCAAAAGGCTTAGCCATACCTCTTCCGCCCATTTTGCACTTGCTGCTTGTGTTTTCAGGCTGTATCCCATCTTGAAGTGAAGACATTCTGTAAGTTGGCTGCCCCACTGCGTTGGCAGCCGTGAGAGGAAACGTGAGCCTCCGTCATTCTGTGATTAGGTGGAGATGTCTGAGGAACTGTGTGCGGTACAGGCAGGTGCACTGGATGTAACCCGACACAGCTTTGGCTTGTTTCCTACTGTCCCTTTTAAGCCTGTTCGCTGGACACTCTCTGTCCCTGGATGAAAATGCAGGCCAGACCTATACATTTTCTAATCAGTCCCAGGAAATAAGAAGTTCTTTAGCCACTTGGAGTCAACAGATGCCATCCAAAGTCAGCAATTTAAAATGCCCAGTCCCCTCCAGACACCAAAACCTCTGCCCTGAATAAATCAACCTTTGCCGCCCCACCAAGACCTCTGTGGCCACCCAGCTCCTGCTGCAGCTCCATGGTTCACGACGCTCCTCCTCCAGCCAGCAGCTTAGGCGCCTGATGCCATCAGCCACCACCATGTCTTTCTTGTTGGGGGTCAAGGGGCTGGGGGAGGCAAGAGGGATCCAAGCGCAGGGGAGGTCGTACCCAATGACACCATCATAAGTCAGCTTTGGTCCCGCAGCCTGGCCAGTGGTTGATGCTGCCCTTTCTCCAGTGGATCAGAGCCCATTGATGGGCTTGACACCTGCAAGGTGTCAAGACCCCTGGAGAGTCTATCCTCAGCAGTGAGCTGCAGCTCAGGTGAATTCACTCCTCTCACAAACTTACTCCCTCCCTGAATGCCTCCAGGAATCTGAAGACCATCAACAGGTTCTCTGGAAAGAGTTAATAGGAAAACTTCTGGAGAAACGGATACAGAAAAAGACAGAAGATACAACTAAGGAATGTTAGTCGTGAATAAAGAGACAGGATGCCAGGTATAACTCTTAAAATGATTTAATGCCAAAAATGGGAACACGTGGACAAAGATAACTTTTTAATAGCATAACTTAGAAGAACTGGAAAATAAATAGAATTCCTAAAGAATCTGTTTACTATTAAAGAAACCAAAGCCATAGTTAAGGGTTTTCCTAGAAGGAAAACACAAAGCAAGATAGTTTTTACAAGTGAGTCCTAACAAATTCTCAGGAACCAGGTCATTGCAATCTCATGCAATCTTATTCTTCTAGGGAATAAAAAGAGGACTATCTCCACCTTATTCCATGAGGGTAGTGTAAACTTCCTGTTGAATTGAGGCAAGAGTAACCGTATTCATGAATATACATGCCAAAATCCTAAACAAAATATTAGTAAATCAACCCCAGCAGTAAATAAGAAAATACCTCTTGCCATGGCCATGTTGGATTTATTTTAGAAATTCAAGAGTGTTTTAATATTTGAATATTCCTGAACTTCATTCACCATATCAAAAGATTAAAGAAGAGTAGACCAGGCATGGTGGCTCACGCCTGTAATCCCAGCACTGTGGGAGGCCAAAGCGGGTGGATCACCTGAGGTCAGGGGTTCAAGACCAGCCTGGCCCACATGGTGAAACCCTGTCTCTACTAAAAGTACAAAAATTATCCTGGCATGGTAGCAGGTGCCTGTAATCCCAGCTACTTGGGAGGCTGAGGTGGGAGAATCGATTGAGCCTGGGAGACGGAGGTTGCTGTGAGCTGGATCGTGCCACTGCTCTCCAGCCTGGGTGACAGAGTGAGACTCTGTCTCAAAATAGAAAGAAAAAAGAAAAGAAAAGAAGGAAAGAAAGAGGAAGGAAGGAAGGAAGGAAGGAGAGAGAAAGAAAGAGAGAAGGAAGGAAGGAAGGAAGGAAGGAAGGAAGGAAGGAAGGAAGGAAGGAAAGGGAAGGGAAGGAAGGAAGGGAAGGAAGGAAGGATTGATTACCTGGTTATCTCAATTGGAGAAAACACATTTGATCTCATCAAACGTCATCCAAGCTAGGAATAGAAGGACACGTCTTCAGTCTGGCAGAGTGTGTACAAAACACTTCCCATGAACATCATTCTTCATGAGAAAACCCTGGAAGGAACATTCCCTCCAAATCAGGTCCAGGTCAGATTGGCCCAGTGGCTGCTGTCAGCACCGCCCTGGACGTCAGAGGTAGCGCTATAAGGAAGCTGGAATGTGTTGAAGTCAGAGGCTTGGAAAGGAAGAAACAAAGCCAGTATCAACTCCAAAGATAGAACTGGCCATAGAGAAAATCCAGTCCACACGGGAAAATACATTAGTCTCACTGGTCATCAGCTGAATGCAAACGGAGCACAGTGAGACCCACTCTACATCTACTCTACAAGCAAAGTTAAGAGTTCTGACAATACCAAAGTTTAGAGAGCATGTGGCCCAGTGGATCAGAGGAGGAACTTGCAAACCTCTTTGGAAAGCAACTTGTTATCATGTTGTGAAGGTGAGGGTTTGCCTAGACACAACAATCCCACCTCAGGGTACATATCCCAGAGAAAGCCTCACGCCTGCACCTGAAGAAGCATTCAGTGTGTGAATAGCAGGAGAGTCCGCAATAGTCAAAGAAACAACTCCCGTGTTCTCAGCTGGGGAATGGACAAATTGTGGCAGAGTCACACGAAGGAATGTTGTGCAGCTGCAAATGGATGGATAGCGGCTCTATGCAGTAACAGCTAAATCTCACCATTATCCACATATTTCTAGAAGAGTAGGAGCAGGCAAAACAGCTGGGAGAAAATTGTCCAGCATAGGTGACAGATGCCGAGAGCAGAGACTCAGGTGTAGGCCAGAGGTGAGCAGATTGGAGAGGTGCTTAGGGGTCGCATGAAGAGGGTATGGTAACCCACTCGCTATGGGAAGTACCATGCTGAGGCCTGGGTTTCAAGGGCTAGGTGATGCCATTCTCTGACAGGACAGACAGGAGGGGAGGGAGAAGGGGGTATGACATAGATCCCGATAGGGTGGGGAGAGACACACCGAGAAGGGAGAGGGGAGATCCACAGGGAATGAGGGGAGACCATGCAGAGAGCAAGACACATGGCCAGGAGGCATACGTGCCAAGACCCCAAGGCAGGAGACGGTTTACTGTGTTCAGAAACATACAGAATCCCAGAAGCCTGGAAAGACACAAGGTGCGGGAGGCAGCTGAGATAGGAATAGCCTGGGAGCAGCAAGCACCAGCAAATGTTAGCGATCGTCCTCTCTCAGCTTCTCAAATGCCCCAGTGTACCAGGTATCCCAGCTTCAGAAGCGTGGAGAGATTGCCGTTCAGTAATTCAGGAGTTACTGTAATAACACAAATAATCATTTCTTAATTTATGTTGATGTTATCTTGGTTTTTTGGGGTTTGCTTTTTTTCTTTTTGTGAGACGGAGTCTTGCTCTGTCACCCAGGCTGGAGTGCAGTGGTGTGATCGCTGCTCACTGCAACCTCCACCTCCAAGGTTCAAGCAATTCTCCTGCCTCAGCCTCCCGAGTAGCTGAGATTACAGTATGTGCCACCATGCCCAGCTAATTTTTGTATTTTTAATAGAGATGGGGTTTCACCATGTAGGCCAGGCTAGTCTCGAACTCCCTACCTCAGGTGATCCGCCTGCCTTGGGCCTCCCAAAGTGCTGGGACTATAAGCGTGAGCCACCGTTCCCGGCCCTCATTTCTTAATTTATTTCTACATTACTGATTTTTTTTTCCTCAGGCTATGTAAGTTACTTCTAAATGAGTATTCTGTCTCATTTAAGCTCCTTCTTTCAAGCCTAAAATTTCCAATTTATCAAATTTCTTTTCTAAACAAGGAGCGATAATGATGAGATAGAATGGCATGTTGATATAGTTATCCCAAAACCCAAAATTAGGCTTTCATCTACAAAACAAACCGGCAAAATCCATTAGCATGCTACTCATTTTGCCATTTTCCTCTGGGTCGAGCCCATTTCAGAAAGAACCTTCATTACATAAAATCACAGAATACCTGTCCCACAGCAAGAAAGAGATGGATCAGGTAATTGAAGTCCACGGGTAATCCAGAAACCTCATTTCAGTTCAATTTCAAACGCTTCTGTCATCAATACTTTATACCCACTCTCAGGTAACGAAATTGGTTGATTTATGAACTTGGACAAGTTCCTTGATCTTTCTAGGCCTCCGTATCCTGAGTCGTCAAGTGGAGACGCTGACAGACGGTCCCTGCAAGACCCCAACAGTCCCAGCACCCAAACCTCTCCTCCCATCCACACAGGCTGGAGTGCTGGTGAAGAGACCTCAAAAATCGATCATCAATGGATTGGAAACAAAGACATTGAAACTTAGATCCAGAATTTACACGTTTTCAGCCTATAAAATATCATGCCTAAGAGTAAGACAGTACCGGCCAAGAAAGTAGGATATTTGACTTTATTCTGTGCAAACCATAGATAAAAGGAGAGAGAAGCTAGAGAGGGCTGTAAGTGAGTGTCAGGAGATACTTATCTAGGAGATGACTCTGTGGTTGAAGAGAAAGAAGAGATAGAGGACAACAAATAGAACCCAGGATATAGGATAGACACCCACATTTTCAAAGTGCAGCAAAAATGTTTAGAATGTCACCAACTTTAACTCCTTCATTTACCAAAGACTGTCAACTCGGTTTAGTGGGTGATACTTTTTACAGTTATTTGTTCTGAGTTTAATCACAACAAAGTGTAAGAAATTCTTTCCCTAAAATTCACATTACACCCAACTTTGCCAGAATACATAGCAACAATAAGGTAGGGATTGACGTAGACCAGTGGTTCCGCAATCTTGGCTGTGGACTGGAATCACCCAATCTTGTCTGTGGGTTTTTAAAAGGCTACTGCCAGAGCCCCACAATAGGGAGTCTGATTTAATTGCACTGGGGTGAAACCTAGGCTTTGAAACTCAAAGAAAAATTCCAAATGATGCTCACATGCAGCCAAACTTGAGAATCACTGAAAGACAGGAAGCAAACGGAGGAAGGACACCTAACACGATGGCCCGCCCATGTCAATCAAACAAGGAAGGCGACACAGGCTGAGTCAACTCAAAACATCCCCTTCCTATCCCGCAGAAGTGCAAAAGGAGAAGAGGCCTCAGTTCCACAGGGCACTCAGTTCCAGTCTGGTAACCAGGTCATGATCTGGCCATTTCTTTTCTTCAAGCGGGTTTTCCCACTGCAAAGGATCCAAATATCTTATATTATCAATCCATCCAAAATATATAGGTCTGATTGTCTGATAACTCTTTTACATTTTCTTTTAACTGACTAAGGTATGTGAAAACTGTGCCTCACGCTGGTAGTTTTCCATCGCTAAACTACGCTGCAACAACCTTCCCCTATTGAGGCAGGGTTGAGTTCACTGGCTCCCAACCCACAGACGCGGGCAGTTGTTTCAGCCCCAGGTGGGATTCAAACCCCAGCTTTGATAATTATCAGCTATGTGCCCTGAGACAACTTCATGACCTGAGTGTTTTGCATGTGGATAAAATGAAGACCCTGCTATCTGCTGCACGGAGCTGGTGTCGTGGACCTGGCAGACATTCTCCTATGGCTGCATATCCATCTGTGCCACATTTTGATGGGCTGGAGGGAAAGCCCAAACAACATCATCGATAGAATACAGAGGCTACAATACAGAGACGCTGTAATCATCTGATTAATTTCAACTGGCATTTTAAACTCAGGGTCTCTACTGTGCTTATAGGAAGAAAAAGATTGATGAAATCAAAGTGTTCCTTTATCCAGAAAACTCATTCAGAAAGCCTAAAAGTGAGGCTCACGCCATTGGCCAGCCACCTGCCCTTCCAGCCTAGCTGTGTGCAGACCCACACTCCGCAGAGGACACTGCTCCCACCCCTTCTCCCCCGCACCCTGCTTCACTGAGTTGGGTGTCTTTGTGCCTTGAACCCTGAGATGCTGAGCGGGGAGGTGAACGGGTGCTTTTACAAATATGCATTGATTTTGTAATCAGAGAAAATTAATAATACCTATTTTTAAAAGAAAAACCCGGTGGTCCCGAGTATACGCATGCTCATGAAATCCTGATGGAAGTGCAGACGGGTCAAAACATCCTGATGGAAAATTGGAAACAGGAAATTTAAACTTTTTCCCGCCAGTTGTGGTGGCTCACGCCTGTCATCTCAGTACTTTGGGAGGCAGAGGCAGGTGGATCATTTGAGGCCAGGAGTTCGAGACCAGCCTGGCCAACGTGGCAAAACCCCGTCTCTGCTAAAAATACAAAACTTAGCCAGAGGTGGTGGCGTATGCCTGTAATCTCAGCTACTTGGGAGGCTGAGGCAGGAGAACTGCTTGAACCCAGGAGGCAGAGGTTACAGTAAGCTGAGATCACACCACTGCACTCTAACCTGGTAGACAGAGCGTGACTCTGTCTCAAAAAAAGAAAATGAAATTTAAACTTTTTCCAAATAAGCATTCTGGTTAGACCTACGCTTTGACGCTGCAATTTCACGTCTAAGAATCTGTTTTCAGGAAATAATTTAGGATGTATGCAAAGACTGAGCCACAAGACTGCTTATCTCTGTGTTCATTTTCATAGGAAAAATACAAACAACTTTGATATGCAGCAATAGGGAATTGTTGGGAGAAATTACGATGTAGTCATGGAAGAAATAAACACTGGGTATTAAAAATTACATCTGAATGCTCAAATAGTGCTCTTAATTCTCTTCTTAAAATTTCTGAATCTCCTGAAAATTTTCCATAGGCATGTTTATCATCAAAATAAACTCTGCAATTTTGTAGAAAAATAGTTTTTAACATAGAAAGATGCTAATAATATATTATTAAGCAACATTTACAAAACAGAATTTATAGTCTGTAAATTTATGTCAATGTATGTGCATATGTACACACATATTGATATGTTATAGTAATAATTAGGTGAAAGACAGAAGCCCAGAAGTCCATTTATTACCTCAGAATGTCGATGTATCTATCTCTTAATAGCTGAGCTGTGGGCAGATTTTATCACCTCTTATCTACTTATCTGTATTTTCTACCAAGAGTTCATGCTATTAATGCTTAAGTACTAACTTTTTCAAATAATAAGAGTTATTTTAAGTAAGTGTTTATGAAATATTTCAGGTCTTGTTGCAAATATCATGAAAATGACTCTTCCTGAAGAGCACAAGCTAACAGATGATACTAACAGAGAAACGCACAAGTGGCTGTAAACGCACGATGTGGTGCTGTGGGAGGAGCCAAGGGCCCAGGGAAGGAGATGGGACAGGGCAGCGTCCTGAGGAAGCATGGGCTCAGTGGGGAGCAAGCAGGCAAGGGGTCTTCCCGTGAGAGAACAGCGCCTGTGCAGAGAAGCACCGTGGCTGGCCCCTGCATGAACACAGCCCCTAATAGCTCCTCTCTGCTGCAGAATCCAGGAGGACTCCACCCGAGCACCTCCCGACCTTCCCCACCACTTGGCCTCAGCCTCCCCTCAAGGTCTTCCCCGCCCCAGGCAGGCAAGCCCCTACAGGCTGCCACACCACACCCTCTGCTCCTCCTGCCACACCACACTCTCTGCTTCTCCATGATGATAGCAACCATATTGCAGCTTAATTACTTGACTATAGGTTCAGGGAGGCAAGGGCTGCCACACCACAGCCTCTGCTTCTCTATGACACTAGCAACCATGTTTCACCTTCATTACTTGACTTGAGGTTCATGAGGGCAAGGGCTACCTAAGTTTTGTTTGCAGCTACACCCCTGCCACCTACAAGGGTGTCTGGCACACAGTAGAGACTCGGCACACGTTCTTTGAATAAAAATGAATGATGTGCCTGTTAATTGTCCACTAGGCAAATCAACAAGGCTGTCACAAAAATAAAGCTTCACAGGATAACAGCTTGCAAAAGCTAACAGCTACGGGCTTTCTGGATTTAATTTACACACTCTTTTTCACAGGCACCAAGGACTTCCGTGAGTGGCTCAGTTTTCTTATCTAGTTACATCTGGTTAACTGAAATCATGCATGGGCCATGAAAATATACAACGAGCCACTCTCTCTTGCAGTAGGTTGTCTGAAAGTGGGGCTCATAGGAAAAGGCAGAAATTCTTCCCTGACTCTTAAGTAACCTCCCTGCCATTTACTGCCGGGGCTTAAAATCCCAACGTGAATCATTTATTTAAATTTAAGGCCTATGCTAAAATACAAATATATTTTCACAGAGGTGATTAGCAATATTACACCATACTCAACCGTCAACATTTTTAACTAATGGGTTCTCTTTCACTTACAGGCTACCCAAATAGGATTTCAGATGACTTACAACAATACAGACATAATACAACCAAAATTAATTAACACTGAGAAAAAAAAAGGAAGTCAGGAAGTAAAGACTGACCGTAGGGGTAAGGAAGGTCACTATGTCTGTCTACCTACATGGGTGGGTGGGTGGATGGATGGATGGATGGATGGATGGATGGATGGATGAGTGGATGGATGGATGGCTGGGTGGGTGGGTGGATGGATGGATGGATGGATGGATGGATGGATGGATGGACGGACGGACAGATGAGATAGATAGATAGATAGATAGATAGATAGATAGATAGATAGATAGATAGATAGATAGATAGATAGATAGATAGATAGATGGATGGATGGATGGATGGATGGATGGATGGATGGATGGATGGATGGATGGATGGATGGATGGATGGATAGATAGATACATGGATGGATGGATAGATAGATAGATAGATAGATAGATAGATAGATAGAGGAGATGGATGGATGGATGGATGGATGGATGGATGGATGGATGGATGGATGGACGGACGGACGGACGGATGGATGGACAGATGGATGGATGCATGGATGGACAGACAGATGGATAGATTAGATAGATAGATAGATAGATAGATAGATAGATAGATAGATAGATAGATGATAGATACATGGATGGATGGACAGATAGATAGATAGATAGATAGATAGATAGATAGATAGATAGAGGAGATGGATGGATGGACGGACGGACGGACAGACAGACAGACAGACAGATAGACAGATAGATAGATAGAGCTAGAGAGAGATAGGTAGGTAGATAGATAGATAGATAGATAGATAGATAGATAGATAGATAGATAGACAGACAGACAAACAGATGATAGATACAAGTTGCAGAAATTAAATGCAAACCTTCGCTCTGAATAAGCTCCCCAGCAGTCAGGCTGGAGTTACTTCGTCCGTATTTGGAGGAAATACACAGCTCATGTGTAGCTGGGGTTCTTCCTGGTCATGAGCTATCAGAGGGACACTGAGCAAAGGAATTCTGAACAATACCGTCAATGGAAGTTTTATTAAAATGCAAATTTAAGTTACATATGGCTGTTTCTTTTGGCCTTCTGGGCATAATGTAAAAGCATAATTATCCACAGTTACTTCTCCAGGGTCAGAATGATACGGTGCAGGTCACGGAGCCTTATCTATCTTGAAAAATGGAGATATCAATGGGGAATGATATAAGTTATTAGCGCTTCCCTTAAGTATCTTTTACACATCCTCATCTCAGTCAAGCCTTCCATAAGAGTTACAGGGAAGGCTTTTCAAAATGAGAGATTTTTCAGCCACATAGATGGCAAAGATTATTTCACTGGCACAGGAACCTGGCTTGCGTCCTTGCCAAAGTGGAGGGGCAGCAACTTTCTGCTGGGAGGTGAGAAGCCCGAGAAACCCTAGGCAGGCTCAGTGTTTTTGTTTTGTTTTGTTTTGTTTTTTGACACGGAGTCTGGCTCTGTCACCCAGGCTGGAGTGCAGTGGCCGGATCTCAGCTCACTGCAAGCTCCGCCTCCCGGGTTCACGCCATTCTCCTGCCTCAGCCTCCCCAGTAGCTGGGACTACAGGCGCCCGCCACCTTGCCCGGCTAATGTTTTTGTATTTTTAATAGAGACGGGGTTTCACCGTGTTTGCCAGGATGGTCTCGATCTCCTGACCTTGTGATCTGCCCGCCTCGGCCTCCCAAAGTGCTGGGATTACAGGCGTGAGCCACCGCGCCCGGCCAGGCTCAGTGTTTGTGGCTTCATAGTGATTTCTTGAAGCTAAAGTTCTCTACCAAAGAAACATGACATAGTTTATCCATGTTATGGGTGATATCGCCAAGTTCCTACCTATAGAACTTTTGTGCGTGTCTTGTAATATATGTGCCAGTAGATTGCATAAAAATTGAATAGCTGAATAAGTAAACTTATTTAATAGAATTATTTTATAATATCCATCTAAATGTCAAAGGAAAATCACCAGCAATGATTATTTCGGTTTGGACATAATCCCAACCCAGACGACTTTCTTGCCCATAGTTTGCTAAATCAAGGCCTCCCGGGCACCACTCCAGAAAGCACGAATGTAGGACTCGGATTGCCAGCCAGCAGTAAAAGCACCCAGTCCATCTGAACTGTGTAAAAATGTGAGAGTACACATTAGAAATAAAAGGAGTTAAGTCTCAATGTTGGTTTATACCATTTGATGTAGAAATTTGATGAATTAGAAAACCATTTTTGCCCTCCTGATTCTCATGATGGCATTAGGATAAAATATCTAAAACACCATTTGAAAGCTTAAATCAATATTAAGATCATTCGAATTGCTCAATTAATAATTTTTGTCTATCGAGTCAAAGGTTGATGGTAGATACATAAATTCTATGAAATGTCTTGAAAGATGCTTGACACACATTTTCTGTTCTTAAAGCAATTGGTGTTTTGCAATTAGAGCCAGGAATTAGGAAGGAGAAGCAATGGAAGAGAGAAAGTCACCCAGGATATGTCTTAAAGGACAGATGAGCCCAGGTGGCCACAGCAGTTTGGGACCCTGGGCATGCTGGTGCCACTTGGCAAGGGACATGCGACACGTGTCGAGTTAGCAGAGCGATTCTCTCAAAACCGTACTTGGCTACTGAGGGGGAGTTGGGGATATGCAGGGACTGCTGCCCCTCACCACTCTCCACCACCCCTCAAAGGAAGCATCGGCCTCCCAATCCTCCCCCCTCCAACAGAGGCTGAAAATCTGCAATAAAGCAGCGTCTCAGAGCGGGTTTCACCCGTTAGTTTTTCAACAGGCTCAGCCTGGCTGACCTGCACCTCACTTCAGGTCCTGGGGTTCTCACCTATTTTCTGAGTCTGGTTTTAACACCCTCACCAAACTTAAACAGCTAGCTGGAAAAATCTGACTCCGGTCAAGATTAATAAGAGGAGTATCTCCTTTTGAGATTATAATGGATTTTCATGTGCAGAGTTTTTTTAATATGCCATTCTACTAGGTACACGACACAGTTTTAAATTCATATTGAACTGAAGCAGGATGCCTTCCTAGATAATGGTTACCGGCTGCATTTTTAAATAGCAACTTTCAGGGTGTAACTTTTCCATTAATCACACGAGCACACACTTAAAAACGCTTACTCATCATACACCAATTACAGAGTTGCCACCAAAAAAAACATAGTTTTTTCTAAATCTTTAGAAATTAGAAAATCTTGAATGTTGCTCTAATACAGAATTTGGGTCTAAAATAGTATAAAATGTTTTCTCCCCAAACCAAACATTCATAATTACACTTCAATCACATTCTTGGGTAATTATCAATGATGGTCCTTAAAAAAAAACATAAACTGACAAGGCAAATTAGTGCTGGTGAGATTCTGTCAAGAGTGTAATCATCTACCCGTTTCCATCCCTGCTTCCTTCCTGGGTGAGCCCACCCGATCCCCTTGGCTTAAAGCAACTTTCTTCCCCCAACCTTCTTCCTGCGACTTTCTTCCCGCAACCTTCCCTATCTCAGCTCGCAGTCCAGATCCAAGGGACAGAGGCCGGCCCTTCCCCTCAACAGGACAGACACGCTGGCCTCGCTCCAGCCTTCAGCGTGCAAGGCCACCTCTGCTTGCACCTGACCTGCTCTGCCCCAGCCTTCCTGCTGGTGCCTCCTCGGTATCCCTAAGCCTCTCTGCTCCCCGCCTTTGCACAGCTCACCCCTTCTGCCTGTTCTGCCCATTCAACTGGTGCCTCTTCTGTGAGTTCTTCCCTAGCCCCCACTTGAACCATCCCCTGGCTCTCTCTCCTCAGCACACCTTTTGCTCCTTCACAGCCCTGCTCACTGTCCCCACTGCCAACCCAGCATTCACTTGCCTGGACTTCATGTCCCCAGCAGGATGCAGGCTCCGTGAGAGCCGGGCCAGTGGGACTACTCATCCCAGAAGCCCCCGCTGGAGAGCACCTTCAGGGCGGACCCCCGGCAGTGTGTCAGATGGGTGCATGTGTGCGGATGGGTGCAGGGGCTGTGGTATTGAGGAAGACATGGTGTGGTTAGATAGCAAATGCCCACAGCCTGGACAACGCGATTCCCACCTGAGACACCATTGCCTAAGGAGCCCAGAGGAGTGGCCCCCACCGAGCCATCATGGAAAGCCTGCCAGGATCCCTCAGTCCCTCGCTCCAGCCTGGAGGTTATGCCTGGCTCCAACAGAGATTCTTCCTGGGTGCCCAGAATTGGAACCGCCGCAAGCACACAGACCATCCCCGCCCAGAGGAGGAAAACAAGGAGAGAATATTCACCTTCCCAGGGAGAACCGAAGATGGAGGCAAACATGAGAAAAGTACTGCACACTCTCACTCAGGTGTGGACTATAAAGAAAAAAGAGCTCAGATACACAGAGAGGACGAAGCAGGGGTTACCACATGGGCAGGGACAGGAATGGGGAACCAAGGTCAAAAGATACAAAACACCAGCTATGCAGGATGCCGAGCACACAGCGCCAGGGCACAGCATGCGGTGACACTTGAGACGATTCTATTGCATCAGGGATTTTCTATAAATAAGGGGGTTCTAGCTGCTCTCGTCACCAAAAAGCAACCACGTGCAATGACAGGTGTGTGCACCTGTACCATCCCCATGCATCTGTGTATCTACCTGCATCCCAGAACATCATGTTCTAAAATTCAAATTTACAAAATCCAAGTTATTTCTAAGAAAGATGGAGGCAAGGGACAGTCACACGATTCAGAACTTGGGGGCATTCGCGTCTGGGGCCACACATTTCACAGGAACTAGTAAAATGCTACTGATTGGTCGTTTTATGTTAAGTGAAATTCTGGCAGGTAGTTTTACTATTCCCAAGAGTGCTAGAGCAAGGACTAGTACTGCCACAGATGGCCTCTTTCTTGCATTTTTTAGTTCATTCTTTCCATGCAGAGCCTCCACGCACAGGCTTTTCTTCCTGACCCTCGTCCAGGGATTCCTGCCACCATTCCACCCCCCTTCAGCCTCTCTCCACGGGGGTCAGGGCTCTGAGCAGATAACCCGTTCTGCCTACCCAGGGCTGGGTTGCATGTGCAGTGCCCTCAGCCTGAAGGCTCATCCTGGAGAAGCAGCAGAACAGGAGCTCCAAGTTACTGCAGATTCTGGGCCAAAGGGTCTTCTTTACAGGGGCCTGTCAAGCCAGGCCTCCACGGCTGTGCTTTGGTGACCTGCCTCAGCCACCCTGGAGGTCATCACAGACAGTCCACAGGTAAGGTGCATTCCTGTGTGTGTCTGCCTGACATGTTCTTCGGCCCCAGGAGCATGCTCCGCCCACGTACGCAGGGCAGGCCAGAAACGCAAGGGAGCTAAAGCGCACAAGACAGCCTCAACCACAGCCCCAAAGGGATGAGAGTTGTGAATAAATACCCCCTCCTCAGGGGGCCACCCTGAGTCCCCACGGGATTAGGCCTCAGTGGCTGCAGCAGACCCTACCCAGAAGCACAGCCCCATCCACGGGGTCAGCTGACTTCACCCTCTGCCATCAGAGTCTCCACATTTTTCACCGTTTCTTAACAAGGGTCCCACAGGTTCCTTTTGCACTGGGCCCTGCAAACCATGCCGCTGGCCCTGCTTATGGGTTGCTCATGAGGCTTACTCAGATCCTCAGCTGAGGGGCTCCACCTGGGGAGATGCCAGAAATCCTTCCTCACCTTTCCTTATGCCCCCCAACCCCCACTGCCCCCCATCTGCCTCCTCCAGATTGCCTTCGGTCCTGCAGACATCACAGCATGCAGTGGTCGTGTGAGCTGTACAGTCCAAAGTCTGTCTGCCCATTATTAAGAGCCCGGCTTCGATGAACTGAGGTTTGTACGGACAACAGGGACTGCAGGAATACAAGAGGGTGGCCTTGACATTCCCTATTGTTCCGAGAACCGTCCAGCTCAGGGCCTTTGTGCCCCTGACCCTTCTGGAATGTTCTTCCATACAGCACTACATGATACAGAGAAACGCAAGCTTGCACTCACACGGCTTCCACATCAGCCGGGGCTGAGTACTCTCATGAGGATTCCCAGCTTCCCGTGATTTACCGCAGATTCCCTCTAAGCCGGAAATCCTCACGTGCACGAAGAGCTTTTCCTTCCTTTCCATCATCACATGCACTCCTTTCCAGGGCACAGCTCTGCTCTAAAGGAAAACATGCCTTTCCCGCCTTTCCCACCACCCCCCAAGCTTTAGTGAGGTACACTTCACAAATAAAAACGGTACATATCTAAGATGTACAATGTGATGTGTTGGTGTGTATGTTCATAGATAGTGAAATGATAATAAAAATTACAGTGAATTCAACATTAATTTCCAAAATGCATATTGCGTGTCACTGCACTATAATTAGGATGTTGTCACTGTCCATTTGATTCTGCTAAACTGTAGAATCTATGAGGACAGAACTGTAATCTTACAGATATTCTACAGTCAGAACAATTATATCAAATATCCAGTGTTGGCCATTTCCTGAGACAGTGTTTGATAATTAACTTGAGCCTGAGGAGACTATATAAAATCTTAACATTAGGGGCAACTGAAAAGGAAGGTTGAGATGGCTAAATTTTTTTCTTTTCCTGGAAAAATGCCCTATGTCAACTCCACATTCACTGCATTATGGTTAATATTAATTTCATATCTTAAATCACTGATTCCATCAAATTTAACATGTATTTGATGATTACCTAGTATGGGTTCAACATTGGGCTAGACATTTAAAAAGTACAAGATACATTTATAATATGTAGTTCCAGACCTCAAATAGTTATAAATCTGCCTGGGAAGGCAATTTGTTTACACTTGAACATTCTGGTTACATTTTTAAAAATCTATATGGACAATAATGTATACTGAAGGAGAACAATAGATGTTTCCTGAACACACTAGGCACACTCTTACTTCAGGGGCTTTACACTCACTATTCCTTCTAGAATGTTCCTTCCTTAGGATACCTCCAAGGCTCCCTCCCTCACTCAAGTGAGGGTCTCTGCTGGAGTGTCCTGTGCCAATGGGCCCTCCCTGACCACAGTAGATGACAACCTTCTACCTGTTGCCCCTGTCTCCCTACTCTACACTCATTCTTCACCGCACTTGTCAATCCTATTTTATTATTTATAAGTTATCTTTTTTTATTAGTATTTTCTGTCTTCCTCCTTCCCGTGAAAGCAGGGACTTGCTCTGTTTTGCTCATTCCTGTGTTTCTATCATCTGGAAGGTGGCCAGCTCATCACAGACATTCAATAAATATTTCTTAAATCAATGTCTAAGGGATGAAATCACACAATGCAGGGTATTGCCCAGTCGGATGTCACGTGAATCAAGACATTTTTCAGGAAGGATTACAACTACCATGCAAATTGCAAGCTCCCTGGGAGGCGTAAGCCCTCTCTCCCAGCATCGCCATCAGCATCGCAAGGTGTGCCACCAAACTCCTCCGCGACTTGCTGATGTGCGCGTGTATCTCAAATCAATTCTGGGTTTACGTGTATACAAACACACAGCCAGCTAAACACCTTCTAAACTCAGAACACTAATACCCAGACAGGTGCTGGTTTCAGATGTTCATGCAATTGAAGCAAATGAATTCCATCTCTATCTGAGCCATATTTTCTAAAGACAGACTTCTTTTTCAGCATGGATTATGAAGAAAAGGAACACAATTACTCAGAAATCTACCGTGCCTCATGTTAGCCAACCACCACGTGAATAGAAATGCCCAGGTCACGTTAAGATTTGTTTCATTTGTTGTGTTTGCGTGTTTTTGTTTGTTTCAGCCCAGGTCATTTATTGCATTCCCAGATTGAGGCTGGAATCTCTTGCATGTGTAATCGTCATTCGACAAAATAAAGAGCAGACACGCACTCTCCCAGAAAATCCTCCAGCGGCAGCAGCACGTGAGAGCCAATGGAAAGCCAGGCCCGGGCCTGTGGGAGGATCAGGGAATTGTGAAAAGAGTAGAAGGAGCAGGGACTTTGAAATCAGAGCAGGGTGAGGAACGGCCTCCCTCCCTTTCGGACTTTCCAGCTGCTGGACGCCTCCAAGCCTAGCCTGTCATTCTCAGAACATCTCAAATTCATCATCTCATCTTCCCACCCCACTTAGCAGCTGGTAGACACTGCCCTGTGTTTCATGATCTTAAACACACATGTGCTACCTCCACACTTAGCATGTATACCATCTTGTATCAGAGATGGCCACGTCTTGTATTTCCTAGAGCAGGGGTGCCCAGCTCCCCAACGATACGAGTCCGTGGCCTGTTAGGAGCTGGGCCACACAGCAAGAGGTGAGCAGTGGGCCAGTAAGCAAAGCTTCCTCTGTATTGACAGCCGCTCCCCATCACCTACATTACCGCCTGGGCTCCGCCTCCTGTCAGATCAGCAATAGCATTAGACTCCCAAAGGTGCACAAACCCTACTGTGAACTGCACATGAGAGGATCATGTTACTGTAATGCCTGATGATCTGTCACTGTCTCCCATAAACCCCAGATGGAACCATCTAGTTGCAGGAAAACAAGTTCAGGGCTCCCACTGATTCTACATCATGGTGGGTTTTATAATTATTTCATTCTATGTTACCATATAATAATAATAATAGAAATAAAATGAACAATAAATGTAAGGCGCTTGAATCACCTCAGAACTATCCCCCCTCCCTGTCCATGGAAAAACTGTCTTCCACGAAACTGGTCTTTGGGGCCACAAAGGTTGGGGAATGCTGTCCTAGAGGCTTTAAGGACCAAGTGTACAGTGTAACCGATGTTTGTGTCTCACAGCCAGGTGGGCACAGCCTGCAGCAGCCACATTCTATAGACTGAGAATCAAAAGCACTTAGCAGGTACCCCAGCATCAACAAACACCACCCACTGGCACCCGGATGTCCTCAACGCACTTTTGTCCACCTGAGCAGATTTCCCTTCATGACACGGTAGAATCTTTAGCTAAATACTAACGAGAGAAAACATTTGTCACTCTGGTTAAATATTAAAATGATCCTGCCAGATGTTCATTTCTAAACAAAACAATGGGAAGTGTTTTAGAAAGCATTCTCTTCATGGGGATGGAGGGAAGGCAATAAAAGGAAGCCCATGTCAAAGGAACCCACAAACCAACCTAAGGAACAGACCAAACGTAGATGGGCGATGAAGAAAGCATTGTGTGTGTCAGTTTCCATCCGTCTGTCTCCCCGCAGCCCCCACCTTCTGTCCTGGAGAGTTGTACAGAGAGGGCACATCACACCCACCCACCGGAAAATGGATAAATGTTGCGTCCAATTTCACTGTCATCCCACAGTGGAAACCCTGAGCTGAGGAGAGCTGTCAGGTCGGAAGGACAACGTTCTCTCCGCCGCTTTGATGTAAACCAAACTCTGGGTGCTGCCAAGGTGTGACTAATTCTTCCTTATTCCAGGCTTACCTTGTTGCATATTTTTTTTCATATGATTCTGCAAAGCTTTAAAACTGGGTTTAGAAAGTACAAGGGCAGGAAAATGCACCCATGAAATGCTTGACATGATATAAAAATCCCCATGCCCCGTCCTCTCCCAGCCCCGCTGTAGAAAGCAAGTTTTATTAACACGAGGCAAGTGTTCAGTTTCAAGAGGACTCTGAGCATTAAAGCAGATTGTTTTATGTCTCTGACATGAATACTCCGGGTGGATGAACTATCAAGGCCCGGGTTTAAGTGTGATTAATGCCTAGTACTTGGAAACCATCCAAACTTATTAAACCTGATGGAGTAAAACAGCATAACTTTCTCATATTATTTCCAAGAGATGTGATTAGGCTGAACGTGGCAGTGAATGGAACTACAGGAATAAGCCACCATGCGGGGGAGGGGGAGCTCTGTTTTATTTACAAAGAATTAAAACAGAGTGGAGCGTTTTAGCAAGTACGGGCAGAGTTCGATCACCTCAACCCAAGAAGAGGGGTGAGGACTGAAAACAAAGTCAACACAACCTTCCTGTATATTCCGTGACTTGTCCACACGCTACCGAGAGTAAGAGTTGACTTACTGGAAGAAAAAGAAAAAGAAAGTATTTGATAAATGTTCCCTTTTGCCCACTACAAAATGAATGTATCAGTACACACGTGCACTTCACACACACACACACAAACACACACACACACGGCATTTTATATTCTGGTATGTAACAGAAGCATCGGAGATACATTCAGCGCTCCCCTTTCCACACAGAAAACAGGAGCCATACAATCTTACAGTCCAGTCTGTCTACAGATCCAGGCAAGCGTGTCTGAAATTGATTACTGGTAGATGTCACGGCTTCGGGGCCGTGCGCGTTTGTCTTTCTAAGGTGTGGCGTGCTTCTCCAAGGCAAGTCGCTCCCAAGCACAATACCTATACTTCGTAAATTCCTTCGGTTCTGCTTTGGACAAAATAACATTCCACAGAAATGAACAAGAAAACTACACGGGGATGAATGAGCAGCCAACAGCCAACAAAGAGGAACTTGCAGAGCCCCTGTCACGGACTAGGAGGCAGCTGGGGGCTGAGAGGCTGAGCCTGGGTGGGGACGGCCTCGCCTTCGGGCCAAGCGCTCTTGGCCCGAAGACGGGGAGTGCAGCAGTCAGTCCTCCGGGGCCACGTC
This sequence comes from Mandrillus leucophaeus, assembly GCF_000951045.1. NCBI lineage: Eukaryota > Metazoa > Chordata > Mammalia > Primates > Cercopithecidae > Mandrillus > Mandrillus leucophaeus. Next base: position 3,451,952 of record NW_012101299.1, read on the forward strand.
CCTCAGCCCGCTGCAGACGCGGCTGCACTAACACTGGACATCTAGACACTTGGACACTTGCATTTAGGGCTCTTATTGAAGAAACAGAAACATAACAAAAGTATTTATAATCTTAAAATCTGTCCATTATGATCCCAAGGCAAATCTGGGCCGTGGAGGGGAGAGAGAAGGTGACCCCCACCCCCCACCAGTCTCTGCACTAATAGAAGAATAACAAATATAAAAAAATCTGCCAAATAACAAAGCTTCAATTTATTATACGTGCTCATCTATTTAACAAAAAAAAAAAAAACCTTGAAAGCCTGAGGGTGATCCAGCCCCTTTAATACCCAGGCCCTGAGCACGCCACAGATCAAGGCCCAGGCCCCAGCCTGCTTTGTCTGCGGAAGATGAAAGCCAGGCGCAAACAGGTGAAGGCTTTTTTGAATCATCACCTGCAATTAAGCAAAGGAAAACCAAGAGAAGCAGAGGTGAGCTGAACTCGCTTGAAAAAGACGCCCGCGGAGCAGGTGGATGCTTGCTGCGGATGGCTGCGGTGTCTGCTGACACTCCCAGATGACGAGCCCTCCCCGGGCTCCCTGCATGCACGGCAGATTGCCTGGTGGGAAGGGGGGTGCACAGGGAAACACACACAGGTGCACACCCAGACACACACACACACACAGATACAGACACACAGAGACACTCACAAACACACAGACACAGAGACATGCACAAACACACTGACACACACCCAGACACACACACACAGATACAGACACACAGACACACTCAAAAACACACACACAGCTACACGCTCACAAACTCACAGACACGGAGACACGCACACACACACACACATAGATACAGACACACTCAGACACACAGAGACAGGCACACAGATACACAAACACACACACAGACATGTACAAACACACACACACCCAGACACACACGCACAGATACAAACATACTCACAGACACACAGGCACACACAGAGACACAAACAGACACAGTGACACACACACACACACCCAGACATACACCAAGATACAGAACACTCGCAGTCACACAGACACACAGATACAGACACACTACAGTCACACAGATATAGACACACTACAGTCACACAGATACAGACAGACACACACACACACAGACACACACACACACACAGAGACATGCACAAACCCACACAGAGACACCTCATAGACACACAAATACACAGACACACAGATACAGATGCACTCACACACACACACACAGACACAAATACACACAGAGACAGAGGTATGCACAAACACACAGACACACACAGATATGCACATAGACACATACATAGATACAGGGACACAGGCAGGTACACACACAGACACAGGAAAACACACACACAGACACAGGAAAACACACACACAAACACAGATACACTCACAAATACACAGATACACATAGGTGCACAGACACAGAGACACAGACACACTTACACACAGGTACACACAGACACAAAGACACTCACAAACACACTGACACAAAGGCACACAGAGATGAACAGGTGCACACACACAGACACACTCACTGACACACACAGACACACTGACACACACAGACACACTCATGTCTCTTATACACATCTAGATGTGTATAAGAGACAGGAATGTGGGAGTTCAGATGTCTTTTTGATATATTAATTTCCTTTCTTTTGGATATATACCCAGCAGTGGAATTGCTGGATCACATGGTGGTTCTATTTTTAGGTTTTTGAGAAACCTCCACATTATTTTTTAACAGTGGCAATACTGATTTACATTTCTATCATCAGCAACAACGGTTCCCCTTT
>NW_012101299.1:3453817-3477669 GCF_000951045.1 Mandrillus leucophaeus
CACTGACACACACACACTCACTGACACACACAGACACACTGACACACACAGACACACTCACTGACACACACAGACACACTCACTGACACACACAGACACAGAGACACACACACAGACACACACAGAGACACATAGGTGCACACAGAAATACAGACACACTAACACATACAGACGCATACATATAGACACATAGGTGCACACACAGATATGCACAGAGATAGGGACACACGTAGACACAGAGACACACACACAGACACAGAGAGAGAGACACACAGATACACAGACACACAGATACGCAAACACACATGGACACAGGAAAACATACAGGCAGACACAGACACACACAGACACACATGCAGACACACAGACACATAGAGACTAACACAGACACACCCAGAGACAGACACACACACTCGCACGCTGCATACCGCCTGTGTCTCGCCAGTCACTCTTTCCATGCATTGTTTTGACTGGTTCCTCTCTTTCCATTCTTTTGGAAACTGTCCCAAACTCAAGTTTGCATGAGACTTAACTATTAATATTTGCATCTAAATGTTTTCTGTTCTCCTCCACGGAGACCCAGATTTCTAATAACCACAATTATTAAGGTCTTAGAGGAGCATTGACCCAGAATTTTCAGACCTGACTCATTCCACGAGAACAGTATTTCCTGAACGGAGCTCCTTCTCTCTGAAAGAGCATGGTGATTTTAATAAAAAGTCTAGTGCCACGTTATGCCTCTGTGTTGTCATTTTTGACTTCTTGTAGAAAAATTCCACTGTTTGAAAGCATCTGGTGTGTACATTTTGGATCAACTCTTCCGCGGCAAGGGGCGCAGCGCTGCTCAGATCCATCCTGCCTCTAGGCAACTCCCTCTGCCAAAACTTCCTATTGCTTTCTCAGACGTGGAAGAAACCTCAGAGTCAGCAGCATATCTTACTTACCCATTATATATATTTTAAAACATAATTTTTTTCCCAAAATATGTATTGGCTTTAAAGGAGTTGACTGTAAAAAGGAAGCTCATCCTCACTAATGCAGGCTTCAAGTTTGTGTGATGCCAATGAGACATCCCAATGACGGGTCTCAGAAAAGTTCCGATTCCACACAGAAACCTCAACTGTACCAAAATGAATGAATGAGCAGGGGATAGGGCTGGCTTGTGTATGATATTAGCTCAAAGCTCTTCATCGTTTTCTAAAGATCATTTGGAAGAAGATGGAAAAAGGCTTGCCTCTTTGCACCAGATCTGTTTAGAAGCTTCGAAAATTCCAAGTACTGCTTTCATATTTGGAAATCGATACCAAGAATCAATGCAAGCTTGCTTTCTGTCATGTGGAAGCCAAAGGTGAGGATAATGCATTCAACCAGCAGAGAAAATTGCTGTTTTTCGGCCTCTGAGAAGTATCTTCTCCAAGGTAAAGTAGCAGGAATGCTCCAAAATATTTTTTCAATCCCATAGTCAATGCAGACAACAGAGAACTGTGGTGGAATTAGATACACTTTGGCCTCATGCTGGTCTCCAAGGACGCTACCCCAAATGTCAGAATCAAACTTTCTCACCTTTCTTCTTTTTGTCTCTCTCCACCCTCCTGTGGAACATGCTTGGTTCTTCTGTTCTTTCTAGCCCCGTCTCATGGTCCCTTTTACCCTCCCTGTTATCAGTTTCTCAAGGCTCAGGCCAACATCCCATTCACCTGTCTGTCTGACTCATAAAGAGTGACCTGGCCTGGGCATGGTGGCAGGTGCCTGTAATCCCAGCTACTTGGGAGGCTGAGGCAGGAGAATTGCTTGAAGCTGGGAGGGAGAGGTTGCAGTGAGCTGAGATCAGGCCACTGCACTCCAGCCTGGGTGACAGAGTGAAACTCCATCTCAAATAAAAAATAATAATTAAGAGTGACCTGACCATGAAGCCTTTGCCCATGCCTATGTCCTGAATGGTATATTGCCTAGGTTTTCTTCTAGCGTTTTTGTGGTTTTAGGTCTTAACATTTAAGTCTTTAATCCATCTTGAGTGAATTTTTTTGTAAGAGGTGTAAGGAAGGGGTCCAGTTTCAGTTTTCTGCATATGGCTAACCAGTTTTCACAAAACCATTTCTTAAATAGGGAATCCTTTCCCCATTGCTTGTTTCATCAGGTTTTTCAAAGATCAGATGGTTGTAGATGTGTAGTGTTATTTCTGAGGCCTCTGTTCTGTTCTATTGGTCTATATATCTGTTTTGGTACCAGTACCATGCTGTTTTGGTTACTGTAGCCTTGTAGTATAGTTTGAAACATCAAAAACAATGGTAATAAAAGCCAAAATTGACAAATGGGATCTAATTAAACTAAAGAGCTTCTGCACAGCAAAGGAAACTAGTATCAGAGTGAACTGGCAACCTACAGAATGGGAGAAAATTTTTGCAATCTATCCATCTGACAAAGGTCTAATATCCAGAATCTACAAGGAATTTAAACAAATTTATAAGAAAAAAACAACCCCATCAAAAAATGGGAGAAGGATATGAACACACACTTCTCAAAAGAAGACATTTATGCTGCCAATAAACATGAAAAAAAAGCTCATCACTGCTCATTAGAGAAATGCAAATCAAAACCACAATGAGATATCATCTCATGCCAGTTAGAATGGCAATCATTAAAAAGTCAGGAAACAACAGATGCTGAAGAGGATGTGGAGAAATAGGAATGCTTTTACACTGCTGGTAGCAGTGTAAATTAGTTCAACCACTGTGGAAGACAGTGTGGTGATTCCTCAAGGATCTAGAATCAGAAATACCATTGGATCCAGCAATCCCATTACTGGGTATATACCCAAAGGATTATAAATTGTTCTAGTATAAAGACACATGCACACATATGTTTACTGCAGCACTGTTCACAATAGCAAAGACTTGGAACCAACCCAAATGCCCATCAATGACAGACTGGATAAAGAAAATGTGGCACATATACACCAAGGAATACTATGCAGCCATGAAAAAGGATGAGTTCATATCCTTTGCAGGGAGATGGATGAAGCTGGAAACCATCACTCTCAGCAAACTAACACAAGAACAGAAAATCAAACACTGCATATTCTCACTCATAAGTGGGAGTTGAACAATGAGAACACATGGACACAGGGAGGGGACCATCATACACTGGAGCCTGTTGGGGGGTGGGAAGCTAGGGGAGGCATAACATTAGGAGAAATACCTAACGTAAATAATGGGTTGATGGGTGCAGCAAACCACCATGGCATATGTATATCTGTGTAACAAGCCTGCATGTTCTGCACATGTACCCCAGAACTTAAAGTATAATAAAAAAAAAATTAAAAAAAAACAAAGAGTGACCCAGCCTGAGTCAAATCAAACTTGCTGAGTTAAATAAAACTGGATTTTCTGGCCAGATCTGTGTCTTTAGTTCAGAGCCTGCAGGTCTCCAACCTTACTAAGCCACAGTGATCAAAGGGTCCAAAGAAATAGTCTTTTCAATAACTTTGTTACTTGTCAAGGAAATGAATATGCAAACAGCACCATGTTGGATACAATAATTTTTTTTCTTAAAACAAGTAAAACCAACATATCCAAAATAATACAATCTTCATTCTGAATCTGTTCTTTTTCTTCAGTCAAATACCATCTTAGCCACCACAGGTTTTATAGCCCAGCAAACAACCCCAAGTGACTTCTACATGTTCAACTATAACTTCAAAATGTGAAAAACAGTAGCATTGTATGAAATATTCAATTAAATGGGGGTTCCAGGTAAAATCTTAAGGAGTATCTCATGGAGGTGCCAGTTCCGCTTCCTGCAGATAGGAAATAGATGCTTTGCTCTCAACAAAAAGGAACTTGGAGAATTTGTCATCTCAAACTAAGTGTGAATGAAGAAGGCATTGGGTAACTGATATTGTTTTCTCCCCTAGGTATGTGGTCTCCTGGCTTGCCGGTAATGGGTAAGTTACACATAAATGTGATTAAGCAAAACTTCTACTCATGCCTGGGAAAAAAAATTACCTGCTTTAGAAAACAAGGCATGCATTTGACCCATCAATCCCACTACTGGGTATCTACCCAAAGAAAAAGAAATTTTTGATATATTAATTTCCTTTCCTTTAGATATATATTCAGCAGTGGAACTGCTGGATCATAGCATAATTCTATTTTTAGGTTTTTGAGAAACCTCCACATTATTTTTTAACAGTGGCAATACTGATTTACATTTCTATCATCAGCAACAACGGTTCCCCTTTCTCCACATACTCATCAGCATTTTTAATTCTCTGTCTTTTTGATTTAAAATATTTTAACTGTCGAAAAAAAAAAGAGAGAGAGAGAGAAAACAAGGGATGGATTTCCCCTTAGTAATGAACTCAGGCAAAGACTGACTAGAGCAGCCTCTAGTGTCGGAGTGGAGCTGGACCAAGTGCTCGGCCCTTTAGGCCCCTCAACCATGGAATTCTGGGAGTCCCAGAGCCCATCCACGCAGCCGTCCCTCTGGGGATCTGAGATGTCGGGGTGTAATTCACTTCTCCATATTTAATTAACTTTGTAATCTCCAAGCAGCTGATTTCATTTGCCCTGTATCGTTCAAGGTGATATCAACATTTTGTATTAGGGCGAGAGCCGAGTCCTTTTCTCAAACACAGCTGCCTGTGCCATCTTTCTCTCATTGCTCACTCTGTCTCATGCCTTTCAGAAGCAATCACTGTTTTCCTACATGTACATTTACAAATGCCACCTTCAAACCTGAGGAAAGCCAGACCCTGGCTATGTTCCAATAGCACCAATCCTCCCATCTGTCCCTGAGTGTGGGGACGATCAGGCAAGAGAACCATGAGACTCTTCATTGAGTATCTCATTGAACCTTCTCGGCCTCAGTTCCCCATCTGCGGCACAAGGCAACGTAACAGTGATGTGGATGCCTCCTTTCAATAGTAACAATGTGTGGTTTCTAAGCAGGGGTTCGAATCACTCATCCCTGCTCTCTCTCCAGTAATTCTCCACAGAGTCTAGGTCACAATGCAGAACTTCAGACCCTCTAAGTACAGCCACAGGAGTAACTCATGCCTGAGCTGGAAGGAGAATCCCAGGAAAGGTGGGACCTGAGGTCTGAAGACCTGTGTCTCCTCCCCACCTGCGCCCCCGTGCTCGTCCCAAACCAGGCTGCTCTGGCAGCGTGAAGACGGCGCTGCGCCGACGGGGCAGCGGCTCCCAAACCTCTCGTAACTAGTGTCCAGCAGCATGTGTCTGTGGGAAGGCACTGGAGGCGAGGGCTCAGGTCTGCAGCTGAGAAAAACACATCTTCCACATGAGACCAGCTGCTACCTGCAGGCCTCCAACCCACATCCCAAGTTCATGAGAACCACCTTCTAGCCAGGTTTCCAAGAAACTCAAATTACCTGGGCATCTTGGATTTTACCTGGCAACCCTAATGCTTGCCAACTTAGCATCTGACCTGGTCAAACCTGCTATCCCCACCCTTTCTCATGTTACCCTCCCCAGGTCACCATCAACCTCTCCGAAGCTCTGGAGAGGAAAGGGAGGAGAATAAACGTGTGTGGCCCTACTGCGGGCAACGTGACCGACACTCTGCTCTTTGAGGAAGAAGGGCTTGCTAGGGAGAGGTCACACATCCGGGCCCTCCCGCAGGTTGGTTCTAGGCCATTCCTTCCAAACACGCCAGCCAGCACCTCCTAAGTCCAGCTCTGTGCCAGGCACTGAGGGTGACTGAACAATGAACAGGCCGGGTGGGGCTGCGGGGATCCTGTCTCTGTGGGAGGCACCAAGCGATAAGTAAACACCCCTTACCTCCCGCCTGCCTTGTCCCCACTGACTCAGCTTGTAGCTACCCGGCCCCTGGGTCCCCAGTGTTCAGTTTCTTCAGTAAGGCTGTATTGTTCTCACGGGGAAATGCATCTCTTGGGGAGCTTCAGGCAGTGCGTGCAGGAAGCCAGCTGAGGCCTGCACTGTACCCGGTGAGCAGGGGTCAGTCCCCCTGGCCGCTGACCACCCAGTAGCTGTGCCCAGGGGATGGGGGCCTCTGGATACCTGGTCTCTAAGCGCAACCAGGTGGGATGTGTGCATGTCTGCATTTACAAACTCATTACAAGATCAACAGAAGCGGGCTACTCCCCTTTTATCAGCTCGTGCACGCTGGCTCTGAATTTGCCTTCAGTTCATCAGCCTGTGGAAAATACACCGTTCCCCATGGTTGGGCACAAGGAATGTCCTCCTCTCCCTGCTCACGTGATCTCCTGGCAGGTCTCCCACACTCCGGAACAGGCCTGAGAAGGAAGCCGCAGACCGCGTGTCACATGCCAACCCGGTGCAGGCCTGCGGTGCTCTGCGAAGGCCTGCACCCACCAGGCAGTCACACTCCACCCAGGCCAGGCTGTGACTATGGGGTCTGCAGGGCTGGCCTCACCCCTTGCTCGCGCTGTGGGTGCTTGTCACACGTTCCAGAGCGAGGAGGCCAGGGCAGCCCGGGACTCTGCTGGGGCCGGGAAGTTCTCCCTTGGCGGGCGGGCAGGGGGGCGTCTTCCTCCTCTGGTCACTCTCTCTGGCGCCTGGGTGGAAATTCAGCACCCTCAGACACACCCGCTCTCTTTTCAAAGCATTCATCCAGATCCAGACGCTTCAGTTTCAGCGTGTGTCCATCATTCACTTCTGACCTCCAACATCCAGGACGCCCAGCCCACTCGCCAAGGTGGTCCTGGCCTTTTCTCCCCCAAAACCACCTCCTAATGGACACGGGTAGGCGACTTTACAGGAAAGACGTGAGCCTTCGGCTTTATCCACGCAACGAGCACCCATGGCGTCCTACACCTCACACTGTGGGAGTCCGGGATTGAGCGGGAGTCATTCCTGAGCCGGGGACATCATGCGATCAGAAGCGCGGGAGGTCTCAAGGCAGCTGCTAGCGCCCGGCCGCAGAGAGGAGGTCCCAGGGGAGTCCTGGGACACGAAGAATGCTACCTGTCTTTCAAGGTCAGGGTAGCTTCATCAAGGAGGGGCACTGGCTCCAGAAGTTGAAGGAGAGAGTTGAACGTACGACACAAGGCAGGGGACTTTGCGGGTGGGAGAGGCAGCCCCCGGGCAGGCGGGGGCCCTGCAGGCAGCTGCCCCTCACTAGGCGCTGTAGCAGGGAAGATGCAAGAGTAATGTCAAGGTAATGGACACGTGCTTTTTAAAAATAAAATGTTTACTTCAGAATAGTTTTAGATTTAAAGAAAAGTTGCAAAGATAGTGCCCCCACTCGGCTTCCCCCAGACTTAACATCTTACGTTGCTAGAATCCGTCTGTTACAACCAGGGCCCCAGCGCTGCTCCATTGCTGCCAGAACTCCAGACCATCCAGGCACCACTGGTCCTTCCACCGACATCTTTCTCTGGTGCGGCTGTCATGACACCGACATGTCTCTTTAGCCGCCTCTCTGGGACAGTTCCTCAGTCCTTCCTGGGTTTTCATGTCCTCCTCTGTTTTGAGAGATATTGACTGTCCCACAATGGGGGTTTGTCTGGTCTTACTCTCACCATCAGACCGGCGTAGGCAGTCTTCCCCAAAGACCGGGGACACTCTTCCCCAAAATGCATAACCCAGTTGGACTATGCGAGTGAGGCCAGACAAAGTCCCATGGAGGGACGGTCAGTGTTTCTTCTCGTCCCACCTCAGGAGACGGTGCACAGGGAGGTCTTGAGGAGAAGGTGGTCTTTCAGTGAAGCCCTGAGGGGGCTAAAGTGAGACAGGTTGACAGCTGGGAGGGGAAGAGCCCTGAGGCTGCAGACGGCCAGTACAGATGTCCTGAGGCAGCAGTGGGGCATTTGGGACTGCAGCAGTCGGCCCGGGGAGACGGAGGCAGTGTCTGGGCAAGGAGAAATGCAGCAAGTGAGATGAGAGAGACACCATAGGCCATGTCGTAAACAGTCTTGCAAGAAATAAGGATTTTTTTTTTTAAGTTTTTGGTGCAAATGAATGACAAAATCAGAACAATGGTTAGCATGTGTTAGAGGCAGCCACAGCTGCTGCCCACCCTTCTGGAGTCTGGAGGAGTCCCCCGCTTGACTCTGGGGTAGGGACCAACAGATTCTGTGACCTTCACCTTCTGGTACAGAAACTTAAAGGATTACCAAGTGCAAAGGACTCTCCCCCAACCAAGTTGAGCTGAGTCTATAAGAGTATTTCTCTTAGAAATTTGGCCAGGCGCAGTGACTCACGCCTGTAATCCCAACGCTTTGCAAGGCTGAGGCAGGCGGATCACTTGAGGTCAGGAGTTCAAGACCAGCCTGGTCAACATGGTGAAATCCCGTCTCTACTAAAAATACAAAAATTAGCTGGGCATGGTGGCACGTGCCTGTAGTCCCAGCTACTCAGGAGGCTGAGGCAGGAAAATCTCTTGAACCCAGGAGGCAGAGGTTGTGGTAAGCCGAGATCTCACCACTGCACTCTAGCCTCGGCAACAGACACTCCATCTCAAAAAAAGAAAAGAAAAGAAAAAGAAATCTGAGCCAATCAATACAGAAGGAATCAGGCAGTGAGAGGTGGGCACCAGGTCTAGGAGAGCTTAAAGACTGGGGCCAGGCTGGCCATCCTAGGTCATTCTTTAGCAGAGGAAGCCAGTCTACCAGATGAGAGGAATACAACTAAGACGTTACAACAGGAGCCATTGTTTTAATTCCTGGCTGTGTGATCCCCACTTTCAGCTTCCAGGGGATCCAGCTGTCCTTCACTCCCTGTCTTTGGCTTTCATGAGTTCTTCTGCCCCTTAAAATAAACCCCCTTCCCCATCTTAACTAGCCTAAGGGGTTTCTGGGTTTTTGCAATTAAAAGCACTCTGACTACAACAGGAAGAGTGGGCCAGCAAGTGTACGGGGGACAAAGTAGAGGGAAGAAGACAGGACACAGGAGGCCCAGCTCAGGAGTACCTTCGCGGTGACGCGTGGAGGCGCTTCCTGCATGCCATGTCCCCTCTCCATGCCACATCACTCAAGTCACCAACAACGTGATATTGCCCCATGGCACCAAAAAGTGTGAAATAAACTCAGCCCCACTACAGTGTCAAGGGTGTAATCCGTCATTATTTCCACGAAGCACTGAGTTTCTGAAAATGAATCCGGGAAATATAATGCCTTCACCCTTTGGAAGGTGTTCCTCAGGGTAGAATTCCAGAGCACCTGGAGATGGAATATGATTTTGAGCAGGTGAGCCTTTTGAGTACCATCACTCAAACCCCCCCATCTGTAGGATTCTGTGGCCACTCACAGGTGAGCTCGGTTGGACTGCACCCCAATATTAACATAATGCCCTTCATTAGAGGCAGGAATTCAGCAAAAGAAGAAGTCATGTTGAACATTGTCTGTATTAATCTGTTTTCATGTTACTAAAAAAGACATACCTGAGACTGGGTAATTTGTAAATAAAAAAGAGGTTTAATGGACTCACAGTTTCACATGGCCGGGGAGACCTCACAATCATGGTGGAAGGTGAAGGAGGAGCAAAGGCATGTCTTACATGGCGGCAGGCAAGACAGAAATAAAAGCCAAGTGAAGAGGGAAGCCCCTTATAAAACCATCAGATTTCATGATAACTCGCTCACTATCACAAGAACAGTATGGGGGAAACTGCCCCCATGATCCAATTATCTCCACCTGGTCCAGCTCTTGACACATGAGGATTATTACAATTCAAGATGAGATTTGGGTTGGGACACAGAGTCAAACAATATCATTGCCATAAGGATTTTAACTAAATCTCAAGCTTTAATCACAAATGTAAAAAAAAAAAAAAAAAAATGTCTTGTTATAAAACAATCTCACCAATTTATTATGAGGCAGCCTTTCCTTTGCACATATACCCAGGAACAACTAATACAAGATCTAGAAGTCTGTTGAAATATATACTCCCCAACCAGACCACAAGAATCATTATAAAGTATGTATCTGTGCTGGTCTTTAGATATCATCAAATCCAGTTTATCTGGGGGAAATGAAAAAACTGCTGGGCTGAGATGAGAAATTACTTAAAATCCAGGTCCCACAATTTCCAGTCAAACACTGCTCACTACCCACACTCACTCATGAGCTCACACACCCACCTGACAACAAATTCATGTGTCCTCACCAATGTCAACTGTATAATAAATCATTTTTCCACTTCCTTAAGATGACATTTACTGATCTAGATCAAATATTCCAAATGGTCATTCACATTCTCCCTTTTTCCACGTCTGCACAATTATATCCATAGTCTTAGAAAGAAAAATACCCTTTCTTCCTCTCGAAAAAGAAAAGTGAGCATTCATAGGAAGGAGGAGTGTCCACTGTCCATTTATTCAGTCAGTGATGGTGCCAGCTCTCTCAACCAAAGAGGCAAGGTGTGCATCAGTGGGCAATGTTTGGAAGACGCTCCTCTCAGCTTGTCACCATCTAAGCCAGAACAAAGGCTACTGTGTCCCAGATGTAACATCCAGACGAGGTGAACACAATTTCAAGACTATGTCCCCACACATGGCTTTCTTTATTCTTTGTCTTTAACCTCTCCATTGAACTTCCCTCTCTGCCTACCAGGTTGCACAGGTCACTTTCATCTTAAATAATACATCAGCCACCCTGTCTTCCCTTCTAGCTATTGCTCTCACTCTCTTGTATTTGCCTTTTTAATTTCCAACAACCTGGTTTTGAGTTTTTGTGAGTTCCAGTAACTTGCCCATGTTCAGTCACACCACACCGTCTGTTCCTCCCTCTCTGTTCTCACTGCCCGCACCTTGCCACCTTCTCCAGCATGACCTCGACTGCTCCTCGTGTGGCCCCATCCCCTTCCTCTCACCATGGCTCACCCATTTCACACATTCACCCCGTTCCTCAACCTGACACATCATCCAGGCAACTTCCAAAGCAACCTAGTTTCACTATAGTGGTCTGAGAATATTAGACATTTTCCCTCCACAGAAAACATGTACTAAATGAAAAAAAAATATTAAACACATCCATTTTGATGCACTGGAAAACAACCAAAGGCAGGTAACAACTTGAGAACTGTTTACTTACAGAAAGCCAGCCTGCACCAGGTAAGACTGGTGAACCTGCAGCCTTCCTTCCTGGGGCATTCCCACACCACCTCTCACTAGATCAGGTAGGGAGGGTGTGCAGCCTTACGGTCAGAAGCCACAGAGTCTGTAGCTTCTGACTAGCTGGTTCGGTCAGTCAGATGAGATGAGAAATTACTTAAAATCCAGGTCCCACAATTTCCAGTCAAACACTGCTCACTACCCACACTCACTCATGAGCTCACACACACACCCATGAGCTCACACACACACCCGACAGCAAATTCATGTGTCCTCACCAATGTTCAGGGTGGGTGGCAAAAGCAGCTGGAGACGTAAGAAGGAGGTTGTGGAGGGAAACAAGCCATGAAAGAGCCGAGATGTGCTCATCACATGTCACTGCTGCCAAACTACACGCGGAAGATGCTGGAAAAGTCTGTCAAAATTACACGCATGAGACACTTGTGATGTGTCCGTGTCTTTGAATACATCCTGCAGTCCACACACAGCCACATGGTACAGCAGAAGCCTTTGTGGCTTGAATGGAACAGCATGACCTCTACTCAGATCATTGGCATGACCTCTACTCAGATCATTGGCTGACCTCTACTCAAATCATTGGCTGACCTCTACTCAAATCATTGGCCGACTGCTAGGCTACGTAGGCACTGGGAGACCACTAGGGAGCCACGCCATAAAGAAAGTGAAAAGAAAAACAAAATAAAGATATTAGTGGCTGCACACACAGCGGAGACACTTTGCATTTTGAGTCTAGGCAAGCTAATTGTCTACACCCTCAGAGGAACAAACCAGAATTCATAGTCATTTCAGTGTAGTACTTAAAATGTCCAGTTTTCAAACACAAATTATAAGACATGCAAAAAGAAAATAAAAGTATAACCCATACTCAGGGAAGAAAAACAAAAACCAATCAACGTAAAGTGAGTCCCAGAAGGGCCAGAAGTTGAACTTAAGAGACAAAGATTTTTGTAAAAAGCTATTGTAAATATGCTCGGCAATTCAGAAGAAAATACGTCCACAGGATTAAAGTAAATGTGCTAAACATGACTGAATAGGTAGAGAACAAAATATTGGAAACTATATAATAGAACCAAACAGAAATTCTAGAACTGGAAAGTAAAATAACTGAAATAAAGATTTCACTAGATGGGCTCAGCAGCAGCTATGAGGTAGCAGAAGAAAAAAAAAAAACAGTGAACTTAAAGAAAGATCAGTAGAAAATATTCAATCCAAAGAACAGAGAGAAGAAAGACAAAGAAAAATGAATAGAGCCTCAGAGACTGCAGATCAATGTTAGACATACCAACATACATGTCCTTAGAGCCCCAGAAATAGAAGAGAAAAGAAGGGAAAAATTACTTGAAGAAATAGTGTACAAAAACTTTCCAGATTTGGTGAAAAACACTAACTTACAGATCCAAGAAACTCACCAACCCCGAGTAAGATGAACAATAAGAAAGCCACAATTGGACACATTATAGTCAAACTGCGGGAAGCCAAAGTTAAAGAGAAAATCTCAAAAGCAGTAAGAGAAAAACAACATATCACATATAGAGAAACAAAGATACAATGTAAAGGTAATTTCTCACCAGAAACAATGTGGCCAACAGACATGACATATGCAAGTGCAAAAAGAATAAAACTATCAACCAAGAAGTCTATATTCAGTTAAACTATCATACAAATATGGTAATGAAATGAAAACTTTTCTAGATATGAAAAAATAGATAGAGGCCAGGCATGGTGGCTCACTCCTATAATCCCAACATGTTGGGAGACTGAGGCAGGCAGATCACTTGAGGTCAGGAGTTCAAGACCACCCTGGCCAACATGGCAAAATCCCATCTTTACTAAAAGATACAAAAATTAGCCAGGCATGGTGGCATGCACCTGTAATCCCAGCTACTCGAGAGGCTGAGGCAGGAGAATAGATTGAACCTGAGACGCGGAGGTTGCAGTGAGCTGAGATCATGTCACTATACACCAGCCTGGGTGACAGAGCAAGATTCCATATTAAAAACAAAACAAACAAACAAACAAAAAAAAACAGAGTTTGTTGCTATTAGAACTTCACTACAAGCAATGATAAAAGAATTCCTGTGGGCTGAAGGAAAATGACACCAGATAGTAACTCAGATCCATAGGAAACAATTAAACACACCAGAAATGGTAAATATGAGTTATAATCTGCATAAATATACAAGAATATATACTTTTCTTTTTATCTCTTAATTTCTTTTAAAGAGTGTTTAAAGCAAAAAATATATACTGTGTTGTTGGATTTTAACATATAGGAATATGTGTGTGCATGTGTGTGCATATGTGTGTATGTATATACATATGTGTATTATATATATTTTAATTCTAATTGTATACATATAGATTTTATACATATATACATCATGCACATATATGTTATACATACATATGTATATGTAGGGGTGTGTGTGTATCAACAACAGCACAAAGAAAGAGAGGAGAAAATGCAGCTGTACCAGTGCAAAGTGCCTATATTTTACCAGAAAAAAGTCAGTATCAACTTGAAGTAGATCATGATAAGTTTAAAATACTTACATAATCCCTAGAACAACTATAAATAATTTTTAAAGCACACAAAGAAATATAGCTAAGAAATCAATAGAGATATAAAAATGTTCTACTTAAATATTAACACAAAAGAAGGAAGAACAAGAGAGCAAAATGACAGACATGAATCTAAGCATATCAATAATTACATTAAATATAAATTTACATGCCACTCCAATCAAAAGGCAAAGATTTTGAGACTAGCTCTAACTGTATGCTTTCTACATAAGACGTATTTTAAATGAAAGTTACAAAGACAGTAAAAGTGAAAATATATGCAAACTGTACATATGAGAGCAGTAGATTGGCTATGTTAACATCACACAAATAGTTTTAAGCTAAAGAAAATTACTCAGGACAAAGAGGTACATTTCATAATGATAAAATGTCCAATGTAGAAGAAATATATAATAATTTAGGCATATATGCACCGAACAATAAAGCTCCAAATACAGGAAGCAAAACTGACAGAATCGAAAGAAGAAATAGACAACCAGTTATAGCTAGATGTTTCACTACTCCTCCCTCCATAATTCATAAATCAAGTAGATAGAACACCAGCAAGAACACAGAAGACTTGAGCAACACTGTCAAACAACTGACATCTGGAAAGCACTCCACTCGACAACAGCAAAATACACATTCTTTTCAAACACACAGGGAACATTCGCCAGGATAGACCACATCCTGGGATTGAGCAAGTCTCTATTCATTTAAAGAGACTGAAATCATGAAGAGCATGTTCTCTGACCACAGCAGAATAAAATGTTAAATTAAAACAGAAAAAATATTCTGGTAAATCCCCAAATATGTGGAAACTATACACACAATACGTATACATAATCAATAGGTCAAAAGAGACATCATAAGGAAAATATATCTTGAACAAAATGCAAATGAAAACACAACATACCAAAATTTGTGAGACATAGCTAAAGTAGTACGCTTACTGCTAACAGCCTATGTTAGAAAATAGGAAAGTCTATAGTCAATGATATGAAATGCCATTTTAAGAAGCTAGGAAAAGGTCTAATTAAACCCGAAGAAAGAAGGAAAGAGATCATCAAGATAGTATAGAAATCAATGAAATGGACAACAGGCAAGCAATAGTTAAAAATCAATGAAGCCAAGAAATGGTTCTTAGAAAGATCAATAAAATTTACAAACCTTTACCTACGTTGATGAACTCATATACATACATTATCGCTGAATGTGGAAAATGGAAACAGTTTTGGCAATTTCTTATTAAGTTAAACATACACTTACCAACAAACCCATCAATCCCACTTCTAGGCATCTACCCAAGAAAAATGAAGAAATACGCCCACGTTAAAACTTCTATGTGAATGTTCATAATAGCATCATTTATAATAGCCAAAAACTGGAAAGAACCCAAATGTCCATCAACTGGTGAGTAAACAAAATGTAGTATAACCACGCAATGAAATATTATTCAGCAATAAAAACAACTAAACTCTTAACATACGCAGCAGCGTGGGTGACTCTACCACGTCATGCCCCAGAGGGAAGCCAGTCATAGGAGACTCCATACCGTATGATTCCCTTTACATGAAATTCCGGGAAAGGTGAAGCTATCGAGGGAGAAAGCAGGTCAGTGGTTGCCAGAGGCTGGGGTAGGAGCTGGAATTACCTGCAAAGGGACAGGAGGGAATTTGGGGGGTGATGGAAGTATTCTGAAACGTTATTGTGGTGGTAGTTGCAGGACTTCACATTTATCAGAACCCAGTGAATAGTACACTCTAATGGAGTGAGGTGCATTTTAGGTAAATTATACATCAATAAAGCTATGGTCTGTGTGTGTGTGTGTGTGTTCACGTGTGTGTTCACATGTGTGTTCACGTGTGTGGGGGGAAAACCCCACATTGCTTACTTAGTGAAGGACACTTGTGCTGCAAACCCAGGGCCTCTGCATCCTGGCCCTGTGTGGTCCTGTCTCACTCACCTGCTTACCCATTTTCGTCTTCCACAGACCCATTCATTTGGTAACCGCAGACATCTTACACTTTCAACTCCAAATGATGTGCATTTCTGATCCAGTGACTTCAAATCCCATTCCACCATCTCCACCCATTCAAACCCCAGGACTTTGTCAAGACCATTCTGATTTTTTGTCCTGTGTTCCATGTCTCGCCTTCCGATGCTCCTCACCCTCCCATCCACCTCTGCTCTCAGACCTTCCAGAGTGTGGAACAGCGTTTCCCTCCTTCGAATGTCAAGGACAACCTGCACTGACTGTGTTGCTCCTCACTGTGCATCACTCTACCGCGTGCCATTGCTGTTTGTGTTGATGTGTTGGATTTCCCTTGCAGAGGGCTTGCTAAAGTAGTTATTGTCATGTTCCACATACATACACTATCACACAAGTTTGCAGACAGAAGACACTTAATAAGTATTTGTGAACAAGCTTTTGGGTAGGCCGGCTGCATTACCCACTTCCTTCAGGGTGCTTTTCCATCCTCCCAAAGTGCAGAGTATTTCATGTCTCTCCTAGTCCCACATATTCTAATAGCTCAGAGCTGAGGACTTTCAACTTCTAACAAGATTAGAAGGGTCTCGAAGTGCAGGGCAGGACTTTAATGTGTGGCCCTGCTAACTCCCAGTGGCGGTCTTCAAGATGAAATAGACGTATCGCATCGAGTGAAACAGTTGTGCTCGCCTCAAACAAGCAGGACATAGATGAAAAAGAGAATGCAGAAGCTGTTTCCCAGCCATGCCAAATCTCTCCACTGTGCCTCTCTTACATCAATTTCATTTCGGTTTGAATCTCAGATGTTTTCCCAAAATTAACACTTTTTTCTTTCTATTACATTGGCTTTCCCAAGAAATCATTCACAGGGCATTATTTTTATTAAGACATGTAAAGGAAAAGATTAACTTGCCCAGATGCTTGGGTGGGACAGTGAGGTCTGGAAAGTTGAAAAGTGAGTTTGACAGTTTGATTCCCTCAGGCGACCGATGCTCTCTAAGGGGCCTTATAATTATTAACGCTTGTTCTTCCCCCACAAAAGCCTTCAAGAACAACGTGAATCACGGGCAGGGGAAGGCAGTGGCTGTTTGGGGTTTCCTGAGTCCCTGAGGGAGAGGAGTCCTTCCCAGAACAAACCAGTGGGGTCCAGAGCTATGTCAGATAAGGGAAGGCAACAGAAACTCCACAATGCGAGAAGAGTCAGTCAGGATCAAAGCAAGAGTGTTCTTTTGCACCCGAGAGACATTTCCCCCAGACCCCTGGGGAAGAGGACCTGGGAACTCACACTCCATCCCACAGTCGGTATGCCCACAGGCTGTCGTGCGGACTGTCTCACAGCTGGGGACACAAGCTCTGGAGGCCATCGTCTGGCTCAAATCCTAGCTCCTATACTTCCCATCTGTATAACCTCAGGAAGGCACATGGTCTTGACTCAGTTTCCCTCTAAGAAATGGGGACAATGACCGCGCTTAACCCCACTGATGGCTGTCAGTCTTGCAGCCATCTTAGACCAGTGCCCGGCACAAAGTCGGCACTCCATAAATGCCACATGCTAACGCTGCCATTATTGCTGTTAATGCTCACATTAGTGCTTTCCATTCTCACTGCACTGCGCAGGCTCACCCAGCCTCGTCATGACCTTCGGCACCAGCAGGAGGTTCCACGCAGACAATGCCGGGCACAGCTGCAGGCAGCACCCACACTGGAGGGGCCCATGGGGCTTTTTCTATGAAGATTCTGCTGCACAGACCTGGAGAGGCCGGAGAAGCCGAACCCCATCGAGAATGTTGTTTTCACAAAAGCCGTTTGCCCTCACATTGGTTTGCAGCACATGACACTAACTCATTCAAGGTCAGAGTGACCAGACTCTCAACCCTTATTTTCGTTTGCTTGTTTTGCTTTTTCCTTTTTTTTTTTTTTTTCTGCATTATCCATTTTGTTTGCATTTCTGTTGGACATGACCTTAGGTTGACTATCATTTCAGTCATGATACTGAGCGTCTAAAGTCCACAATCCTTTTTTAAAACCATTTCTACTCATTCGCTTTTCCTTACAACTCCACAGCCCACCCGCAGGGTTCTCCAACCGAAACCCTTCCTGGCCTCCTCCATCCTAACAAAACCTGAGTCAAACACGAAAGGAAGGTAGTAGGTGAAGCTAAGGGGAGTGATTTGCGTCCATTCCATAAATCAAGACTGTCGCCTTTTGAAAAGGGGACGTGTCGCGCATCTGACGGACTGATCTTCTTTCAAGGACAGCGTGTTTCCAGGAAATTCTGAGCACATATGCAGGGAGCAGTCATCGTTTCCCTCCTGTCCAGCCTCCCACCTCTTCCTCCTCCTCTAACTGCCTCCCTTGCTTCCAGGCCAGAGGTTCAACCCCTATTCACCATCCCTGCCGAGGGAGGCTGTGTAGGAGGCTATGAGGGAGGCACATGAGAGAGGCTATGTACGGGAGGCCCATGAGGGAGGTTGTGTGAGGGAGGCTGTGTGGGAGGCTTTGTGGTAGGCTGTGTGAGGGAGGCTGTGTCAGGGAGGTTATGTCGGGGAGGCCGTATAAAGGAGGCTGTCATGGAGGCTGTGTGAGGGAGGCTGTGTGAGGGAAACTGTGTGAGGGACGCTGTGTGAGGGAAGCTGTTTCTAGGGGGGCTGTCAGGGAGGCTGTGTGAGGGAGACTGTGTGAGGGAGGTCTGTGAGGGAGGCATGTAACGGAAGCTGTGTATTGGAGGCCCATGAGGGAGGCTGTGTGAGGGAGGCTCACCAACAAGCACACCTCTGAAGGACTCTGCCTGTGAGGCAGGCAGGAGGCCATGTCCTTGTGACAGTCACCATCACCACATTCATGGCAGTGTATTCACAATGGCCATGTCTGCCAGCAGAGGAACACATGGGCAAATGGTGGCTCTCCACACCAACCATCTCAGACATCAATAACAGAATATTTTATGAATGTAATGGCCTGGTGGACATCCCAGAGGGACTTCAGAGCCATAATGAGCTCTTGGATTAAAATGACTAGCAAAAATGGACTTCAGATGAAATACTCGTTGTAGTTAAGTAAATTAACAAAATTTAATTAACTTTGAATACACAATGACACTGAACAATCTCAAAAATATACACTAAGATGATGAGAAAGACAAAAGCCTGTGTGCATATTTAAGATGGCCACAACCTTTCTGACCCACACCTCATCCACACACGCGGGCTCCATCCCTGCCTCTGGAGTATGGGCAGGGCCTATGACTGCTGGGCGGACAAGAGGAGACAGAAGTGACGGCCCAGGTCTGGGCCCAGGCGTTGGGATGACGGCAGCGTCCACCTCCTTCTCACAAAATCCTTGCTCTAAGGGAGGCCAGACACCATGTGAGACCTTTGGCCACGCAGAGACCACCATGTGAGGAGAAGCCCCTGCCAGCCAAGTGGACAGGCTGTCTGGAGGGAGCAAAGCCCCTGGCCAACCCCAACTCTTCCAGTCGCCCCACCCTAGAGGCCAGAGAGGCAACTGACGAAGCTTCTAAGATGTTCCAGCGCCCGAAGCTGCAACTCAAGAGGAACCAAGAGCCAACAGGCACGAGAGAGGCTCCACAAGGGACCCCAATGAAGCCACCCCTGATCTATCCAGCTGCTCAAGCCACCCCATTAACCACAGGGCAGACACCAACCAGCCCTGCTGCACCCACCTGGACACTTGGACACCTGGACACCTGGACGCCTGGACACCTGGATGCCTGGCTTACAGGCATGATAGGGTTGAGCATGATAGGGTGAGCATGATAGGGTTGTCGTTTGATGCCACTGGTGTTGGGGTTATGACACATCAAGAGAAAAGCAGAACAGATCAAATCTGGGCTACAGAGTTTCTACACAGAGAGGCGTATTTGGATTCGAATGTGCACCGTAGGTCTGTTGTTTTTCGGATGTGCACGGTAGACGCGCTATTTTGCCTACGTGGCAGGCAATCAGTGTCCTTGTGCAGGGATGATGGTGGCCAGTGGAGATCAAGGGAGGTGTCAATCTCCCCAACGTAAGTGTCCTTTGAGAAGACAGATGGTTGGTAAATGCACAGCTGATTGCTCATCAGGTTCCTGGTGTTTTTATGCATGAGGTCCCCTTCGTTTCCTGGTGTTTTTATGTATGAGGTCACCTTCGTTTCCTGGTGTTTTTATGTATGAGGCCCCCTTCATTTCTGTTTCTCTGTCTGTTTGCCTGTTTGTTTTTGGCCCCACACTGAAAAACAGATTGTTGAGTAATAAGCAGAAGAAGATAAATGTGTCTAATATTTTTCTTACAAATATTTTCTTTTCATCTCACCTGCATAGTTACTTTCCCAAAACACCTGTTAGCCTCTCACAGACCACTCCCCTCTGTGAAGCTTGGTTTGGGAAATGCTGCACTTAGGTGGTCAGAGAAATTAAAGATCCAGTAAGAAAGGCATGGAGTGCTTGGAGAGATGACGCTTAGTGAGGAGGAAACTCAGAAATGCTTCAGAGAACAAAACCAAGGAGGATGTCACCAGAAGAACCATAAGGACAGCACAGTAAGGACCAGAACAATATCACAGTGAGGCCCTGGGGGACATTGCACTCAAGACTTCGGAAGAAAACACAGGGCCTACGAGGACATCACAGTAAGCCTAGGAGGACCTCAAGCAAGGACCTAGGAGGACGTCACAGCAAGGACCTAGGAGGACATCATAGCAAGGACCTAGGAGGATGTCATGGCAAGGACCTAGGAGGATGTCATAGCAAGGACCTAGGAGGATATCACAGCAAGGACCTAGGAGGATGTCATAGCAAGGACCTAGGAGAACACAGCAAGGACCTAGGAGCACATCATAGCAAGGGCCTGGGAGGATGTCACAATGAGGTCCTAAAAGGACAATGTGGTAAGGACTAGGAGAACACTGTAGGAAGGACTTATGCAGCAAAGAGTATGATGAGAAAAGAACAAAACAACAAACGCATCACAATTAAGCACTATTGATCACTTAGTTCATGTCAGTGAACTGTGTAAGCCCGTTCCATACACCATTTCAAGGGACAATCATGGAATAACATTCCCATTTTACAGATAAGGCAAGGAAGACTTAGAGAATGGTTTCACTTGAGTCTAGGCCCATAGGCCCCTCCTAACCTTCAAGCCCAGTGCTGAAGAAGCGGAGGGCGAGTGGCAGGAGGGGCTGACTTTTCCAAAACAAAATTTGTGTGTGTGACAGTTCTCTCTGGATCTATAGAAAACATAAAGGGATGAGACAGGAGGATGAGGGTGCCTCCGGTGTGGCCTGCAAAGATGAACTCCAACATAAATCACACACGATTTGGGGGAAGAGAGCACTCAAGTATCCTAATGCCAACAATATGGGGAAAAGTGTCAACGCATTTGCTATTTACATTAATAATGTCCACTGATAAATTTCCTTGTGTTGTCACAAAGAAAAGGATGTTTCTACAAATTTATCTTATTAGATTTCCATCATAAATGCAAGCCTTATCCCTTTTTTCTCCTTCCCCATCTCATTTGTGCTTTGAATTATTTGAAATGTGTTCCATTATGCTAACTTTTTTTTAATCTGATGCCTTCACGGGCCTCTTTGCTTTCCATATTGAGTAGATGTATTTTTAGCCTCCTAATGCTATTGATTTCATTACTTTTAATTTAAGGATCTGTACTTGACATTTTTTGACCTTATGTTCAAAACCAAAGTCTTCATTTGTTCACCTTAAAAAAAAAAAAAATCATAGCAGACTTTTCTTTGATTATTGGCCAAATCACGTGACTAACAAAAAACCAGATGTCAGACACAAAGCTACTAAATATCAAATAGGTTATCAAACAAGAGGAAAATGCAAAGATATGAAGGTTAATGCAATCCTATCTTTAGACAAACTCATTTTTTCCACCCTAGTTAGAGACAAAAATGTCAATCTAATAGTAGAAATACATCAAGAGTGTTTATTATCTGCCTGATCCTAGGGCTATATATAAAAGTAATTCTGTGACCTTGTAAAGTATCTTGACAGCAGTAAATCATTATGTTAGGAAGTGGAATTGCATTCTCTGTGTTGTTAATTATTGTATCCATTCAAGACAGCTTATCAAGAAATAGGGACAGAAACTCAAATAAAGCCTATTGGGTCCCTCATGGGATGTCTATTTACCACGCACCTGGAGTTGTTAAGTTCGTGCCTTCTTGATGTGATATCAAACATACCTTATCCTTTCAGCAGCACTAACTTTCAAAGAAACCAACAACCATAAAGATTTTTTAAAGTATTTTTTTATCTCTAGAAATAAAAATGAGAAAAGTCCACAAACAAATTCATTACTTTAGAAAAGACTTTCAAATAAAAATCCTTCCAGGAGTAATAAGTGCTATAAAGGTCAAGAAACTATATTGTGGGAAATTAGTAAATATGCAAAATATTGATTAAAGAAAATTGCATCAAATCTCCCAAGAATGTATTGAATCCTGGTAGAGTTTGAGTAACAATGACAGCTTTTCTACAATTACATTCGCAGAAAGTTAGAATTTCTAAGAAATGAAAATGACACCTTGCGTCAGTTTGCTTTTTATTTTCAAAGCGCTTCCTTATGAAACAGGTGGTAAATTAATTGTATTATTTCCTCATGAAACAGGTGGTAATTGTATTAATAAAATTGAAACGATTAATATTGTAGCGTGCTTGGAACAATATATGGCCTATGGTAAGTGCTCGATAAATGTTAGTTATTTACATGTATCTTTAAAATTTCAAATGCCTTCAAACATATTATCTCATTTGACCTTCAGGCGACCTCTCTGGGTTGGTGAAGTACTCGATGCATCCTTTTCACCCACATCTCTTGGTGTCTCTTCTGTGCCAGACCCATGAGACATCACCCTGAGCAGTGGTCTCCTGAAAGATGACTGTGCAAAGAAACAATCACAGAAATAATGCAGCAAATGAAAGGCTTATTCTAGGAAAGAGGCTTCCTGTGATGGGCGACTGGTGAGGGCCCTTTCAACGACGACGCCATCTTGAAGCAGACACAGAGCGAACCGGAAGCACAGCCGGCAGCATCACCGGATGTCGAGTTTTTAATGACGTCTTGTGTTGCAAGGTGCGTGTGCGACAAGCCATGATCTCTGCACTTTTGGGCCCTCGTTGGTGGGAGGGGGACCCGTGGGTGGCCTATGAGCAGAAATAATGCCTTGTGCTACGGAAGCTGGCTGTGGGCAGGCGGGCTCTGCCCGCCATCAGCATTTCTTGGCATCACGACTTGCGTCTGAGGACCAGGTAGAAATGGAACTTTGCAAATGAGGCAGCCCCGCTGATCCAGGGGCACAGGTCCTGCAAGACCTTGACAGATCTCTCCAGGATTTGTTTCCTCTCCTCCAGGAGGCAGAATGTCCAATTTATAACTGTAACCCGAACCCCCGCAAATACGAATTCCAGTGCCAAAATGAATAAAGCTGAATGTAAGCGCTTTAATTTTTTCTATGACCAGAAAATGCTCACCACTTTTTCCCTACCCAGTTCTAGAGGCGATAAACGCCGTGCAGTTTCTAGGACTTGGTTCTACAGTGCCGTGTACTTCCTATTAATTCGTTCATTTATATTTGTCCTGCTCAGGCTACATCATAAATAGTCATAAGAATCATAATATCCTCGGATAGCACCAGGCACCATAGTCAGCATAGACTTGAGGCTTAATTAACTTGAGCAAATTGGATGGAAGAGCTGAGAAAAATGAGAAAGATGTGAAAATGATGGAAGAGATGACAGGAAGCTCCAGCCTCCTCCTGAAAGCTGGAGCGGGAGAGACGGCAGGAAACACAAGCTTGAGCCAGAAGGCGGAACTCAACCCAGGAGCCTCCTGCCGGAAGTTGTGAGATTTCTTTAATCAGGGTGACTTCCCACAAATGTATTTCCTGCCTGATCCCGCTGTCTGTGTCCTTGTAGTGTGAGTGGCAGAATCCCTTGAAGAAGACCGAGCCAGTGACCTCGTGTCTGAAATAAAAGGCGGGAAGTGAGGGAGCCAGTGGTCACCAGGCAGCCAACCCAGAAAGAAAAATCTCCAAGAGTGGGAACAGGTGAGGGTAGTGTTAAAGAACAGAGAGCAGGCCACACGCACTTCACGACACTGTCAGCAATGACAGCGACAACGTGTACTGTGCTGACCATACTCCAAAGGAAACACCGGGCAACCTCCCTTGGTGGAAGGTGTCTCCCGGGTCATACTCC
>NW_012101299.1:3479609-3482749 GCF_000951045.1 Mandrillus leucophaeus
CTTTTCACCCACATCTCTTGGTGTCTCTTCTGTGCCAGACCCATGAGACATCACCCTGAGCAGTGGTCTCCTGAAAGATGACTGTGCAAAGAAACAATCACAGAAATAATGCAGCAAATGAAAGGCTTATTCTAGGAAAGAGGCTTCCTGTGATGGGCGACTGGTGAGGGCCCTTTCAACGACGACGCCATCTTGAAGCAGACACAGAGCGAACCGGAAGCACAGCCGGCAGCATCACCGGATGTCGAGTTTTTAATGACGTCTTGTGTTGCAAGGTGCGTGTGCGACAAGCCATGATCTCTGCACTTTTGGGCCCTCGTTGGTGGGAGGGGGACCCGTGGGTGGCCTATGAGCAGAAATAATGCCTTGTGCTACGGAAGCTGGCTGTGGGCAGGCGGGCTCTGCCCGCCATCAGCATTTCTTGGCATCACGACTTGCGTCTGAGGACCAGGTAGAAATGGAACTTTGCAAATGAGGCAGCCCCGCTGATCCAGGGGCACAGGTCCTGCAAGACCTTGACAGATCTCTCCAGGATTTGTTTCCTCTCCTCCAGGAGGCAGAATGTCCAATTTATAACTGTAACCCGAACCCCCGCAAATACGAATTCCAGTGCCAAAATGAATAAAGCTGAATGTAAGCGCTTTAATTTTTTCTATGACCAGAAAATGCTCACCACTTTTTCCCTACCCAGTTCTAGAGGCGATAAACGCCGTGCAGTTTCTAGGACTTGGTTCTACAGTGCCGTGTACTTCCTATTAATTCGTTCATTTATATTTGTCCTGCTCAGGCTACATCATAAATAGTCATAAGAATCATAATATCCTCGGATAGCACCAGGCACCATAGTCAGCATAGACTTGAGGCTTAATTAACTTGAGCAAATTGGATGGAAGAGCTGAGAAAAATGAGAAAGATGTGAAAATGATGGAAGAGATGACAGGAAGCTCCAGCCTCCTCCTGAAAGCTGGAGCGGGAGAGACGGCAGGAAACACAAGCTTGAGCCAGAAGGCGGAACTCAACCCAGGAGCCTCCTGCCGGAAGTTGTGAGATTTCTTTAATCAGGGTGACTTCCCACAAATGTATTTCCTGCCTGATCCCGCTGTCTGTGTCCTTGTAGTGTGAGTGGCAGAATCCCTTGAAGAAGACCGAGCCAGTGACCTCGTGTCTGAAATAAAAGGCGGGAAGTGAGGGAGCCAGTGGTCACCAGGCAGCCAACCCAGAAAGAAAAATCTCCAAGAGTGGGAACAGGTGAGGGTAGTGTTAAAGAACAGAGAGCAGGCCACACGCACTTCACGACACTGTCAGCAATGACAGCGACAACGTGTACTGTGCTGACCATACTCCAAAGGAAACACCGGGCAACCTCCCTTGGTGGAAGGTGTCTCCCGGGTCATACTCCCAAGCCCAAACAGGCGGCCAGGGGGTTCTCTCTGCTCGATTCTCCACAACTCACCTCTACAGGAAGAACTTGCATGGAAATATTCTGTGTTCTGGCAGGGCGCGGTGGTGCACGCCTGTAACCCCAATGCTTTGGGAGGCTGAGACAGGAGGATTGCTGGAGCCCAGGAGTTTGAGATCAGCCTGGGCAACATGGCAAAACCCTGCCTCTGGGGGGGAAAAAAAAAATATATATATATATATATATATAAATGAAAATTAGCTGGGCATAGTGGTGTGCACCTGTGGTCCCAGCTACTTGGGAGGCTGAGGTGAGAGGATCACTTGAGCCCAGAAGGATGAGGCTGCAGTGAGTCATGATCACACCACTGCACACCAGCCTGGGTGACAGAGCAAGACCCTGTCTCCAAAAAAAACATATTCTTTACCAGATGCTCCTTGGTTCATATTTTTTGGCTAACATATAATGTTCTTTTTTATTCATCTTTATTAGGGCTGGGATACCACTGAGTTCTCCTTATAGAGAATGTAGAATTCAAATAAGCAAGTATTTCAATTAAACATAAATTTGGGGGGCCTCTGTTTTTATTAGAAAGAGGTAAGCCTCTGCTCCACAAAGTCTGTTACCTATTGCATTTTTGTTTTTCTTTCTATCTGAGTTAATCATCATCATCATGATAATTAGCATTTATCAAGTGTGTTTGCCACATTTTGAGCTGCGAGCTGCCTGTGCCCATCTCGTGGAGCCCTGGAGCTTTTATTCTCTCCACCTTCCATTCAGGTAAACTGAGGCTTCGAGGTTTGTCTCATTTATTTCCTTAGTGCCCGAGGGAGGACTCTGTCCCCATTGGCCAGCCCACCCCAAGCATACTTGGTTTGGGCGAACTCACAGACAAAATGAAATTTGCTTCCAGAATCATGACCCAGGCAAACCGCAAGATTCTCGGTCACACAAGAAAGACAGGACTTTGCTCACTGGCTGGTGTTTCCTATCACAAAAATAACAGCAGAGTTCATACTTCTGACAAAGTTTTACAACTGACGAGGAAAAAAAATCAGGTTCCTGGTTGGTCACCCCTCGGCTCCAGCAGATGTAGCGGCTGGAGCACTCCCTGTGTTTGGTTCAACAAGGCTGATGTCTGGCTCCCGTGCTGGGACTGGACTCCGCCCTCAGCTCCTTAGGACCTGGCAGCTTCCCCTCTTGGTGTTTTATAAAAATTAGAGTAATTTAAATCTCCAGTAGGCTGTGGTGTTCCATGAGTTCTTAAAGATGATTACACTAGTTTACTAGTTAAAGCTTTACATTAAAAACTGTGTTTCCAGCTAAAGGAAGTTTTGATAATTTCCTTTATTAATAAAATATCTAGTTATTAATAAAAGAAGTTATTAATAACTAGATCCATAGATCTTTTCCCCTCAAAATTCTGACTCCTAAGAACAAAATAAGTATTATTCTAATTACCCACTGTTGCTCTCAATTGCCATGTGGCAGGCCACACAAGTGGATTTTCAATTCACAGGCTGTTTGCTGATGCTAATTTTGTGTCCCAATTTCATCTCCTTCATAGAATATTAATAATTGCATTTGTGTTTCAGAATAGCTTTACAATTCTATTTTTTAGAAGCCCTGATATTACACATACTTTTGCAAAATCTAAACAAGAGATTGAAGGATGGTATAACTTGTTTCTAGAAACTTTCTTGTCAGCACCATAAGAAAGGTAAAAAAATAAAAATAAAAC
>NW_012101299.1:3483135-3507753 GCF_000951045.1 Mandrillus leucophaeus
GAATTATGAGGGAGATAAGCAAGAATCATTAACCTTGGATTATGCCCAAAAATAGGCTTCTTAAAGGGACTTTACAGACCATCCCGTCCAACAATTTTGAAAGTAAGCGTCATGAGACATTAGACTCCACAAACGTCAAAGGATACCATAGTCACTCACTCACTCAAGAGACGTCGGGGATCAACAGGCAAATAATTTTGAAAAATTCTGAGCTTAACCAAACTATACAGGCTTCTCTATTTCTGGACATTTAAAGACATTGTGATTCTCCAAGAGGAAGATAAAATGTTCAGCATTTCCCAAGTCTGTCTGATCATGAGACTCTTTTTCCATGGAACATCTTACAGGCTAATGTTGCAAAGAAGACACGTGGGAACCACTCGACAGATCTGCTCCTTTACATCGAGAGTGAGGAAATAGGGACCAGGGATAATCGGTGGTCCCAGGATTGAAGCTCAGGTCTCCACCTTCCCCCTCGTCCTCCATGAACAGTCCAGCTTCCTGAGTCCATTTGGCTTCCTTCTACCTTATAATTAGCTCAGCCCTGCTTGGCATAGCCCCTTTCAGGCTGCAATCCAATGCCACACAGGTACTCGGTGAATGAGAAAACCCTTCTTGTCATTTTCAAATAATGAAAACAGCTCATGTTCGTTGGGCACCTACTATGTGCCAGGCACTATACTAAACATTTCACCCACATTGTCTCATTTAATGATCTCAACAAGCTACGAGAGGGGCCCTATTGGTATCCCCATTTCCCATTTGAGGAAATGGAGCCTTAAGATTGCTGGTCAGTTGGGAAGCTGTGGACAATACTCAAACCCAACCCAAGTACTCAGTCCCCACACGCAAATGTGCGGCTGTCTCTACCGCTCAGTGGTCAGTAAATGTTAATGATGACAGATGGTGAGTGACACAGGATAAAACGTCAGGAAAAGGTGTTGCAAAACAAGGAAAAGATTGGCCACAGCTTAGAGGTTGTGTTGGTTTTCCATTTAAGTGTGCTGTTGGGCTGAGCTGTTCATTAAAAGACCTTGGTCTTGTCCTGAATCTTGCATTTCTACCTGGCCAGGCTGCTCTTCCTCTGAAACTCTGCCAGTGGGAGGGTTCCACAGAGACTTTCGTCCCCTGTCCTTAATGCCTCTGATTTTTAAACTGAGGTCAAATTCTTCAAGGAAGTAAAGACTGCAAAATATTTCTCAGAAGAACGGCGACGAGAGAAGCCAGGTGCCTTATGCCACATTTTATCATTAAAAAGGCTTAGGTTTTTCTTTTAAGGATGACACTAATCAAAATTACTTATAAGATTGAAGTTCCTCTCCCATTCTTTGCTCACTATTCAAAAATGAAAAGAAGGGTTTTCTCACTTACTGAGCAATACTTATGAGCTGTACTTAGCACATACTCAGATCAGCATGGAGACTTTCTGGGACATAAAAAGTGCATATGGAACTAACTCTTGCCTTTTGGGGGCTGATAGTTCACTTGCAGAGATACGACACCCCGAACATTTAAAACATGCAGAATTTGAGGTGTGCAAGATTTCATAAGGCAAAATTTTATGGTAAATGTCACATTTCTGAGTTAAAGTGAAGAACTTGTGTTCAAGTTGGGGAGACCATTGTGGGCTAGGGTGATTGGAGGCTTTCTCTTGATGGAAGCAAAACTGGAGAAGCTCTAGAAGGATGAACCTGAACAAAAGCGTTAGGAGCTCTGTCGCCACCTGTCACACCCAGATGGTTTGTTCAGGGTAACAGGAATCAGACCATGCTGTGAGCCATCATCCATGAAGCTGTGGTTTTTCCCTTGGCTTCCATTTTTGTGCCCCTCCAGCATGGGGGATCATTTTCTGTGAGGCAATGTGTGGGCTACCTGAGTCCCCCAACACACAGGCATCTCTTAAACACACACCATCTCCATTACAGTGACAGCTAATGTGAGAAACTCCACTTTCTTTATCGCTAAGAAATATCATCTTCAAATAAAAATAATCCCTGAAGTTAGAATAGTACTTTCAGTCTGTCAAAGGGATTCCATATCTGTTTTTTCATATTCTCATGAAATTCTTCTAAGACAGGGAACACAAATATTATTATCATCATTTAGCAAGTAACAGGAAAAAAATGAGGCCCAGTGAATTTGTCCAAAGTCACAATATCAGACACAGAATCGAAACCAAAATGAAGTGATCAATCAACCCCAGGGTGCAATGGGCAAAACATGAATATAGACTGAGTATGGGATGGTAATTGTGAATTTTGTTTGACGTATGTATTAGCTCATTCTCATGCTGCTAATAAAGACATATGCAAGACTGGGCAATTTATAAAGGAAAGATATCTAATTGACTCACAGTTCAGCATGGCTAGGAGGCCTCAGGAAACTTACAACCATAGTGGAAGGGGAAGCAAACACGTCCTTCTTCACATGGCGGCAGCAAGGAGAAGTGCAGAGTGAAGGGGGAAAAGCCCCTTATAAAACCATCAGACCTCATGAGAACTCACTCTCATGAGAACAGCATGAGGGTATCCGCCACCATGATTCAATTCCCTCCCACCAGGTCCCTCCCGTGACATGGGAGCATTATGAGAACTACAATTCAAGATGATATTTGGGTGGGGACACAAAGCCAAACCATATCAGTGTGATAGTGGCATTGTGTTTACATTGGAAGGCTTCCTGATTTTGGAAAGGTAAATGCTGCAGCTCTACAGGACCAGGTGCCCTGACATCTATAACATCCTTAATTCATCTTAGATGCTTCAGCAAAAATGCCACGGCAACAAGTTACCAACTACTAAGGTATGCGGCAGCTAGATGTGGGTTTCCATTGTCCTATTCCTCTTTTTTCACCCTTCAGCACATTCACGCAGAAGAAAAAGATAAAGTAGCCCATCCATGATGCTTAGCACACACCCACAGGTGCCAGGATATGTAAATGATGAGAGTAGACCCTGAGCTCCGCTGCAATTAATTGTGTATGCAAGAGTGGCAAGAGGGGACATGTATACACCTTAATTTCTTAATTATTAATAACGAAGGAGAAACTAAGAGCAATTCCACTTGAGTCCAGATATGCAGAGCCTCCTTGCTGATCAGTTTCTAAACTGCGTCAGCCACTGCCTTGAGGGAGCAACAGCTTCAAGCCAGACAAAGGCCTGCCCTTGAGAATGACATTTCAAAAAGCCCTCAGAAGGCTCCAAGGCAAATAGCGCCATCCACAAGCACGGCCGCAGGCCAGCCTTGTCCCTGGCTGCAGGCTCAGCCTGGTCTTCTTGTTGCATACTTTCATTTTTAACCTCAGATTGACCTGCAGCCTCCATGGCTGTCCCTCAACTCCAGGTCCCCCACCGCATGATCTGCTGCAAGGTGCTACTAGTCTCCCACCTCCTGACCAAGCCCAGATGGGGCCCTTGTTTTGGCTTCCCATCTCCCTCCTAGCTTGCACCAATTCAACCTTGTTACCTGGCTCACAAAAATGACTAACTAGAAAAGTCCATGCTACACAGGTTGAAAGGGCTGGAATATATTCTAGGAAATTAATTTCATGGACAGTTTAAAATTCTGCAATTTATTTCAAAACATACTCAGCAAGTTTATTTTGACATGACATTATTGCACACTAAAAGCAAAAAGTGAGAACATATGCATGTACCTGTGTGTTTGCAAGGTGTGTGTTCATGTTTAGTACATGCTAGGCAGTAGATGCTGTGTAAAGTGTGTATATAGTACAAGCTGTGTGTTCATTTGTGTGTTAAGGGCCATGTTGTTCCCCTCACAATAACTAGGCTTTTCCCCTTTCCCCACTAGGACTAGATTGATGTGTTTGAGATAACAACCTGAAAAATTAGGATTAGAAGTATTTTGCTTACTTATAATATAGTGACAGATAAAGAGACCCATTGCCCTGTTTTTACTGGTTTAAAATGAAAAATACATTTATAAACCTATATATGGTTCTATTTTTAAATAGTAATTTAAAATGGCAATAATAAATGACCTAAGATTGATTTTTCACAAAATGTGATTAAGTACAAGTCCATATTATGTGCTGCCTGATGTGACTTAGTCACTAAAAAATACTAAGTTTAAAAATACTAAGCCCCACGGAGGTCTCTGGCTGTAATGTTCACTGGATGTTACTAGTGCCAGATATATCATAGATAGTTGTTGGATGAATGATTAAATGAACCAACCTGAGTAGCTCCCAAAGATGGCATCTATCCAGCAACCATGTGACATGCCATTCTCCCTGTTAGCTGGCTCCTGTAAGATAATGCATTCATTTGCTAAAACTGCCATAATGAAGTTCCATAGACTGGACTCTCAAACAACAGATATTTATTTTCTCACAGTTCTGGGGGCTGGAAGTCCGAGATCAAGGTGTCAGTGGGGCTGGTTCCTTACAAGCCTCCTTCTTTGGCTTGTAGGTGGCCGTCCTCCCCCTGTGTCCTCCCATAGTCATCCTTGTGCATGTCTGTGTCCTAATCTCCTCTTCTTATAAGGACACCCATCAGATTGGATTAGGGCCCATCCCAGTGACTTCACTTTAACTTAGTTATCTTTTTAGGGACCCGTCTCCAAACACAGTCACCTTCTGAAGTCCTAGGGATTAGGACTTCAACATATGAATTTTATGGGGGCATGACTTAGCCCATAATAGGTGAATATAGACAAATTGAACTCATCTCCATTTAGAGAGGTAAAAAGAGACACAGTTCTGGATTCTTGGAGTAGGGTTTGAACCACATACAAGTACAGGAATAGTTCGCTATCCATCAGATTAATAACGAAAGTGGAAAAACAGAGAAGAATTTATTAATAGTTGTAATTGCAGCCTGCTCTGCCTTGGATGGATTGGGCCATGTAACCACCAAGACGTGTAAGAGGACCAACATGGCGAGATGTGGAAACAGATTCTGCTATGCCAGCACAGCAGGAGAGGCCCATGTGGGACAGCAAGAGATTAGAGACTGGGGCCTACTACTTAGATAGGGAGTCTCAGCTGAGAAATGAAAGGGTTTCTGTAGAAAACTGTACGATCCATAGTTAGCATCTCCATGATTTTGTATGTGTGCTCCTTACTTCCACAGGGAACCCATATCCTTCCCAGTGGGCAGAAGTATCTTCTCTTTTATCTCCACTTTATCTGCACCTGACTCTGTGAACTTCTTTATCTTTCTGTATTAGTCATCTCAGGCTGCCACAGTGCAGTAGCCCAGACTGGGTGGATGACACAGCAGATGTTTACTTTCTCACAGTCCTGGGGGCTGGAAGTCCAAGTGCCAGGGTTGGTTCCTGGTGAGGGCTCTCCTCCTGGCTTGCAGACAGCCGCCTTCTTGCTGTGTCTTCACCTGGCAGGGAGAGCTCTGGTATCTCCTCCTCTTGCTAGAAGGGACTAGTCCTGTCAGATCAAGGCTCACTCTGATGACATAATTTAACCTTTATCACCTCCTCACAGGTCTCATCTCCAAACACAGTCACACTGGGGATTAGGGCAACAACGCAGGAATCTGGTTGGGGGGGCACAAACATTCCATCCATAACATGTTCCCCAAATAACATAGACAAGCCTCAGTCCATGCCTTCCAAAATGTACATGAAACTACAGTTGCTCCAGCCTAACCAGATGCAGATGGCATTTCCCTTTTCTGAAGGATGGGAGCAGCAGCCCATGTGAATGAATGATGTGGGGGCTCAGGCACATTGGAATATAAGGAGGGGAAAACATGGGAAGGGGGTAGCTCCCCAGCCCCACATTCATTTATATGTATGAAAAATCAATAATTTTTAAAATTTTGTTTAAGTACCAGGTTGAATTTACTCATCCTTCTTACTAAAAGTCATTATAAGAGACCCTTTCCTATCTAATTGCTTATAAGTTTATGAGAGAACTAAAAATCTCTCGATGTTTCCAAGGTAAACTATGATTTTAATTATCATTTCTTATAATAATTAAGTCCTTCAGCAAAAAAGAAAATACCGTGCTGGTTTTCTAAATGGTGATGACTTCTTCAGTGGTCTCCATTAGCATTTTGGTTTCGGGCTGAGAGGATGGAACAGAGGCCACACAGCAATGCAAACAGTTTTCACTGGGGTGTTACGAGAAGGTTTGACACCTGCATGTGTAGCTGCAGGACCTGTGTGAGTTATAGCCTCACTTGAAAAGTGCTTTGGGATTAGAATTGCAGGATCTCATAGCTTTGAGAACAGAAAGGGACCTTGAAGTCCAGGCAAAAATCTTTTGAGGTGGAGAACGCTGCTTCTTTAGGCAGAATCTGAGCCCCTGTGCTAGTTTATCTGTGGGGACAAATGTACAGGAGGTGTGCAAAGGACACTAGAAACTGACCCACAGGGCCATCATTTCATTCCTGGGGCTGCCATGGCATCTATGCCTCATCCTTCCCGTCAGCTCTGTGACCTGGCATCCTCTGCCCGCCCGTGCTGACCCTCCTCTGTGGCCTGGCCTCCTCTGCCCACCCATGCTGACCCTCCTCTATGACCTGGCCTCCTCTGCCTACCCATGCTGACCCTCCTCTGTGGCCTGGCATCCTCTGCCCACCCATGCTGACCCTTCTCTGTGGCCTGGCATCCTCTGCCCGCCCGTGCTGACCCTCCTCTGTGGCCTGGCATCCTCTGCCCGCCCATGCTGACCCTCCTCTGTGGCCTGGCATCCTCTACCCACCCGTGCTGACCCTCCTCTGTGGCCTGGCATCCTCTGCCCACCCATGCTGACCCTCCTCTGTGGCCTGGCATCCTCTGCCCAACTGTGCTGACCCTCCTCTGATGGCTCTGTGCCCCTAGGCCAACCTCTACAGCTGCTTCGCCTGGACCCCTGTGACCTCTGGCTTCTGATCCAGTCCAGCAGGAGACACAGGCAGCAGACAACCAAGTGCTGCATCCAAGACTGGGCCTCATGTGAACGGCCCTCCCTGGGCTCTGCACCCTCTGTCCCCTCCATGCCAGGCCAGCCCCAGGGAGCAGCACCCTCTCCGGTGCTCTCTGGGTGCCTCAGTTTCCTGTGTCTGTTCCCTAAACTCACCCATCCCTTTGTAAATGGGCCCTGCATTCGCGTTCTGTCTCTGCCGGACCTCACCTGGGGCAGTGAAGGCAGAAGGAAGAGGGCTCCTCAGACCTGAGTTCCACTCAACAGACCATGTTCTCACTGCTTCATTAAAAACAAACCAGGTTCTACATTTAAAAATGCGGCAAAATGCACATAGGCCTTATTAATGTGGGACTCTAAGAGAATGAAGAGATCGATCCTGGAATGTGACCTCTTCAAAGCGGCGTCTCGGACACTCACAGTCGGCAGCAGTCTCTGCTTTCATAATGATGTCCTTAAGTTGATATGGGGCCTGTTACGCAAAACCCAGAGAACTGCATAGTGCCATGGCAAGACCAGCTGGCCAAGGCCAACCTGACTCTACCATCCCACCCCTGGCACTGGGCCGGGCCCAAACAGGAACCCTCAGCCAAGAGGCTCGGCTCCTCAGCTTCCACCTCGACATGTGATTCCCGTATCAGGAAAGACCCTTGTGTCCCTTTAGGGAGTGGCAGCGAGGCCTCAGATTCCACCAGCGTGCCTCTAACAGCCTTTCATTCAGTGCAACCGGCCTCAGCAGGTGCAGCAAAGCCAGTGTGGGTCAGAAAGCCTCACTGCCCAAAAGGTTACAGATCTCTTAGAAACAAGTCAGTTGTAGACTTGAAGAAAATTTTTAAAATGTATTTTTTGAAAATCAAACAAACCTGATACCATGGTGAATTAAAGAAGTTACTACTTCTGGGCTGAAGTTAGTCTGCAGGAAAAAAATAAAAAAAGACAATCTTCTGGTTTCT
This sequence comes from Mandrillus leucophaeus, assembly GCF_000951045.1. Classification (NCBI taxonomy): domain Eukaryota; kingdom Metazoa; phylum Chordata; class Mammalia; order Primates; family Cercopithecidae; genus Mandrillus; species Mandrillus leucophaeus. The sequence continues at coordinate 3,490,975 of NW_012101299.1, forward strand.
TTAGTAGGAAAAGGGACTTTTGCTTGAAGCAATAAGTTTCAGGTTCCTGATTTTCCTGTGAACTCTTTGCAAATCTTTTAAGACTTACCAAGAAATTTATGCCCAAATACTATTAAGCAATTTAGGAAATGATATACTATTTACCTTCATCATTTGTGTTGAGGATTTTCTGAGTGTCTGTGCCTTTTTGTTCCCATCAGAAAGATTAATCAACCATCAAAGTTTTCAGATCACGGGGCTACCTTCATTAGCGTTGGCATGACCCTAGAAAATGCTCTGGCAACAAAACAAAACTTCGCATGAGACCAAACATAAAGGCAGGTTATGAAAGATGTTTCCTGGGCACGCCTGGAATTCCCCTCATTAGCAGAGAATCCTCCTAATCCGCCGAAAATGTATCACGCTGTATTCCAGAGCACTTCCCGATGTTTCCTCTGCCTCGGTGCTTTCCTCTTTTAAGTGTGTTTTTCTTTTGAGGCACTAGATTTGAACATGTGACAAGACAGCATCGCCTAGTGGAGACAGAGCATTGGGTAGAATCCAAGACTCCCAAGAGTGACTCGGCTTGTTGACGACTTGACTTTCTCAACTATAAAATGGGGATAATGCATCATCACATTCCGTTTCACAAGTATACCATAAATACAAATTCTGTTCATTGAGGAAAGCCTTCTAACTTCTTAAAGGAAAGGCAAAGGTTGAGTTAGTCAAGACTTTGCTTTGAGTGCTCTCAGGTTGATATCCTCGCTCTTTAGAAGGAGCTTGAAGCTTCAGGTGGAGTGGGGAGGTATGAGATCGGTAAATGTGGCCTTTTGTATCTTTCTCCTTCTGGACCTGATATCAACAGTCCTCTGCCTCCCAAGTCCTCTTGAGGTGTCAGTGGATGCCAGTGCAGCTGCTTCTCTGAGATACATAGGGGTCTTTTTGCATTTCACCAGGAAACTGTAGAAAACCTAACCTGTGTCTGATACGAGAATTCCAAGGGCTCCCATGGGAGGCTCAGTGAATCTTCAGGAGTCTTCCAGAATAGTCCTCAATCTAACCCACCTGCAAGACATAGCTCTGTTCTACCTCCCTGGAGTCAAGCCCTTCCTGAAGGAAGCATTCTGGTCTTACCCACAAAATTAAAACTCAAGAATTCAGACAAAGTCAAAAGCCAGATAAACACTTGCAAGTTACTGGGGTAGAAACCCAAAAGAAGAGGCAAAGTTTTGATGGAAGTATTTTCGGCTCAAGGAGGCCCAAATTCCTTCTGCTGCTCAATCATTTGGTCAGATTTTGCATCTTGTAATTGGACCAGCCCCATCCGTGCACTTCCCATCCACGCAGCTTGGAACCTGTTCCTGCCCTACTTCAGCCTTGTTAAGACCCTCCGCGGGTTTTAGCCTGTTTTCTGCTTCAGTGAGATTCCCTCAACTGTGGGTTTTTTAGCGGTTTATGTTCCCTGTATCTTTTTAAATGATGCTCCTTAATGGAGCGTTGAAAATCTTCCCCAGAGTGAACTGTCCTCAAACTTGTTTGGTGGAAGAAGAATAATATCTTCCTATTATACAAAGCAATTCCTTCATTTCAGGACATCTCAGAGATACAAAACTATGCCCCAATGTCAACCTAGCCAGCTGGGTCAGCTCACAGCCTCGGCGACACTGACTCGAAAGCAGAGTTCGAAGTGTGTGAGTTTGATCAGCGAAGTGCCTGTGAGTGAGAGAGAGGAAGCAGGAGCAGGAGGGGAGAGCCCACAGCTGAACTGCAGACCTGACCTGCTGCAGGATGAGGAAGGAGGCTGGGGCACAAGGTCCCGGGGCAGCAGCACAGCTCGAGAGTCTCTGCCAGCCCGTGCAAAACTGGCACAGAGGGAGCTGTTGGCCTGTCATCCAGTAGGACCCCAGCTATGACCACTAGCAAGAGTTCTCATTCTCGGGGAACTAGAACTAGCCTTGAAGACACCACAAATGTTTGATTACCACCTTTATAGCAGGTTTTAACATTTTGAGGCACTTGTGTCTCCTCACCACTCTTTCTTTTTTAAAATGTCGTGTTTATTCATGGCCATTCTCTTCTGAATACCTGGAAATTAGTTAAAAAGAATCTAGTACCAGTAGTCACTAAGTAAATGTTCATTGTTATTATTAGTATTATTTCATATTAGGTTTATTCTATCAGATAAACAGTGGCAAGAAGAGGAAGCACCAAGTCTCCCAGTGGGCCACCAGGAGGGATGAAAAGTGGGGCTACTCCTTTCTCCACCCCTGGTTCCTGGGCTTCCTCGGGAACACAGTGCCACAGAGAGAGCTCAGATTCTGGGCATAGCCTGTCACCTCACAGAGCACTGCCCTCGAGGTGGGGTTTCAGCCAACACCCCTCCACTCTATCAGGCCTCAAGCACGTGGACAGGTGCATGATGCTTCCAGTGGCTACTGTGGCAGAGGCCCTCCTGCCCCTCTGATATGGTCTGGCTGTGTCCCCACCCAAATCTCATCTTGAATTGTAGTTCCCACAATTCCCATGTGTCATGGGAGGGACCCAGTGGAAGGTAATTGAATCACGGGGGCGGGTCTTTCCCATGCTGTTCTCGTGATAGTGAATAAGTCTCACGAGATCTGATGGTTTTGTAAAGGGCAGTTCTCCTGCACACGCTCTCTTGCCTGCCACCATGTAAGACGTGACTTTGCTCCTCCTTTGCCTTCAGCCATGATTGTGAGGCCTCCCCAGCCATGTGGAGTTGTGAGTCCATTAAATCTCTATCCTTTATAAATCACCCCGTCTCGGGTATGTCTTTATGAGCAGCGTGAGAACAGACTAATACACCCTCCCTCCCTGTGATTCCCTGAGGTTCCATTAGCGTCCCTGCCTGTGCACCTGATACTCAGTGGTATTGACTGAAGCTTTCAAGCAGGAACAGCAAACCAGCACCCAGGATGGGTGACTGCTACCATGAGGCCAAGCTGCCATTCCTCCCAGATAGAAAGGGCACAATAGAGCCAGTTTGTCCCCAGGTGATCAGAGGCCTCCTTGAGAACCAAAGTCACCTCAGGGGCTCACCTGTGACTTTTCTTGCTGGCTGTTGGAACATCAGCCACCAAATTCACCTTGGCAAATGGGAGTTCCTGCTACTGGGACCACAAATAGCCCCTATCTCTGCCACTGCGTGCTTCATGGCACCTCTTACCTTCCAGGGCTAAGGTCCCAGAGTGTGTATTTTCAGGGGGCCCAGCTCTGTGGGTTCTCTACTACTCATCTCAACCACTGCCACTCAATCTCCAAAGCTTCTGTTATTATCTATATGCCAGTAACTCCAAAATCTGTATTTCCATTCAAGACTCGTCTCCTGAAACTCAAACACACAGGTCTAGCTGTCCATAACATGTCTCCACTGGCGTATTTCAGAGTCCTTCAAACTCAGCATGTTGAAGAATGAACACATGAGCTACTCCACTCAGCCTGCTTCTGCACCCTTCCTGTCTTGGTGAATTGCACCACTACTCCCAGCTGCCCAGCTCCTCCCTCTTCCAGAACCTCATGTCCCATCCATCACAAACTCTTGAATATTTCTGTGTGTTCATGATCTGCACCTAAACCCAAGCCACCACTGGCTTTCCTGGACTACAGTAGCTTCCTGGCTGGTCTTTCTGCCTGCAGTATAATCCACCTCCAAGTCACTTTCCATTTTGCAAATGGGTGATAATTCAAAGACATTTGCCTGTTTAAAACAGTTCGAGAGATGATAGCGAAAATCATTCATCGACGGGTGAAGTCCCTTTATGGTGTAATCCGAATGGAAAAAAGTCTGGGAATCAGAATTAATGAAAAGTGGCTGAGCTAAAATGAAATGTGTGGCCCAGGGAAGATCTGGGAGAGACCATGAGAGTATTTTTCCATATTCTATGGCCTGATGTTTTTCACATGTTTACCTCATCTAAATGTAATTCATTTGGGAGAATAAAGTAAGCGTCTAAGTTGACCTTTTAAGACAATAGTTAAAATTAGTAGCCAACTATAACATATAGAATATATGACATATTCCTTTACATAATGTAAAGATAAATTCAAAATGAGCACTTGTGAGGCTCTCTGATTTTCAACTTATTCTCCTGAGCAGATACCACAAATGTTTGATTACCATTTTATAGCAGGTTTTAATATTTTATAGCATTTGTGTCTCCTCACCGCTCTTTCTTTTTTAAAATGTCATGTTTATTCATGGCCATTCTCTTCTGAATACATGGAAATTAGTTAAAAAGAATCTAGTACCAGTAGTCACTAAGTAAATGTTCATTGTTATTATTAGTATTATTTCTTATTAGGTTTATTCCATCAGATGAACTTTAAAATAATTCTGGCAATCTCAAAAATATGAAGAAGAGGAAGCTTAATCCCATTTTCATTGATTATTTTAGTCCTAACAATTAATTTTAGGAAACCATCCATCTCCCACTGCATCAACATGGAATGCTTCTCCATTTATTGTTTCTATCTTTTCATAAAATAAATGATTGCTTTCTCTAATATGTTCTGTACTTTCCTCCTTAATATTATTTTAGGCAGGAAAATCTTTGGCTTTAATAAACAGAAATGCCACTCAAACTAACAAGAAAAAGAGATTTTATTGTAAGAATATAGCTCATGGAACTCAAGGAATTCAAAGACAGAACACAATATAGACAAGCACCCCAGGGGCCGGAACAAGATAGCCAGGGCCAAAGCTCTTCTTCCCACTCTCTCCCTCTCTCTCTCTCTCTCTTTCTCTCTCTCTCTCTCTCCTCCCTCCCCCCCTTTCTCCCTCTCTGTGTCTCTCTCTTTCTCTCTCTCTCTCCTCTCTCTCTCTCCCCCTCCCTCTCCCTCCTTCTCTCTCTCCCTCTCTCTCTCTCCCCCCTCATTCCCCCTCCCTGTCTTTGTCCCTCTCTCTCTTTGTCTCTCTCTCTCTTCTCTCTCTCTCCCCCTCCCTCCCCCTCCTTCTCTGTTTCCCTCTCTCTCTCTCTTTCTCTCTCCCCCTTCCTTCCCCTCCTTCTCCCTCTCTCTCTCTCCCTCTCTCTCTCTCTCTCTCTCTCTCTCTACCCCCCTCTCCCCACTCCACCCGGCAACATACACACACTGTCTCAGTCTCTGCTCTGCTTGGTGAATCCACTCCGGTCCTGAGTGTCTCCCTTCAGACCAACTTCTCGATTTACTCAAGGTGTCTGCTTCTCTGTGAATGTAGCTGGCACAGGGATTTGCTTTGTTGTGGTCCATTTTCCCACCAACTGTGCATGAATTTTCACCTCCGTGCCACCCTCCCCACCACCACTGAACTAGCCTGTATAGTCTCTGTGTCTCTTAATACAAATTCAGCAGAGAGAGAATTGGTGGCAGGTGTGAGTCAGCCACTTCGCTCCGGGAACCATCGGTTTGGGACACGAGAGAAGTGCACAAGAGCCACGAGGCAGCAGGGTGGTGTTTGCATCATGTGACGCTGAGGCCGCCCCTTCCAGGGCAACGCACAGGTGACAGGGCCCCTAAAAGTGCAGTCAATAGGTCTGAAAATGATCGACGTGGCTAATGGCATTCCTAGACATCACACACACATTTATTATAGCAGGACTTATCTTTCATTATATTACCCACAAGTTGTTCCCAAATATGGTAATAATCTTGACATCTATGTAGTTATTACACATCCAGTAATCAAATTCAATCATTTTAACTTGATTCCTTTTAGAATTTTCTGTGCTAACATTTAAAACACTGATTCCTTTTTTCCTCTATTTTATTCTAGTTACCATATTGTTGTTGTAATTGCTTGGATTTTTCAGAATAGTAATAAATAATAATGGGAATCCTAGCCATTCATGTTTTTCTATGTTTTTAACAGGATTTCCTGTAATGTTTCACTATTAAATACCATGCAGGAAATTAGGAAATAATATCACGACCCAAGATAAATGGAGCTAACAGCATACATGGGACAACGTAAGACATGAGGACCAGCTTGCAACTCCAGACCTGGGAAGACCCCATGAGAAGCGGGATGAGGAGAGGGTGGGGACAGTCATGGGCAGGCTGGGAACTCCCTCTGCTCACTAAGCCTGTGGGAGCAGGACCCTGGAGACCCCAGGTTTCACACAGTAGCAGTACAAAGCAGAAAGTCAGAAGCACAGAAGGCTTCTTCCCAAGGTGGTGGGGCAGGCCAGGAAGCAGGTGGCAGAGCCTCAGCATGAAGGCCAGCCAGAGAGTGGAATGCCGAACACCAGCCCCTGGGGTTCCGCTGGCATCACCAACTCCCACCATGCTAAGTGGAATTTTCAGGTGGAGGGGAGTTGGGAAAGGATAGAAGTGATATGCTATGGAAATCCTTACAGTTTATGCTATTACAAAGTTGAGTTTTAAAACATTATACTGTGCTATTAGAAAAAAAAAATCCTTTTTTTATAGTCATTATTCTTCTATGGTCATATCTTTTTATTTTGTGGATGGGCTTAAGCCGGCTTAGTTGGTTCTAACGTGGTTTGATTAGCACTATACTATAGCCTTTCTCAACGAATTACAATCTCCTGGAACAATAGCCATGGCTTCACAGCTTTTATATTCTTCACAGAAGCTACTATTTGGCTGTGTCTATGATAGGCATTCAATAAATACTTACTGAACACAATCAAAAATTCTAAAAAGTATTGATAGCCGGAACCCACTACTAACCTGGGTCATCCTCGCATAAATCCTTCCTATTGGCATCAAGTGCAATGGTGGCCAAGAGAATGTGAATAGGCTGATACCAACCACTCTCTGTCCCAGTTTGGAAAACATCAGCCTGTAGCACAGTGTGACCCAGGAGACATGCCAGAGTGTGTGTGTGTGTGCACGCCTGCACGTGCATGTGAATGTGTGCAAGTGAAAGTAAATGCTGATTTTATTTATAGGATTTTATTTTTGTTGAAAACGGAAATGGGGAAAGGATGGCCCTAAAAGGCTAAAGCATAAAAGCTTGTAAGAGAGCCTTTCAGGCTTCACTTACAGTAAACTTATTTCTGCTTTACATATCATTTTAATGATCTTGGGGTCTGTGAAGTTTTTACATCAAATGTTTTATATAATAAATATCCCTCATCTTTAAAATAAAATCAAAATCCAAAAACACCTGCCATCTACAGCTCTTTTGCAAGAACTGGAATGCGTGCTGCAAAGGAAACAATCAACAGAGTGAGGAGGCAAACTACAGAATGAGAAAATATCCGCAAACCATCCATCTGGTAAGGGGCCAAACATCCAAAATACATGAGGAACTCAAGCTACTCTGCAGCAAGAAAATAAAGAACCCGATTACAAAATGCACAAAGGATCCAAACAGACACATCTTAAAAGACGAGATGCACATGGCCAGGTACATGAAAGATGCCAACTTCTCAAGTCAGCAGGGAGATCCACATGAAAACCACCAGATATCACCACACACCTGTTAGAAGGTTATTACGAAAAACACAAATGGCAAGTGTTGGCAAGGATGTAGAGAAGGGGGAAGCTTGCACATTGTAGATAGGAATGTAAACTAGTACAGCCATTTTGGAAGACAGCATGGAGGTTCCTCAAAAAGTTAAAAGTAGCACTACCATACAATCCAGCAGTCCCACGGCTGGGTATAGACCCAAAGGAAATGAAATCAGTATGCAGAAGGGAGACCTGCACTCCCAGGTTTATTGCAGCACTATTCACAATAGCCCAGATTTGGAATCAACCTAAGAGTCCAACGACGGATGAATGGATAAGAAATTGTGGTACATGGCCTGGCGTGGTGGCTCACGCCTGTAATCCCAGCACTTTGGGAGGCCAAGGCAGGCAGATCACGAGGTCAGGAGATGAAGAACATCCTGGCTAACACGGTGAAACCCCGTCTCTACAAAAAATACAAAAAATTAGCCAGGTGTGGTGGCGGGCACCTGTAGTGCCCCGGCCTGGGTGACAGAGCAAGACAGAGAGGTCAAAAAAAAAAATTGTGGTATATATATGCAATGGGATATTATTCATCCTTAAGAAAATAAAAAAGGAAATTCTGTCATTTGTAACAATAAGGATGAACCAGGAGAACATTATACTAAGGGAAATATCCAGGCACAGAAAGAAATACTGTGTGATCTCACAGTGAAATTTAAAATGTCAGTCTGATAGACAGGCGAAGCAGAAAGGTGATTTACCCCAGAGGCTGTGGTGGTCGGGAGAGGACAATGCTGATCCAAGGCCTCCCTTGGTGTGGAGGAAGAAGTTCTAGTGATCTAATGTACTTCATGGCGACCATAGTTAATAATAACATACTGTATATTTCAAATTTGCTAACAGAATACATTTTTAACATTCTTACCACACACACAAAAAAAAAACAGTTGGTAAGGTGATGGATATGTTAATTAGCTTGATTGAATCTTTCTACAACGTATTACCTAGATCAAAACATCACATTTTACCCCAAAAGTATACACAATTATTTGTCAATTAAAAATAATATATGGCCAGGCACGGTGGCTCACGTCTGTAATCCCAGCACTTTGGGAGGCCAAGCAGGGCAGATCACCTGAAGTCAGGAATTCGAGACCAGCTTGGCCAAAATGGTGAAACTTTGACCCTACTGAAAAATACAGACACTAGCTAGGTGTGGTGACGGGTGCCTGTAGTCCCAGCTACATGGGAGGCTGAGGCAGGAGAATCGCCTGAACCTGGGAGGTGGAGGCTGCAGTGAGCCGAGATGGTGCCACTGCACTCCAGCCTGGGCGACAGAGCAAGACTCCCTCTTAATAATAATAATAATAATGTAAAAAGTAATATCTATTTTTAAAAGTAGAATAAGTAAATAAATACACTTTCGATAAAGATTTTTGATTAAACAAACAACTAGAATGAGTTTGGGACTAGGGATGGAATAAAACATTATTTTATCAGGAATCGGGAAGGAATTCTAATTCACCGAATGGAGGAGCGGAGTGGGCGAACCTGCACCGGGCATGCGCACACGTGAGAAGTGCTGCCTGTGGCCGCTGGGAGGCCGCGTCATAGCAGCGCGCCCCGGAGAGCTGCGAGGTGGCTCCGCGAGGTGTGGCTGGGGCTGGGCAGCCGCCGGCCCGCCATGTTTGCTGCTCCCGCGCGCAGCCTCATGGGCGTGCGGTGAGATTTATGGTATCTATTATTGAGTTGTAGATCAGTCTAGATATTGCATGTCAGTGTAAACACCTTTTCACACTCTTCACCATATAACTTGTCATTTTTAATCTCCTACACTGATGTTAAACATCTCCTTACCATCAAACTGTAAATACAGCGTGGACCATTTTTCTACGTGACTAAAAAGAGTGATTGAAGAGATGATTAAAAAAAAAAAAATTCCTTGATTTATGTCACCCGAGGTTCCTCAGAAATATGCTATGATTTATATCCTAGCAGAGGCTGTCTGATTATTTCACTCTGGGCTAAAAAGGCAAACCATTAAAGGCATTAAAATTGCAACAAGAACGTTATCTCCACAGTCAGCACAATAGTGACATCTTGTGCCTAGAACTCGGGAGATAGCGCAGCTCTGCCACTTCTCGGGTCAAACCTGGGGCCCCAGAACCAGCACACGGCGAACCGCGACAAAGACTAAACTATTTAAAACGTTGACGGTTCCTCCATAGACGGACTGACCCCAGCAAGGGAGGCTGCTTTTTGAGTTAGACTTTCCAGGTGCAGAACAGAACTGGGTGGTCCTGGCGCCTTTTCTCATCATACAAGAGAGTCGGCAGGTAAAAGAAAGAGCACTGTTTCCAGCATTCCAGGGTCAGGGTTCCAGCCCCACTCAGGCCAACTTTAAATCACGAGCCCGTTCTTCTTCTGTAAAGGCCTCAAGTCTGAGGTCAAACTTTTCATATTTACAGTTCTTGGATTATTTTCATTAGGAAGACTATTAAACGGAAATAGAAAACCTGTTGCATTGTCAGTTAACACATTTTGTATCACGTTAAGACAAAGACAGTGCCTCTCTGTCTCAAGGCCTCCTCGATAACACTAGCAGTTACCTATAGGCACAGACCCAAGCAACCACAGAACTTCAGCACAGCACACAGAAGGCCTTTCCGTGGCTCCCACACACCTGAAGGTCAGGTAGGGGTCAGCCGATCTAGGCTGGGTTCAGCTAGAGCAGCTCGCCTCTGCCCCTCCAGTCTCTTCCTGGGAAGAGCGGGCTATCCTGGGCCAGTTCCCAACTCAAGGGAAGTGGGCTATCCTGGGCAAGTCCCCAACGAAAGGGAAGAATTCAAGAGGCTGGGGGAAAAAAAGGGCCTCTGAGTTCTAGGCTTATGAAGGTGCACCGGCACGTTGGCCCCCTTCCAAATGTCAATACAACTCACACATCTGAATCCAAAGTCCAGGGCAGGAAAATGCACACCACCCTTTCAGCAGGTGGAGCTGCAGAGTCACATGTGTGAAGTCATGTGAATAACCCTGAAGTCTAAGGAGGAAAAAGGAGGGAACGGAAAGGCAATCTACCACTCCACACTGGGAGAAAAGTAAACGGAAAGGCAGAGACCCCATCTGCATTTCCATTGTTCCATACACAGCAAACACTCCAACCAACCCAACTACCAGAACCCACTTATTTGATTTAATTTAATAAGTATTTGTTTTGACTCTGTCTGATCAAGGCTTGGTGGTAGGCCAGAATCGGGGAACAGGTTTACCCACCTCCTACTCAGGCCTCTGGACATGCACTGCCTGGCCAGAGATCACACCAGGCAATACGGGGGCATATGCATTCAATACTAATGAGGCTTCCTGCTCATTACACAGAACACCAGAAAACATACACAAGATAAGTCCAAGTTTCATTCAATCACTCTTTGAAAACCCATCATCAAATTTAAATGAGTGAAGCAAATTGGTGTGTATTCCGAAGTAAAAAATTAAACATTTTCTTTTTGAACTTCAGCATGAAAGCCTGGATGTGAGAAACTTGGGAATACCTTAGTCAATAATTTGGATATAAAATTATTTTTAATTTGTTGGCACTGAGGTAATATTTTCTTTCTCAGTATGATAGCATTTTGATCCAAGCATGTGTTTGTGAATTTTGTGTTAGACTTACTCTATACCTGACACATTTCATGAATGGGCCGGAAAGGTCTCCTGACGTCAGTTATACGCCTGAGAAAACTCATTACTACAGCTTTTTAACAATTTTAAATTCAGGTGTTCCCTGTAGAGTAACAAATAAAATGCACACAGGGTCTCTTGGGGAGGAGGCTGAAAAACGTGACACAAAGCTGTTGTTGCCCAGGAAACAGACACAGCAGCAGAAAACCACGGGAGGGCCACCTCCCCACCCCGTCATCGTTGGAAAGGCTCCTGTGCCGCAACTGCCGTCCTTCCAGCAGTCAGAAACCATGGAAGTGAACGTGGATGATGATGAGGATGAAGGGAAGGGGTGGCTGCACGGTGAGATCTCTCATCCATCAGAAACTGGGTCTTCTCCAAGCTCTGAAAGACTCTCCTGGAGATGCATGTTGCACTAAGGAGCAAAGTGACAACATCCAAAATGTGCTTTCCTCAGTTCAGCCGAGAGGTTGCACACACATCGGGTGAATATGGCAAGAACGCTCACCAGTGATGATCTGTGCCTGTGTGCTCCTCACGGCACTCTTCAACCCTCCCTCTGCACTTGAGCCTTTTCCAAATAAAGACGTTTTAAAAATTCAAAAATAAATAAATGTCCTCTTGCGTGCTTCTTGCCAAGATGTCATTATAGCATCAGTTTTGAGGTTCCCTCTCAGGCCCAAACATTTACCACGACAGATAAAATCTACCAATTGCACCACCCCCTGCTTCCCACCACCCCCCCCCCCAAAAAAAACATGATCAAGCTCAAATTTAGCTAAATAACTCTATGAACCAAAGGTGATACAAAAAAGGAAAGCTGGCTGGGCGCGGTGGCTCATGCCTGTATTCCCAGCACTTTAGGAGGCTAAGGTGGGTGGATCACTTGAGGCCAGGAGTTCAAGACCAGCCTGGACAACATGGTGAAACCCCGTCTCTATTAAAAATACAAAAATTAGCTGGGCGTGGTTGTGCACGTCTATAATCCCAGTTACTCAAGAGGCTGAGGCAGGAGACTTGCTTGAACCCAGGAGGCAGAGGTCGCAGTGAACTGAGATGGTGCCACTGCACTCCAGCCTGGCAACAGAGCGAGACGCCGTCTCAAAAAAATAAAAAGGAAAGCTGAGAGTCGTAGAGTTTGAAAACAGCACAACAACCATGACACAGCATCCCTGAGGTACCAGGTAAACCAGGCTCACAGACGAGCAGCGCCAGAGGAGGGTCCCACCCGTTTAACGCAGCCAGCAACGTTAACACTAGAACCAGAGCGGGACCGTGCAGGAGAAAGTCACTGCCATTCCTGCTTCTGCTCACACATGCAAGAATTCCAAACTCAATATTAGCACATCAGCCATGTATACAGATCATTTATCGTGGCAATGTGGGATTTAACCTAAGAGTGTAAAATGGTTGGATGCCAGAATATCTACAAAGTAACCACTAAGCTACCCTAACAGATTAAAGAAGAAAAGACATATGCTCTCCTCAGTTGATTCAGAAAAATCATTGTATAAAATTAACAATCATTCATGTGTTTAAACAATATAGAACATAGAAAGGAACTTCTTAACTTTTTTTTTCCAAAAAAAAAAAGGGGGGATAATCAAAAACTCCCAGCAGGGCATGATGAAATTTCAGCTCACTTCTAGGTGCCTGTCTAATTCTTCAAATCATTATAGGGTTGCTTTTCCCTTGCAGCTTCCAAGAGGACAGTTATTTATTATTAATGTTTTAAACTGTTTTTATTTGGAAAAAGCTCAAGTTGCTGATGCGGGAGGTTGCTTGTGGTGAGCTAGTGCTCCTGCCAATATTAAATAGAAAATCTGAGAAAAAAACCACCCCCAAAATTTGTTTGAAAGCATTGAAGCACCATGGAGGCCACAAGGACTTGAGAGAAGGGTAAACCCCCCGGAGAGGGGGCCACATCCTGCAGCTTCTCCCATCAAGCCATCTACTGAGTCTGATACAGAGCGAGACTGCAGTCTGCACAAAGGGCCGGTCCTGAGGCCACGACGGAGAGGCAGAGACCCCACCCAGGTTTCGGCAGGCTCATGCGGGTGGAGAACTAAAATGAGAGACTCGAGGGACCAGGTTCCCCCTGGGAAGGGGAGAGATAAACCAGTCCTGGCAGGTGCAGCGTTTTCCTTCACACGTACACTGCCTTCTGAGGCTGCAAGGGGTGGAAAGGCACCAAGCCAAGAAGCCCCAAGCCACAGTAGTGAGTGTTTAGCAAGTTCTAGAAAAATCAAGGCTTGGAGGATTAGCACCTGCTGAGAAGAGGGGCCTGCCGATCCCCACAGGCCTTTGGCTGAGACCCCAGGAGGGGCGGGGCACATGGAGCCCTGCTGAGGGCCCGGCCTCAAGTCAGCTTAGACCACAGTGAGGGAAAGGCGATCATCACCTCCTTGATCTGCCTCGCACAGAAAGCGCGAACCCTCTCTGGGAGGAGACAACACCCAGGGTCTCACAACTGTTCATATACAAGGTCTAGAATTCAGGGTGGGCAGGGGAATTCTGTGCACATTAAAGTGACAGAACTCAGTGACCAAAAGTCAGGGGAAACCAGTCAACAGAAATACACCCACCTTTGATGCACATATCGAAATTATCGGGTAAGGAATTTAAAATAGTTTACGGATATGTTCGAGGAAATGATGGAGAAAAGAAAGAAAAATGGGAAATCTCACCAGAGAATTGACATCTATTAAAAAGAACCAAATGGGAATTTTAGAAATGGAAAATATAATAACTGAAATTAAGAACTCAGCAGATGGGTTTAACAGCAGATGATACCCAGCAGAAGAAAGGACCATGAACTAGAGTCTGGGTCAATGGAAAACATCACGACTAGAGCACAGAGAGGAAAAGGGTGGGGGCTGCGGAAGACAGCATGAGAGGCTGGCTGGACTTCGGGGAAATGGCGTGACATGCATCGAACTGCAGCTCCAGAGAGAAGCCGAAGCCAGAAAAACCACTGTTTAAAGAGATCATCGGTAACATTTTCCAAAACTAATGAAAGACATCATCAAGGCAAGCCATACATTTATAAAGTTCTACAAATTCCACGCAGGATAAATAGAGGGTAAAGAAATGAAGCCCTCCACACATACTCTCCTTACAGGTAAGAAGTTTAAGGTGCAGCAAAAGCCTGCAGAAACCAGTAAGTCACAGCCTGGCAGATTTTTGCCATCCATAAAACCAACAAAATATTAAAAACCACATTATATATTTTTAAAGTTGAAAAATCGATTTTTAAAAGAGAAGCAAATCACGTTCTTGTCCAAGTCTGGGAGGCCTCACATGACTGGACCAAGGACCGAGAGCACCTGCCGTCCCGTCCATCTGCCTGCACACCACCTGGTCCCCTCCTGGGCTCCTTCTCTCCCAGTACTTGGCTGGAAGCAGCAAGAAGACACCAGGACTCACCAAAGCCTTTCTTATTCCTAGAATTGCCTCTCCTGGAGCAATGGGTTCCACAAGCCACAGCCTGCCTTCTGGGTTCCAGGCCATGAGGGCAACACTTTCACCAAATGTCTTCCTAGGACCTCACAAGACTATCATATTCACAGCCCACGATGTCTGTTTCTTCACGCTTACCCCGACCACTGGGCCAACGCACATGTTGTAGGGTTTTATTACAGCGGATCCCCATCCGCAGGCTCACACTTCTGATTAGGTTACTGACTGCAAATACAGCGAGATGAGTAAGCTGTCAGTGTACATCATGCTCATGTCACCGTCCAGAGCTCCGCGGTAGGTACATGGCAATGGCGATGCTGCTGGAGGCCCAGGCTGGCCCGGTGGCTCTGCCATGCTGGGTGCATGGCTGTCTCTGGGCAGAGGCGACAGCTGTCTCCACATCCTACCAGCTGAAAGGAAAAGCAGGTGTCCAGGCAAGGTGGTTTTTTCACCTCTACCTTCTCACCAGCCCAGACAGTCATATGGCTACACCAGCCGCATGTATGTCTTAGAAACACAGTCGGCTTTCCAACCACTGCAAAAAACAGAAGGATGCAGAGGTGGAAGGAGTTCACACGAAGTACCATGGGGCTGATTCTTCCATCCCACAGTCATATCCCCTCCCCAGGAGGCTGCCTGAGGAGAGCTGGGCTACACAGATCAAGGATTTGACTCCTCCAGGCTCACGGCCACTGCCCCTCTCCTCCTCCTCCTTGTCTACTGATCCATCTCTTTCTGCCACCAGGACAAAGTTATTTCAGGGACTTACCTCTTCTGACCCTTGACTTACTTCAGTGCCAACTTGCTAAGCCCTGACAGGTCTCCCCAGCCCCAAATCCAGGGAGGAAAAGGCTAAGGTGCTGGTTCCCCCCCAGGAGACCCTGGACTCCTTCTACTATATAGTAACCCCTTCCCCAAGCCCTGCATCCTCAAGGAAGAACTGAGTGGGTGTGTCCAACTGAGGTCCTGATAGTTAATTTTGCCAAGGTGGGGGTTAATTAAGAGACATAAATTTATCAGGCAACGTAGATTTCCTCTGTGGCAATCTCCTGCATCTATCCATAAAGAAAAGTAACTAGCACATCTTTTGTCTACACACATACACACACACACACACACCCCCCACACTGAGGCATTCCATTACACCCATTACACACTGTATGCCACCCAAGGACATAAAAGAAGACTTGAGAGAATTTATACCTGTTGCTCCTAAATGAAGAAATTCAGCTCTCTAAAATATCAGTTCTCCCTAAATTAAAAACATCATTTCTATCCAAAGCTTAATGAAGTTACTTTAGGAATTTGGAATAAAAAGATTTGAAAATTCTTCAGGAATCTTATATACATACAAAAAGAAGAGCAATTAGGGAAAGTGGTGCCAGCAGATAATAAAACCACACATTGGAACAGTCTAGAACAGGCGGAGGAAATACAGCTCCCTGAGACTGACATCAAAGCAGAACCCATACATACTGGCTGACGTGAAAATGTGAAACGTCTGCATGCCAAAAACAAAACACTGTTTATTGATGAAAATGCAAATAGTCTTATAATATATTGAAAGGGAAGGGCTGGTGATATAAAATCATTAAATCCTCATCAATCATAGGAGGAAGTGGAAAGACATTGTCCAAATTGCTAAAATCAAGGAGCTGCAGAATACTCGGATAGCAAGGACTGGGGTAAAGGGAGTGTTACCTCAACACTGGCTAAAGAAGTTTCGCTCATTCACCGCTGGGAGTGTGAGAAGTATGGCTTGTTACCATTTTCTTCACTAAGTCTAGCAACATATAGACAAGCATATATCCATCTACTTTTCTATCTGTTCCTATCCCAAAGAGCGAAAATCACCTTATGTAAGCACTCAGTGTGTACAAACAGAAAGGTCTTATTAGTTTTAAGTGTCCAAAGAAAGAATTAAAAGTAAAATAAAAACGGGCCTGAGATGACAGATTCCGGCACGGTGCCACGGCATCTACTACACAGAATGAGATAGAACTATGCCAATGCGCTTGGGGGAACTTCTGTGCCCGTGTTTTTTGTTTTTTGTTTTTTTTCATTCCACATTTATTTTAAGAAATTTATGGCCAGGCGCGCGGTGGCTCAAGCCTGTAATCCCAGCACTTTGGGAGGCCGAGACGGGCGCATCACGAGGTCAGGAGATCGAGACCATCCTGGCTAACACGGTGAAACCCCGTCTCTACTAAAAAATGCAAAAAACTAGCCGGGCGTGGT
>NW_012101299.1:3508488-3524901 GCF_000951045.1 Mandrillus leucophaeus
AAAAGAAAGAAAGAAAAGAAAGAAAGAAAGGAAGGAAGGAAGGAAGGGAGGAAGGGAAAGAAGGAAGGAAAAAGAAAGAAAAAGAAAGAAAGAAAGAAAGGAAAGAAAGAAAGAAAGGAAGGAAGGGAGGAAGGAAGGAAGGAAGGAAAGAAAGAGGGAGGGAGGGAGGAGGGAAGGGAAGGGGGGAAGGAGGGAAGGAGGGGAGAAGGAGGGAGGGAAGGAGGGAGGGAAGGAAGGAAGGAAGGAAAAGAAAGAAAAAAGAAAGAAAAGAAAGAAATTTATGTAAGCATAAGAAAAAATAAGATGTAGTGAAATACATATAATATGAATGTATTTATATAAAAGAATGAACTAAAAAATACACCAGCATATTAAGTGTGCATGGAGAAACAGATGAAAGTTTACACACTATAGTTTTCATAATTTTGGTGTGGGGCTGAGAGAGAATTTCAGAGGGATATTAAGATGCAAAATGAACAGAGAGGTAGAAGAAAAAATATAAAGTTGCATGAAATAATTTCATCTGCATAAAATCATACAAGTTTGAATCTCTCCCGAATGCTGATGTTTGTTATCACAGGTGGTGCTTATCTAGGTGGAATTCACTTTCTCCTAACACTTTTGTCCAAATGTTTTGCAAGGAAGATGTCTACAATATTGTGCTATGATGTAATCAGAAAATAGTTTTGGGTGTGCAAGACATATGAATCAAATTGAATCTAAAGTAGAAGAAAATAAAGAGTTAAAAACAAACAGAAAATAGACAAACAATAAAGGAATATTGGTGGTTTTTTGAAAGATCAGTAAAAATTATTAATTTTAGTTAGAAAAAAAGAGAAAACACAAATTGCCTATATCAGGAATAAAAGAGGAAATTTCATGATAAATATTACAGATATAAAACAGATAACAGGGGACTAGTATGAACTACCTTATCACAACAATTCAACAATTTAAGTGAAAATGATAATCTCTATGAAACACACAAAATACCTACTTAAGAAGAAATAAAATGTAAAGAGATGCAAAAAAGAAAGAAAACTGATTTAATAATTTAAAGCCTTCCATACATTTAAGCACAAAAATTTAAAAAATTAAAAAATAAAGCCTTCCTACAAAGCCTTTCTACAAACTCCCAGACCTATAGGACTTCAGTAAATTCTATCAAACTTTTAAGAAAGTAAAGGAAAAAGAACCCCTTTCCAACTCAATTTTGTGAAACCAGTTATACCCTGAAATCAAAACCAGAAATATCACAAGAAAAATCTAGGGACTATATCCCTAGTTTAAGTGTAGCCAAATACTAGCAAATTTAATTCAGCAATATATAAAGGGATAGGAAAAAAAGAGTAATACACTGTTGGCCAATATCAGTATCATAAATAATAATAAGCGCTTAGAAAACCGGAAACAGAAGGCTCCTCCTTCAACCTGCTTGGACATGTCTAGGTGAAGCCCACAGCTATCATATTTAATGTTGAAAAACTGAATGCCTTCCCCTTAAGACTGGCAACCCCAGGCAAGGAAACCATTGGCACCACTCCTAATCAATATCATCTTGGAGGTGGTAGCCTCTGCAGTCAGGCAAGAAAGAGAAAGTAAAGGCACACAGATTGAAAGTTTAAAAGAAAATTCTTTATTTGCAGATGACATTATTGGATATATAAGAAATCGTAGAAACTCTATAAGGAAAAATAGTCCAGCAAGTGAATTTAGCAAGGTCTCAGGATATAGGGATAGCATTCAAAAATCAATTTTGCATCTCTATATACAATAAACAATTAAAATTTTAAGGTTTTTAAATGACATTTATAAAAACATCCAAAAAATCTGCAGTACCTAGAAATTAATCAGTACAAGTCCTATGCTTTGAAAGTTCTAAGAGATCACTTAGAATAGCTAAAGAAGAGCAAAATAAATGGAAAACTGTACCATGATCATGAACTGGAGGGATTAAATGGCAATTCTGTCCAAACTGATGAATGGATTCAATGTTATTCCGATCAAAATTCCAACATTTTTTAAATTATCAAGTTGATTCTAAAGTTTATAAGGAAATGTAATTAAGCTGTTTTACAAAAGAACTTATACTACCTGATTTCAATACTTACTATAAAGCTATAAAAACTAAGACAGTAGGGTAATGATGTAAGTATAGACATACGGATCAAGGAAACATAATGGAGTTCAGAAATAGACCACACTAAGATGGCCAATTGGTTTCTAACCAATGGGCTAAAGCAATTCAATAGAGAAAGAAAAATCTCTTCAAGAAATGATGCTAAAATAACTGGATATCTGGTCTTACCTCACCCCATAAAAAATTAACTCAAAATGAATAGACCTGAGCCTAAATTAAATTCACATCTCTTCTAAAATATATAAGATAACATCATTATGATTTTTGGTTAGGCAAAGAAGTTTTAGTAAACACAAAAAGCTTATATTCTTTTTTTTTGAGACGGAGCCTCCCTCTGTTGCCTAGGCTGGAGTGCAATGGCACAATCTCTGCTCACTGCAACCTCCACCTCCCAGGTTCAAGCGCTTCTCCTGCCTCACCCTCCTGAGTAGCTGGGATTACAGGCACGCACCACCACACCTGGCTAATTTTTTTCGTATTTTCAGTGGAGACAGGGTTTCAGCATGTTGGTCAGGTTGGTCTCAAACTCCTGACTTCATGATCCACCTGCCTTGACTTTCCAAAGTGCCAGGATTACAGGCATGAGCCACCGTGCCCGGCCAAAAAACTTATATTCTAAAAGAAAAAATATGGTAAGTTGGACTTCATCAAAATTATAAACTTTTACTGATCAACAGACATTGTTAAGAAAACAAGACAGAAAACCACGGATGGAAGAAATTATTCTCCATACATATATCTGATAAAGGCCTGATAGAATTTCAGAACAACATAATTCAATAACAAGGAAATAAGTAACCTTTAAAAATAAACGAAAAAAGACTTGAACAGATATTTCACCAAAGAAGATATTATGCACAAATGGCCAAGGAACACATGACAAGATGTTCGACGTCATCAGTCACTAGGGAAATGTGAGTTAAAGCTGTGACAGGCTCCCACCACACAGCCGCGGGACGGGTAAATGGAAAGATCCTTCGGCGCCAAACATTGGCGAGGAGGGAGAGCAGGTGGAACACGCATATGCCGCGGGTGGGAAAGAACAATGACAAACACTTTGCAAAACGGATGGGCAGGTTTGTTTGGTTTTTCATTTGTTTGTTTTAACATGTCCTTACTATACAGCCTAGCAATTCTACTCTTTTTACCTAAAACGAGAAAAAATATCCACACAAATACTTGTAACCCAAATGTTCATAACAGTTTCATTCATATCAGCCCAAAACCAGAAACAACTGTCATGTCCGTCGACATTTGAATAGATTTTTTAAACTGTACTATAGTCACACTGCTCAGCAATAAAAAGGGAAACTCTATAGACATATGTAAAAATACGATGAATTTTGAAAACATGATGCTAAGCAAAAGAGGCCAGACACTAAGGATGACATGCTGTACGATTCGATTTGTATGAAACTAAAGAAAAGACAACTCTGATTCAGAGAGAAAGATGAGTGGCGGCCTAGGGCCAGGGTGGGCCAGGGGCTTGATGGTACGGAAGGGGCACCAGGGTGTCTCCTGCAGTGATGAATATATACTAAGTCTTGATTTCAGTGGAGGTTACACCAGGGTACGTATTAGTACACTCAAAACGAATGCATGGCTGGGAGCACTGACTCACACCTGTAATCCCAGCACTTTGGGAGGCCAAGGCGGGCAGATCACGAGGTCAGGAGTTTGAGACCAGCCTGGCCAATATGGTGAAACCCCATCTCTACTAAATACAGAAAAATTAGCTGGACGTGGTGGCAGGTGCCTGTAATCCCAGCTACTCAGGAGGCTGAGGCAGAATTGCTTGAACCCAGGAGGTGGAGGTTGCAGTGAGCCGAGATCGCATCATTGCACTCCAGCCTGGGCAGCAGAGTGAGACTCCATCTAAAAAAAAAAAAAAAAAAGAATGCATTTGCTATATGTAAGTTATAGCTCGATATAGTATTTTTTAAAGAAATATGTAAAGTACTTGATATGTATTAGGATTAGGTGCTCACAAAATGGTATATGTAAATAGTACAATTGTAAAATGAAAGAAATGGCAGCATAAGCCCACAATTCAGAGACAGGGGGCCAATTGTAGCATAGAGGCAAAGAGCCTAAGCCCTGCAGATCCCCTCTCTGAGTCCCAGGGCTACCACTTAGTAATGGTATGACCTTGGAAAGGTTGTTTAGCCTCTCTGGGCCTCGCTGTCCTGGTCTGAAAAAGAAGCCTGCCATAGTATACACTTCATAAAGTTGCGTAAGACAGTCCCAGTTCAACAAATGCTTATTGTTTGCTTATGATATTCCTGGGAATATTTATCACAATCCAAAGTCAAAAATATTGAGGCCAAGCACAGTGGCACCTGCCTGTAATCCCAGTGCTTTGGGAGGCCAAGGCAGGAGGACCACTTGAGGCCAGCAGTTCAAGGCTGCAATGAGCTGTGATCACACCACTGCACTCATTCCAGCCTGGGCAACAGAGCGAGCCCTGTCTCTAAGAAATAAAGAGAGAGAGAGAGAGTGAGAGTGAGAGAGACAGTAAGCAGAGCTGAAGATACCTACCATGAAGAGAGGAGCATCGAGCTGAGGAGGACTAGCAAGGGATGCTGCATTTTCCCATAAACCCTTATATATGCTTTGATTTTTAACCAGATGTTGATAATACCTTATTTTTTCAAATTTAAAAAGATAGGATAGAAAAAAAATACAAATATATCAACAAATAAAAACGATGACAAATACATGAAAAAACAGTTTACAAGAGAAGTATGCATATGAAACAAAAAAATTCTTACAAAAGAATTTCTATGCATATGAAACATTACTAATAAAGAACATTACTAATAAAGAAGATAAAACAGGGTATCTTTTTTTGTTTTACTGGATTGGCAAAGATCTAAAATAATGGCAAAGAATTTGAAGAAACAGGAGTTTTTATGTTGTTGGAAGGAGTGAAAATTGTTACAAGCTTTTTTGGAGAGAAATTTAACAATATACGTCAAATTTTAAAAATCTGTATGATCTTTTAACAGTGACTATGCTTCTCAGAATTAACCCTTAGATCAGACAAGTTGAGCTGGGCACAGAGGCTCATGCCTGTAATCCTAGCACTTTAGGAGGCCAAGGTGAGCAGATCACTTGAGGTCAGGAGGTCAAAACCAGCCTGGCCAACATGGTGAAACCCCATCTATACTAAAAATACAAAAACTTATCCGGGCATGGTGACGAGCGCCTGTAATCCCAGCTACTTGGGGGGCTGAGGCAGGAGAATCACTTGAACCCAGGAGGCGGAGCTTGCAGTGAGCTGAGATCAAGCCACTGCACTCCAGCCTGGGTGACAGAGCAAGACTCCATCTCTGAAAAAAACAAAAGACTTAGACAAGTATGAATACTTAAGAATAGCCAATACAAAATTGTTTATGTTTGCAAAACTAAAAGCTGGCAACAAACTGAATGTTAAACAATATAATTAATATTAAAATGATATAGTTAAATTAGAATATATCTATGACATTCACACAATGGAATGATTGATAGTCAACAATGATGGTATAAATCTATATTTATTGAATTAGAAATATGTTCAAACTATAATATGATATGTAAAATCCAGGTTATAAAATAGCACACCTGGTATAAACAAATTTAGTTTTCTTTGGAAGTGCATTTGTATGTTTTCGTGGCAAAAGAAAAAATCTGAAAGGATTTTTACCAAAATGATAATGATGATTATTAATGGACAGTAAGATCTGAGGGATTTTTACTTTTTACTTTAAAGTTGTCTCTGTCACATAAACTTTTTATAACGATCATATGTTAATTTTTAATCTGCATTTGTAGTTCTAGATGTTAGGATGTGCTGGAGAAGGTTCAAGTTCTTGCCTCTCCAACATCAACTCCTTACAAAAGTTAGTGTTGTAAAACATTTTACATTTAGCAAAAGACTGCAGTCTGTTCCTATTATTCTCTCTCTGTTTTTTTTTTTTTTTTTTTTGAGATGGAGTCTCACTCTGTTACCCAGGCTGGAGTGCAGTGGCGCAATCTCCGCTCACTGCAACCTTTGCCTCCCGGGTTCAAGGGATTCTCCTGCCTCAGCCTCCCAAGTAGCTAGGACTACAGGTGCCCGCCACCACACCCAGCTAATTTTTGTATTTTTAGTAGAAACGGGGGTCTCACCATGTTGGCCAGGCTGGCCTTGAACTCTTGACCTTGTGATCTGCCAGCCTTGGCCTCCCAGGTTCCTATTATTCTTTTGTGCCCACAATGATGAACACACCTAGTGATTCAGACCTCAGGAAGGCTGGCCTCATCTCATGCTCTGATCTCATCCACACTGGCCTGTTGCCTGGTTAATGAGCTGTGATATCATAGCTTGTGAGGATGCATACTTGAGCAGGGATGACACACTAGACAATATTAGAGTCAACGCAAAGAAAAGAAATAAATACATTCCAAGGAGCACAGAAGGAAAAAAATCTTAGGTGTAATGGTTTTTTTCATAAAAGCATTCTAATTTTCTGAATATATATTATAGTAATGTTTTAGTTTAAATGTTTTTTGATACAGAATTTTGCTCCGTTGCCCAGGCTGGAGTGCAGTAGTGTAATTAAACTTCGGCTTATGATCATCTAATCTTAGAAAATAAAGTTAAGAAGATGTTAGCTAATATATTAGAATATTTTCCACAAAAGAAGGTGATCTTTGTCCCCTGAAAAGCAGAACCAAAAGTGGTTCCATGTATATTTCAGAGTCATATAAACGTGGACCACTGTGGAGGCAGCAGGACTTGCTCAGAGGAATGTCTCGAGCGTTATCATTTTTATTCCTAAATCCTCAAATGAGATAAAGTAGGCATCAAAATAGATTCCCGGCCTCTGTTGGGATCTTGGGGAGCTAAGCCCCACCTTCTGGTGTGAGCAGCCTAGGCCAGGTGACCAAGTCACAAGCAGGCCTATTTCTAACACAGAGGTGGGGGGGTCTGCGTGACTCAGGGGTGCATCCTGCAAGAAGACAGGGACCTGCTCAGGGGCTGTGGCCACTCCAATGCACAAGCTGCTTGCTTTTGGCCAACTGGACTCCAGCAAGCTTCTTCACTGGGAGCTACAACCGCCTGAAAATGATGACTCAGCCACAGGCATGGCCAGGGCCACAGCTCGCGTCTGTCCGTGCCAGGGAGGCTGTCCTTCAGGGCGATGGGCAACTGGAGCCTCTCCTGTCCTTGACCGCCTGGACTGCCATAGCCAGGTGATGGCCTTCTCATCCAGGCACGGTGACTCGTGTCACCAGAGGGAGGGAGAATGCCCCCCATGCTAACCACATTTGATTGTCCCTTTGTAGAACATTCTGATGTGTGTAAAGCGCGAATTTGGGAATCTCCAAGCTTGGTTGACTTTGTAAAAGGAAAAGGTAAGAGATAAATGTGGACTCTGCCAATCCAGCACTGTCTAGGAGAGAGGACACTTTGAGAGCCCCACACCTCTCGGGAAAGGCAACCCAAAGGGGAGCTGGGCACTGGGGTTCCAGGCAGTGGGGTCCCAGTGTCCTCATCCCAGGAGTGAGACCACTCCCACTGGATGCCAATAAAGCCTCTGAGGACAGCATTCGCCTCCTTCCCTCTCGGGATTCCTGTTCACCGAGCAGAGCACTTGCTCCACACTCTCCCCTGGTATTCCGAGCCCTTCCACTGTTGCTTTGCCTTATAAATTAATAAAGCAGGGCTGGGCATGGTGGCTGCTCATCCCAGTACTTGGTGAGGCCAAGGCAGGAGGATCTCTTGAGCTCAGGAGTTTGAGACCAGCCTGGGCAACATAGTGAGACCCCCCGTCTCTGCTAAAAACTTTTTAAAAAAATATTAAAATTAGCTGAGTGTGATGGCGCACCTGTAGTCACAGTTACTTGGGAGCCTGAGGAGGGAGGATCACTTGAGCCCGGGAGGTCAAGGCTGCAGTGAGCCATGATCGCACCACTGCACTCCAGCCTGGGCAACGGAGCAGAATTCTGTATTAAAAAACAAACAAAGCAAACAACAACAACAACAAAGCAGCATTCTGATTTCATGCGTGTGGTTCATGAGTTTATTTAGGATAAGTTTGTCCCTGGGATTGGCAACACTTTCAGGTTAGACCCAGAGCGCCAGGAAATCATGATGGCATCCCGCAACACCTGTTGGGAGACAGTGAGCAGAACTTCCCTTGGTCGCCCCCAGAGGCTACCATGAGTCTGGGAACATTGTGACTTTCTCTCCCAGGATAACCCCCACTCCTGCAAGTGGCATGGAGGTCTCTGCCACCTGGCTCAGCCCAGCTCCTGGCCTCAAACTGCAGCTTTCTTGTGCTGCACTTCCCAGCAACTCACAACTACTTGTACCCCACACACCTGCCCCATGCGTGTGCATCCGCCCATCCCACCCACACAGCCTTATTTACAAGCGGGTCCTGAGCCTGCGGCTTCCTAAAACACCTCCCCCCGATCGCACCACAAGCTCCCTCGGCTTTCAGGTTTTGGCAACATCACTTCCTCTTTGTTGCGGCCAATCCCACTGCCCCAGCCACCTGAGCACTCCCTGTCTCCATCTCCTCCGTCGTCATCATTTTATTACAATATTTAGTGTATCTGTCTCCTCCCAGATTGTGAGCTTCCAGAGATGAGCAATTCTATCACTTTCAGATGCCTGGGATTTGCGACCTACTAAGTACACGTATTGTAGGTGTTTCTCAAATGTGAAATGAGTAGCTACAGTAAGATTTATTATCTATGTATCGGAGGAAAATGCAAATGCAGTGAGTTTCCAGGGTGTTTCCTCACAGCACCAGGAGTGAAATGTTGGAGGAGATGGAATGAGGTCTGAAGGAGCTTCCACCTGACCAACGCTGGAGCCACCGGGAGGAAGGGGCTCCGCGCTCTCCCTCTCCTCTTCCCCCCTGTCCTGACTGCCGAGAGCCTCTCAGGAAGCAGCATGTGAGGAAGGTGTGAAAATGAGAGTCAGGGAGATGAACTCCAGGCATCCACCAGATCTGCTGTGAAGAAGGAAAGAGAAGGCAGGAAGTCACTGTGTGACTGCTGGAAGGAAAGAAAATTCCAGGGGCCAGCCATCCAGGGCAACTGTGCCTGGGTATCTGTTCATTTGCAAAAGTGCCTAAGTCTTCAATTACCTGTAAAATCAGACATACTTTCTCCCAACAATTTTTCTTAATTGGGTAAAGAAAGATGTTAAATCCGATTTATAATATAATAAATTTTCCAAATTTGAAAAACTACTTTATATTCTCTAGGGAAGAGTCAGGCTGGAGGAATCTTGCCTTAACTCACAGCTCCTACAGATTGCTTTTGACCATGAATATCTCATTTTATAGTCCCATTTTTCTAAGTGATATCCTGAACTAAGGAATAATTTAGATAATAAATCCATTTCAATTACTGTCCATTAGAAGACAGGAAAACATTAAGCCCAACCAAAGCTCATGGGAATTATGGTCGCCCTTGCAGGTGAAAATGAATTTAGTGCCGCCATAGGTGATGCCACCCTCCTCTAGCCCACGTTCTTTCTTATGGAAAGAGCACTCCACATTCAAACGACATGCTTCTCTGTCATGCTTCTGAATGAAGAAACCATCATCTGAATTTTCCTAACACAAACTCAGACCCCATGACACAAAGTAACAACAGTGTGGGTCACAGAACTGTCTGATTCCCCGTCCCTTCCCACTCTCCTCTCCTCTCTCCTTTCTTTCTCTGACCTCCTTTGCTTGGCCATTCTACAACTCAGGAGACCTTCCCACATTTGCAGACAGAAGCGGACAACAACTTGTTGGGGGCTGGGAGGCCCAATGTCAAATCTCTCAGAGAATCTGATCAGCTCCACCCACGTCAGTACCCACCCTGGTCCACTCAGCTGTGCCATGGCCATCGGATCACACAAGTTGAACATCACTGATGGGTCAAGGCTCAGAAAAAGCAGCTGGTTCAGGGGTTAAGCAAGTGCTCCTGACATTTACTTCATAGTTTCCCTAAAGCATTGTGGGAAAAGTACATTTTGAAATATAGACGGGTCCCAAATTACAACAGTTGACTTATAATTTTTCAACTTTACAATAGTGTAAAAAGGGAGATGCCTTCAGTGGAAAGCACACTTCAAATTTTGCATTTTGATCATTTTCCAGGCTAGCAATATACCGTAGGATACCCTTACACTGCCTAGCAGCATCTGCGCCTCCCAGACAGCCCCACGGCCATGAGGGTGAGCAGCCTACCCTCGATAATTTTGCCAACTATGGGCTAACAAGCATGCTCTGAGCACAGTTAAGGTAGACGAGGCTAAGCTGTGGTGTTCCGGAGGGTCAGTATATTAAATGTAATTTCAACTTTTGATATTTTCAATTTGAAATGGGTTTCAAGTTGAAGTTTCAATGGGTTTTACTGGAACGTGACCCCATCATAAATTGAGGAACATCTGTAATTATTTATGCCTACATCAATGAGAAGATGGAGAAGTTTATTTTTCTTGTTTCCTTATGATTATCAGCATACATGCATCTTAACTCTTTTTAGGCAGTGAGAAGCATGGGTAAAGATGGCCCAATTCCATCTTGTGTGAAGCTATCATCACTCATGTTCAATTGGGATAAATAATTAAATAGTAATTATTTTGTTCTTCATCATTCACACTCATAATAATCATGGGAAATTCATCACGAATTTAGTAATTCCAAGGGGCTTTCAAGACGATTGATCAGAATCAGGAAGAGGAAATTGGCAAGGCTGATGAAAATATACTTGTTTGTCCTGGAAAATTGCATCACACACATCTTTTTGTGTGATGGAGAATGGAGATGGACTTCCTCCTCACTATGCTGGCTCCTTCCTCTTCTCCTTCATTCTCTCAACCCTACCAGGCCCACTTCAAGGGCCATCAATGAGTCCCATAAGCCTCACAGGCAATCCACTGATTAAACTCTTTTTTCAGAGGATAATGAAGACAGGAACTATAAGTGGATTTAAGAATTATTGGGATAAAATGATAATATTAGAGCCATAAACTGCTACAGAGAGAAGCTATGATATATTTAATTCTTAAAGATGCTGAGTTTAGGGGTAATCCTCCAACCCAATCCTCCTATGAACAGAATTTAATTAGAAAACACATAGAAAGGGAGAAGATTTCAGACAGAGGAAACAGAAGGAATGAAACTGAGGAGAAAGGAATTTCGAGAAGCTGTGCTTAGGGGAAGGAAATAAAACCTGTTATACAGAAGAAAGAAGGATTTCTCCTTTGGCTGGATGTTATAGTCATGACAGCTAAACATCACTCTTTCAGGAGGTCTTCCCTGAGTTGCCAATGTAAGTAGCTCCTGCCCACTCTGTAGGACATGTTGTCATAGCACTTACCACTACCTGATTTGGGAAAGGTGGGTGTATTAGTCCTTTTTCACACTGCTATAAGAAACTACCTGAGACTGGGTAATTTATAAAGAAAATATATTAATTGACTCACAGTTCCACATGGCTGGAGGGGCCTCAGGAAACTTACAATCATGGCAGAAGGCAAAGGGAAAGCAAGGCATGTTTTACATGGTGGCAGGAGTGAGACAGAGCAAGGAAGAAAGTGCCACACTTTTAAACCATCAGATCCTGTGAGAATTCGCTCACTATAATGAGACCAGAGTTGGGGGAAACCACCCCCGTGATCCAATCACCTCCTACCAGGTCCCTCCCCTGACACATGAGGATTACGATTTGACATGAGATTTGGGTGGGGACACAGAGCCAAATTATATCATTCTGCCCCTGTCCCCTCCCAAATCTTATGTCCTTCTCACATTTTAAAATACAATCATGCCTTCCCAACAGTCCCCCAAAGTCTTAACTCATTCCAGCATTAACTCAAAAGTCCAAGTCCAAAATCTCATCTGAGACAAGACAAGTCCCTTCCACCTATAAGCCTGTAAAATAAAAAACAAGTTAGTTACTTCAAAGATACAATGGGAGTGCAGGTATTGGGTAAATGCTCCCATTCCAAAAGGGAGAAATTGGCCAAAACAAAGGGGTTACAGGCCCCATGCAAGTCCAAAATCCAGCAGAGCTGTTATTAAAAGGTAAATCTCCAAAATAATCTCCTTTGACTCCATGTCTCATATCTAGGGTATGCTGATGCAAGGGGTGGGCTCTCAAGGTCTTGGGCAGCTCCACCCCTCTGGCTCTGCAGAGTACAGCCTTCACAGCTGCTTTCACAGGCTAGTGTTGAGTGCCTGCAGCTTTTCTAGGTGCACAGTGCAAGCTGTCAGTGGATTTACTATTCTGGGGTCTGGAGGACTGTGACCCTCTTCTCACAACTCCACTAGGCAGTGCCCCAGTAGGGACTCTGTGTGTGGGCTCCAATCCCACATTTCCCCTCCACACTGCCCTAGTAGAAGTTCTCCATGAGGGCTCCACCCCTGCAGCAGACTTCTGTCCGAACATCCAGGCATTTCCATACATCCTCTGAAATCTAGGCAGAGACTCCCAAACTCTTGCCTTCTGTGCACCTGCAGGCCCAACACCACGTGGAAGCTACTAAGGCTTGAAGTTCACACCTTCTGAAGCCATGGCCTGAGCTGTACCTTGGCCCCTTTTAGCCACAGCTGGAGCTGGAGTGACTGGGACACAAGGCACAATGTCCTGAGGCTGCACATAACAGCAGGGCCCTGAGCCCAGCCCACAGAACCGTTTTTCCCTCCTATGGGAGGGGCTGCCATGTGATGGGAGGGGTTGCTATGAAGGTCTCTGACATTCCCTGGAGACATTTTCCCCACTGTCTTGGTTATTAATATTTGGCTCCTCCACTTATGCAAATTTCTGCAGCCACCTTGAATTTCTCCCCAGAAAATTGTTTTCTTCTTTTCTACCACATGGTCAGGCTGCAAATTTTCCAAACTTTTATGCTCTGCTTCCCTTTTAAATATAAGTTTCCATTTCTGATCATCTCTTTGTGAACACATATGACTATATACTTTTAGAAACAGCCAGAATACTTCTTAAATGCTTTGCTGCTTAGAAATGTTTTCCACCAGATACCGTAAATAATCTCTCTCAAGTTCAAAGTTCTACAGATCTCTAGGGCAGGGGCAAAATGCCACCAGTCTCTTTGCTAAAGCATAGCAAGAGTGACCTTTACTCCAGTTCCCAATAAGTTCCTCATCTCCATCAGATCCTGTGAAAACTCACTCACCATCACAAGAACAGCAGGGAGGAAATTCTCCCCCATGATCCAGTCATCTCCCACCAGGTCCCTCCCCTGACACGTGAGGATTACAATTCAACGTGAAATGTGGGTGAGGACACAGAGCCAAATCATATCAGGGAGGCTGTTTTTCACTAGAGTGTGAGCTGTATGAGAATTTGAATAGCGTCATCTGACACATAGTAGGCACTAACTAGGTGCTTATGGAGGGAAGGAGCGAAGGAAGGAAGCGGGTGGGGGAACTACAGAATGCTTGTTATATTATGTGTGATCCTAGCCTTCACACTTGACTGCTTTTGAGTGGTATTTTAATGCATTGTTGATATAACTCAAGACGTTGACATTCTCTTTTAGCTTATTTTCCCAATTAATCATCTGAGCCAATACTTCATTGAGTTTAATTTATTTCTTAATTTTCAGCCTTATAAACAAATCCTGAAATCACATACCTCTGTCCTCTTTCTGTTGCTGCTTCTTCCCGTTGGATTGTCTCAATCGCCATGACCAAAAGTGACTTCTCCCTCTGTGCTCATTATCACCCCTCTCTGTACCAATTACTTGGGAGGTCTTATATTGTTATTGAACTACTGAGTGTAATTTCACTTTTACCTATTTATGGCTTTCCCCCAATTGTGCTGTAAGCTTCCAGAGCCCAAAGACTATGACTTGAATTTGATGTCCTTATGCTCCCAAGAGTACCTGGCATCAAATTTTACACAAAGTAGGTGCTCAGATATTCTCTATTCACATATTTATTTATGTGAAGAGCTAGTTTATCTCAGAAATCATAGTCTGCCATGTTTCATTACAATACTAATCACAAAAGTCAACATTTTGATGAGTGCAACTCAACCAGAATTCCTGAGTTAACATAAACATTTTGATTTGCATCACTTTTATCAGAGTTATGACATTTCATTGAGAACAGAAGTCCCAAAGTCTTCACCTTCCACCTTTCACCTGGCCATCCCAAAGGCATCCTCTGCTTCCTATTCTACACCTCCAGACCTGAATAAGGAGAATTCATCTGGAAATCACCACTTCAGAGAAGATTTACCTGTAGATTGTGGGCTCTCAGAATGTGGGACCTTTTTCATCTTTATTGTTCCAATTTCTGGCACATAGATATTAGCTAATTCAACATCAGTCATTATTGAAGGATTCTATTATTTTTATTACATCATACTAAAGCTTTCACTAAAACTTCAGATCACTAAATAACTACCATTTTTTGAGCATATCATCTGTGCTAGGACACGTTTTACCTAATTTAATCCTTCCAAGAACCCTTGGAGGCAGAGATTAGAATGATGAATAAAAGAGATTAAGTAATTTTCCCAAGTTCAAAAAGCTGGTAAATGATGGATGGTTCTCAAATCCAGATCCTTCCAATTTCAGATAAGGGTCAAAATGATTTTTGAGTTTAAAAAGAATCCTCCATGGTTAACTCTCAATGAATCAGAACATTCACTGCAACACAATGCCCTTTGTATTCCCTGGGGCATAAAAATAAAATAAAAAACACAACACCCCAGTCCCCAAACGTGTGACCTTAAATAAACCAACAGGCCTAACTGGGCTGAAAACGTAAGCACATAACTTTTCAGAGTACACATTTTTAGAACTAAATTGTGAATTTAGTTCACAACAACTTGCCTTTCCCACATGAGCTCAATTTGTTGAGCCTGCTCACCTGTTCCTCAGGATAAGAAAGCATGTATTTTTCATCTTATCCTGATGGATAAAATGACAACAGGAAATGAGGTGTTTCAGACCAAGGTGTTCACACATTGGTTGGCAAACATGATTACCTAAAAATTCCTTTCCAGAAATGACCGTTCTTGAGGCTATATGGCTTCATAGAAATTGGCAACAATCACAAACAGGATTTTACACCACCTTGCACATCTAGCACAGGTGAGTTTGTCTGCTGTTATATCATATCACTTTAACTCCTGAAACACAAGGCTGTCAGCAGAGCCAGTGCTGGGCCATCCCGGCCCCACCACACCTTCAGGTTCTGCTGGGAGCTCAGGACTCAGCCTCTCCCCAGCAAGCAGCTATCATCCCTTCTGTTCTGTTTTAGCCTCCACCCTATGCTATCCCTGCCAAAGGTGTTAACTCATTAACCAACCAACTCTTGCTGTTGGTTCAGTTGAATTAAATCAAGAGTTATTGAGTGCTGTGATGTGTAGGCTCAGCATTAATTAACTGGCAGGAACTGAGGTTCGGGCCCCACCCAGAAGAGACTTACCCTTTAGCGGGAAACTTGAGGAACACGTTGCTCTGATGGTGTTGAATGGTTAACATCTCAGGGCTAGGACCCTGCCTTGCCTGCTGTACAGTGAAATGTCTGTCCCTTCCCAAGGTCGTGATGAAACAGAAGTGGGGGCACCAGCTACGCCTTCCACTCCACCAGGACTCTGCCCCCACTAAGAGCATCTCAGTCTTAAAGCAAATGCTATATGGATGTAGCTTCAGGATCATTTCCCCAAGATCTCTCCTCCAAACCAGAGGGCTCCCCCAACCCAACCCTTTCTGTACTAGAAATTCTGCAGCCTCCACTGCACCATCCAGGACTATTTGTAAAAATATTAAAATTTCCACATGCATCTGATAATGTCATGATAGATTTCTAGTTTAGAAAGCATTCAAGCAGAATCAATAGTGAAAGCCAGCATCAAAGTATCACAAAATGTTCAAAAAATAATAAGGCTGATTCTTCGTGTTAAAAAGCCCACTCACCAAAAGTTATAGTTTTTAATTTACATAATCAAGAACAATAAACTTTATTTTAAAACAGAAGTAAAAATTATTTTTTAATCCTTAAGTATAAAACACACTTTTTGGCTGTATTTTATTGGAAGATCTTAAAATAAATTTAAAAGTGCTCATTGTGGCCGGGTGCGGTGGCTCAAGCCTGTAATCCCAGCACTTTGGGAGGCCGAGATGGGCGGATCACGAGGTCAGGAGATCGAGACCTCCTGGCTAACACGGTGAAACCCCATCTCTACTAAAAAATACAAAAAACTAGCCGGGCGAAGTGGCAGGCGCCTGTGGTCCCAGCTACTCGGGAGGCTGA
>NW_012101299.1:3524951-3535935 GCF_000951045.1 Mandrillus leucophaeus
TGCAGTGAGCTGAGATCCGGCCACTGCACTCCAGCCTGGGCGACAGAGCCAGACTCAGTCTCAAAAAAAAAAAAAAAAAAAAAAAAGTGCTCATTGTTGATAAATAGACACAAAAAGTATTTGTCCCAGAAAAGTCATAATTAGACTAATAGCTGTGACATCAAAACTCTTGTAATTGAAGTAGAAACTCTGAATGAGCTCTGTTGCAGCAAAACCTATAGTCTCTTCTCTGGAATTAATACTCCAGAGACCAATAAAAGATTAATCAAGACAAAGAATCAATAACTTCTCAAGTGCTAATAAGCGCTGCCTTGTTCTGTGATATGTTGAGCAGTTTATCATGTTTAGCCGTATGAAGATTTATAGAAAATCCATAGTTAAAACTGGAGGATGAGGTAATGCAACACTTAGTAAATGAAGCCAATTAAAATTTATGCTTGATATCGTGCATTCCAAGGACCTGAAAAAAAATCACTTTTGATTTCTCCTCCCCTTTTCTTAAGGATAAGAAAAAAGAGTTAGTCATGTCACTTAACAGTGTTACTAGGGAATAACTAAGAAAAGTACCATGCTATTCTAATGACTAGCTCCCCGTTCTGGAGTGGAGGGCACGAACATGCATGGAAAATTTGTCAGTTTTTTTTTTCCTGCCCTCTTGCTCATGCAAGGATCCACTTTTCCTGGAATTCTTTGTGAAAGTTATATAAAATACCTTTTAGGATCATTTAGGTCTGTACTCTCAATCAAGCTGATGGATCTACAGGTCATGTGAGTGGATGAGTTAATGGGTAATTAATAGCTCATCAATTGCAGGTCTTGACCATTAGGTTACGTCATGAGCTTTACACTATGGCATGTGATTAATTAAAAGCATCAGATTATATGTTTAGTAAATTAATCTTTGAAGCACTATTATGATCACGAGACTACGCCTAATCAAATAGATGGGCCACAGTAAATGTTTTCATAAATTTGGAAACATAAACTATTGTGAATAATTAGAAACAAGTAGATCCTGGTGGAGAGTTTCCTCCAGTGTCAACAATTAGAAAGATGAGAGCGCTACATCAGATAAATTGAAATCACTAGTTGAACCAAGGTTTAAAATACAATATATGAAAACTGTGAAAAAGACCACAGTTTCACAATAAAAAATAAAGTTCACCACCACAAAGTGGTAACTAATACTTTTTAAATTGATAATGTAGGGTGAGCGTGGTGGCTCATGCCTGTAATCCCAGCACTTTGGGAGCCCAAGGTGGGCGGATCACCTGAGGTCAGGAGTTCGAGACCAGGCTGGTCCACATGGTGAAACCCCGTCTCTACTAAAAATACAAAAATTAGCTTGCTGGCATGCACCTGTAATCCCAGCTATTCAAGAGGCTGAGGCAGGAGAATTGCTTGAACCTGGAAGGTGGAGGTTGCAGTGAGCCAAGATTGTACAACTGCACTCTAGCCTGGGTGACACAGCAAGACTCCATCTCAAAAAAAAAAAAAAAAAAGAAAAAAAAAATTGATAATGTGATCCATCCTTAAAAATAAGTAAAGAATTTCCAGAGAAAATTCTGATGTTTTTAATGCTTTCTGGTCCAATTACACTGGGAATTTTTTTCTAATCAGAAAGGTCTGGTGAATAATGAGCGAAGTAAGCTTTATTTAACAATGGCTACTGACAGGAGTGATCGGAACACACACCTAGGCGGGCTCCCCGACACGGGTGCTACCTCCACACACTGGCTGAAATTTGCTTGAAACGCTTCTTTTGAAGGGTCCTTGGGAAGTTCATTTGAGGGTTTCAGGGATGTCAAATCTCTTCCCATTCACAGTTTAGTTAATGTGGAATTGGCCAGAAATCACACATAGGCCAGTGGAGCAAATACGGAGGCTTGAGAACCAAGGGTACGTTTCACACATCAGGAGTTGCCAGAGGACAGGCTGGGTGCGTGTGTCATTTAGTATTCCTGTGCCTTCGAGCAACAGAAAACCAGAAGCTGCATGGCTTAGATAATAAGGAAATGGATTCGATCACACAAGAGCAAGTCCAGAGTCCTCGGGACTTCAAAGGTCAGCCCAGTGGCTGGGCAGCCTCCGCTCAAGCCTGAGTGACCACCTTCCCTGCAGCCACCCACGGTGTCACTTTGCCCCACTGCTGCTTTTCTCACGGCTGTAACAAGGCTCCGGACAGCAACCTCAGCTATGTGCTTCTTCACACCATGGAAGGAGGAGAGATTTCTGTGACTCTCCTTAACCCATCAATCAACGAGTGGATAAAGAAACTTTATATATTTTATATAAAGTTTTATATCTATAAACATATTTTTATATAAAAATATATATTTTATATAAAATATATATTTTACATATAATATATAAATATAAAAAATGTATTTTATATAAATATATATAAAATGTATACAATATAAAACTTTATATAAGTTTTATATATATAAGTTATTTTATATATATACACACATATATATATGATGGAATAATACTCAGCCATAAAAAAGAATGAATTAACAGCATTTGCAGTGACCCGGTTGATAATGGAGACTATTATTCTAAGTGAAGTAACTTAGGAATGGAAAACCAAACATCATATGTTCTCACCGATATATGGGAGCTCAGCTATGAGGACACAAAGACGTAAGAATGATACAATGGCCTTTGCAGACTTGCAGGGAAGAGTGGGAGAGAGGCAAGGAATAAAATACAACACATATGGTGCAGTGTATAGTGCTCGGGTGATGGGTGCACCCGGATCTCACAAATCACCACTAAAGAACTTACTCGTGTGACCAAATACCAGCTGTATCCCAATCACTTATGGAAAAATAAAATTAAAATTAAATTTTTTTTTTAAAGTGAGAAGGAGCCTTCCTTAAGGTACCAGGAAACTTCTAAGTTTCATTGGCCCACACTGGGTCGCAACCTGATTCCGAAACCAATCAGCAGGAAGACTGGAAGCAGCCGAGTCCAGGCCTAAGCACGGAGACTTCTGGAGTGTGATGCCCGCTGGGCTCCTGTTTTGGGGGAACAGTAATAACGTGGGCTGAGGCAAAGCCCCCAGCACACAGCAGTGTGAGTGCCAGGCCGAGCTCGCATCTGCGGGAGAGGCAGTAAGAAGAGTCCATTCATACATCTCGGTGGGGAGATAGTCCACAATCCTCCATCATCCGCGTCTCGGGGGGAGATGGGGAACAATTCTCTGTCATCCGCGTCTCGGTGGGGAGACAGTGCACAATTCTCTATCATCCGCGTCTCGGGGGGAGACGGTGCACGATCCTCTGTCATCTGCGTCTCGGTGGCGAGATGGGGCACAATTCTCTATCATCCGCGTCTCGGTGGGGAGATGGGGCACAATTCTGTGTCATCCGCGTCTCAGTGCGGGAGATAGTCCACAATTCTCTATCCTTCCTTCCAAGGATGTGAGCACTGATTTGCATGCAGTTAGTTGCCCTCTCACCCAGCAAGATCTGGTTCAACAATGTAATTACCTCAGAACCTAGAACTAATTAAGGTAGAGTTCAAGGTCACAGCCTCATAATCAAGGGATAATTACCTTTGCTGTTTAAATCACATCATTTTGATGAAATATAAAAGTTACATGGCAAATAAACATCTAATTACATGGCAACTTCAGTGTAATTACTATTAAGTCATCTATCAGATATAAAATCACTACTCAATGTGCTTATTATGATCAGCCTTGCTATTGCCAAAATGTTTCCCATGACTACTATGTCTCGGAAAAGACGCCATTCTAAAATAACACCAAGCATTAAAAAACAGATTTTGTTTTCCCTTTACCAAATAGGATCCTAAGTCTTTTCATTGGGTTCAATTCAAGGCACTTCAGAACACCAGAAAAAGAAAAAAAAAGATACAGTATAGAAAAAAAACAGCTAAAAGAACATGAAGAAAAAACAGAAATAAAATCTTCTCAAATCTCACACACTTTCAGATTAAAAGAAAAAAGTCTGAAATCCAAAAGGCAATATAGCAAATGGTTGAAGGAGCGAGGGATCCAGTTGAGGAACTGCTGCTCATGTTTTCAGAATTTCAGGATGCAGAGACTTTTCCATTCCCACCACAAGGGAGAATAGATGGTCACAAGATTATCACAAGCCTCTCTTTCTCGAAATTACTGACAAAGAAAAGCTCAGAGTTCACTATTTCTACATTTTATAAGGAGGCAGACACCTATCTTTCTCACCATGGATTTGTTCTTCCACAAAGTAAGACTAAAACAGCTTTACAAAAATTAACATCACCAATTTCTCGCATTCATGCCAATTTGGACAAGAAATTGAAACTGATAAATTTGTTCAGATTGACTGCCTCTATAGGGCGCATTTTGTTGTAATGATTTTCTTTCTATTCTTCATCACTTTTTCCCAAGTGACTTTATATTCTTATTTCTCTAACCCTGCAAATATTATATATGCTAGTTTTCATTGACTTTGGATTCCAGAAGTTGTGTCTATTTGCCATATATCTGAAAGCCTTTATCATCTCTTCTATTACTCCAAAGTCATTATTGTCCACATAAGAATTAGATTCAATTTTTACGTCAGTCAATACTGAGAAAATAGGAGTAAACTGGAGTTTACTCAAAATAAGGAGGAGAAAAGGTGAAAGGGTGAAAAAGGTGGGGGGAGAGGGTGGCAAACAGCTGGGGACCAGAGGGTAAGGCGAGGCACACAGGAGAAGAGATAAAGCGGCCACACCCAGGCTCACTCACCTCCTTCTCCCAAGGGAGCAGGACCTGGGCGCCCGTGGCCGCCTCCCTCTGGGGCAGATGCACACCGCTCAGGGAAGCCCTGTCTTCCCCTCCTCCCTGTGAGAGAGCGTCCCACTTCTCATTTGAAGAGCAAGCTTGGCTCCAGGAAATCCAGTCGACCAAACAAGGGGAAGAGACGCCCAAAGACCCAAGGATGCCTCCCTGAGTTGTTGAACACTGAGTGCCCGCCACGTGCCATGATCTGTGCAGATCGGATGATGCCTGCCCATCTTACATATTTTCTTTTCCTTTTTGGTTTTTCTCTAAATTCGTGTCGTTTTTCTATTTCGTGTCCAGGTTATCTACGGTTCCTGCGGCAATGGAGGGCAGAGGGCTTGGAGCCTCCTTTGACCTTGGCCTCCTCCCTGATACCCTGTCTGCCAGCCTCCCTGTGCCAACGCTGGCCCTGCACCCAGCACGCTACTGACTCTGCGCCCCTGAGAGTTCTCAACCTTTTTCCTACCAAATTCAATCCCCATGTTTCAGTCTTCATTCCTCTGTAGATCCCCAAGCATCTGAGCTGATGGACACCCCGTTCGTGCGTCCCAAAGTCTCCCCTCCGAGTTTCCATGACAGAGTCTTCCTGCCTCACTTGCTTCCTCTCTGTGATGACCCCAACTCAGTTATGTCCCACCACATTCATCAGAGCCCCGCCAGCATTCCCTCCCAGCCTCCCTTTCTGGAGCTCCATGGGCAGCCTGCTCACTCCCCCCACCCCAGCCTCTCTGGCCCCTGTTCTTTCTTTACTCCCCTCAAAGCCCCTCAGAGCTCCCGCTGTGTTTCTCTTAGGTCCCTCCCACCCTGCCTCCCTCTCCAGTTCAGGCTGCCCCTCGCTGCCCCCGACACTTGGACCCCTGCACCCACTCAAACAGCCGGCGTTCCCGATGATCTTTCCACTCATGCACAAACAGCAGACTCATCTTCCTAAAGGTAGCAGTTTGAGAATTCCCCCCATATCCTCTTTATCTAGGAGTTCAGTCCAAACACTTGGGGCTCTGCACGATGCAGCCACTGACTACATCCATTCACACTCCACCCGATCTTCCAGTTCCACACCCATTCTTGCCCCGACCATGATCACGTATGGTGAACACTCTCTTCTCTGAAATCTTGTTGAATCTATTGTCACCTTCATATAGTTTTTTGTTTGTTTGTTTGAGACAGAGTCTTACTCTGTCGCCCAGGCTGGAGTGCAGTGGTGTGATCTCAGTTCACTGCAACCTTCGCCTCCTGGGTTCTAGAGATTCTCCTGCCTCAGCCTCCTGAGTAGCTGGGATTACAGGCATGCACCACCACGCCCAGCTAATTTTTGCAGTTTTAGTAGAGACGGGGTTTCCCCATGTTGGCCAGACTGGTCTCAAACTCCCAGCCTCAGGTGATCCGCCCACCTCAGCCTCCCAAAGTGCTGGGATTCCAGACGTGAGCCACCATGCCTGGCCATCTTCATAGATTTAGTATTTAATTAAAGATAGGCCTGTACTGTTACAGAATTTTTTAAATTTAACTTGTTTATTTTTTTGGTTTTGTCTCCTCCAGTGAAATGTTTAACTTCTCCAGAGAAAGCCTATACCTAAGTTTATTTTTCATTATTCTTACCGCTGAACATTAGTAAGTATTTAATAGTCATTAAACTACCATTTCATTCATTCAACAAATATTCATAGAGACCAACTAAGTCCGTGGGGCTGTGCAGGGTACTGAGACACAATGGTGTATGAAAGACGTGACTCTCACCATTAAGAGGTTTCAATCCAATGACTAAATGATCAGAGATAATACCATGACAAATGCTGTCATAGGCCAAGTTCAAGTACAATGCAGGCCAGAGGAGGAGGAGCCTTAGAGGTGGGAAGGCTATGCAACACAGACATATTTAATAATCTTAGACACGAACGGATCGGTCCCATCTCCATCCACCTCCCTCACTGAAACTCCTCCCCACCCACTTTTAATCCTAATGCATTCAGGGTCTTCCTTCCTTATGGTCTTATTCTTCAGGAATTGCTGCTACACGTTAAAGTGAAATTTCAAAGTTTTGTGACACGTATCCAATAGTACGTGGAACCACCAAATCCTTCTTTTCATGCCCTCTTTTTTCTCCTTACAAAACAGGAAGCACATAGTGTGTTACCTCTACAAGTGGATTGCTTAAACTTTTCACAATTAATTACCTATAAAATTCAAGCACCACAAGCAAAACCTCTGGCTTCATTTCATTTTACACCTCTCAGTATAATGCCTTTGTCTCGGCGTCCTCTGAATCTTTGTTGTCTTCATTATTTGCTGTTTCCTTTACACTCTAATAATAATCTATAAATGATCTACGGGAAAAAAAGCTTCAAGGGCAGATACATTTTAGCCTTTGGGGGCATAAGAACATCCTGTATTCTCCTTTCTTGGAATGTTCTAGAAGATCCGTAGTTAACACCTAAAATAGCATAAGCCTTTTCCTTCTCGACTTCACTGTTAGTTCTTATTAGATATTTCTGCCCATTTATGACAATCAGGTCTTCTCAGTTTCTGCTTTCAGTGAAAGGACACATAGTGATAATGTTTACTGAGATGGGAAAGACTGATATTTATATATAATAACGGAGATAAATCAATAATTAGGCTTGAGGCATGTTACATTAATTACAATAATTAGGCTTGAGACAACTGAGTGTAAGTGACACGGAGACAGATGGATAGACATCTCGGGCCTCTGGGGGGAGATGTGGGCTCTGCACAACAATATGGGAACCGTGGACAACACAAATCCAGAGGAGTGGCCAGGTCACCTGGGAGAGAGAAGCAAAGGCTGAGGGCTCGGTACCAAGTCCTGACTATTACACACTGGAGGTCTCGTGTCTCTACAGATTGGAGGAGGGACTCCTAAAGGAAATTGAGAATAATCAGATAAAGGAAGTAAACCAAGAGAATGTGGGTTTGTATTAGCCAAGAGATGACGGTATCTTGAGTGGGAGCCATCCTGAGCTGGGGAAGGAGAAAGACTGACTTGGACACAAAATGGGAATTTTGACTTAGATTAGTCTGGACTATTTTTTAACTCTTGAAAATAAGAGATTGGCCAGGCACAGTGGCTTACACCTGTAATCTCAGCAATTTGGGAGGCTAAGGCAGGTCAATCATTTGAGGTCAGGAGTTCAAGACCAGCCTGGTCAACATGGTAAAACTCATCTCTAGTAAAAATACAAAAATTAGCCAGGCATGTTGGCAGGTGCTGTAATCCCAGCTACTCGGAAGGCGGAGGCAGGAGAATCACTTGAACCTAGGAGGCAGAGGTTGGAGTGAGCCAAGGTCATACCACGGTACTCCAGCCTGGGTGACAGAGCCAGACTCCGTCTTGAAAAGAAAAGAAGAGATTATCCTAATATAATACCTGAAATGGACTGTAAGATCCACCTGAGATGTCATCCGAGAGAGAAGATTTGGCAGAGTGTGTCTGAAGGTAGTGGTGAGTGAAGAGAGAGATTCCTGGCAGCTGGGTCCCTGGGGATGAGACAGACAGGAGAGGAGCTTCCTGTCATGAAAAATTCTGGTCAACAGGAAAGCTGGGAAGTTAATTAAACAGACTCAGGAAAAGGTTAGATCAAGAAAAGGTTAAGGAGAGAAATCTTACTGAAGTTGATGGGAGCCAAAGTGGGAGGTACTTAGGAACTGGCAATAGACATTACCATGAAAACCCTTTGCAACATCAACAGTCTCCAGCATTGAACTTAGAGAACCAGATAGCAAAGTCTTTGTCAGTGGCATGTAGCATTCATTACAAAGAAAGTGCTCCGAATCTGAGAGGTGGAAGTGGCCAGACCAAGACGTAGGAAGGTATAGGGTACAAGACAAATCTGTTTGCTGATTCTAAATATCTCACTTCCCTCCACAGGTGAAATCAAGTTAAAAGGTAATATCAAAAATGCCCTTTAGGTAACACTATCCACAAAAGCCCAAAGGTGGAAATAACCCAGACGTCCATCAACTGATGAATGGATAAACAACGTGTTCTCTTCATACAATGAAATATTACTCAGCCATAAAAAGGAATGAAGTTCTGATCCATGCCACAACATAGATGAACCTTGAAAACATGGTGTTCAGGGAAAGAAGCCAGTCACAAAAGGTCACATAGTATAGGTATATTATTCCATTTACATGAAATATCCTGAATAAGTCCATAGAGACAGAAAGCAGGTTGATGTTTTCCAGGGGCTAGGGGCCTGGGGGGAGTTGGGATGATAGCTTAATTGGTACAGGGTCTCTATTGGGGTGATTAAAATGTTCTGGAACTAGAAAGAGGTGGTGGTTGTATAACATTGTAAAGGTCTCAAATGCCAATGAATGCTTTAAAATAGAATGGTTAATTTTGCATTTGTAGATTGTTTTTGGCAGTTACGGTCATTTTCGCAACACCGATTCTAACTATCCATGAGCATGGGATTTGTTTCCATTTGTTTATGCTGTCTATAATTTATTTCAGCAGCATTTGGTAGTTTTCCATGTAGAGATCCTTCACCTCCTTGGTTAAGTATATTCCTAAGTTTTTTGTTTTTTGTTTTTGCAGCTATTGTAAAAGGTGTTAGTTCTTGACAGCTGGGTGCAGCGGCTCACGCCTGTAATCCTAACACTTTGGGAGGCCAAGGTGGGCAGATCACTTGAGGTCAGGAGTTGGAGATCAGCCTGGCCAACATGGTGAAACCCCGTTTCTACAAAAAATACAAAAAATTAGCCAGGCATGGTGGTGCATGCCTGTAATCCCAGCTACCCAGGAGGCTGAGGCAGGAGAATCACTTGAACCCCAGAGGCAGAGGTTGCAGTGAGCCAAGATCACGCTACTGCACTCCATCCTGGGTGACAGTGAGACTCCATCTCAAAAGAAAAGGAGTTAAGTTCTTGATTTGATTCTCATCTTGGTCGTGGTTGGTGTACAGCACTGCTACTGATTTGTGTACATTGATTTTGTATCCTGAAACTTTGCCGAATTCATTTATCAGGTCTAGGAGCTTTCTGGAGGAGTCTTTAGGGTTTTCTATGTATACGATCATATCATCGGTGAACAGTGACAGTTTGACTTCCTCTTTACCAATTTGGATGCCCTTTATTTCTTTTTTTCGTCTGATTACTCAGGCTAGGACTTCCAGTACTACATTGAATAGAAGTGGTGAGAGTGAGCATCCTTGTCTTGTTCCAGTTCTCAGGGGGAATGCTTTCGACTTTTCCTCGTTCAGTAAAATGTTGGCTGTGGGTTTGTCATAGGTAGCTTTTATTACCTTGAATTATGTCCCTTCTCTGCCAATTTTGCTGAGGGTTTTAACCACAAAGTGATGTTGGATTTTGTCAAATGCTTTTTCTGCATCTATTGAAATGATCATATAATTTTTGTTTTTAATTCTGTTTATGTGATGTATCACATTTATTGACTTGCATATGTTAAACTTGCATATGTTGACCTGCATTCCTAGTATAAAACCCACTTGGTCATGGTGGATTATCTTTCTGATATGCTGTTAGGTTCACTTAGCTAG
This sequence comes from Mandrillus leucophaeus, assembly GCF_000951045.1. Taxonomy (NCBI): domain Eukaryota; kingdom Metazoa; phylum Chordata; class Mammalia; order Primates; family Cercopithecidae; genus Mandrillus; species Mandrillus leucophaeus. The sequence continues at coordinate 3,535,254 of NW_012101299.1, forward strand.
TATTTTGTTGAGGATTTTTGCATCTATGTCCATCAAGGATATTGGTCTGTAGTTTTCTTTTGTTGTTACGTCCCTTCCTGTTTTTGGTATTAGGGTGATACTGGCTTCACAGAATGATTTAGGGAGGATTTCCTCTTTCTCTATCTTTTGGAATCATTTCAGTACGATTGGTACCAATTCTTCTTTGAATGCCTGATAGAATTCAGCTGTGAATCCATCTGGCCCTGGACTTTTTTTTGCTGGCAATTTTTTTTATTATTGTTTCAATCTCACTCCTTGTTACTGTCTGATCAGATTTAATCTAGGAGAGTTGTATACTTCCAGAAATGTATCCATCTTCTCTAGATTTTCTAGTTTGTGCATGTACAGGTGTTCATAGTAACCTTGAATGACCTTTTGTATTTCTGTGGTATTGTTTGTAATAGCTACCATTTCATTTCTAATTGAGCTTATCTTCTGTCTTCTTTCCTTGGTTAATCTTACTAATGGTCTATCAATTGTGTTTATCTTTTCAAAGAACCAGCTTTTGGTTCCCTTTATCTTTTGCATTTTTTTGTTTCAATTTCATTTAGTTCTGCTCTAATGTTTGCTACTTCTTTTCTTCTGCTGGGTTTGGGTTTGGTTTATTCTTGTTTCTCTAGTTCCTTAAGATATGACCTTACTTACATTGTCTATTTGTGCT
>NW_012101299.1:3536165-3545112 GCF_000951045.1 Mandrillus leucophaeus
GTCTCAATCTCCTGACCTCATGATCCGCCCGTCTCGGCCTCCCAAAGTGCTGGGATTACAGGCTTGAGCCACCGCGCCCGGCCACTGTGTCCCAGAGGTTTTAATAAGTTGTATCACTATTATCATTCTGTTCAAAGAACTTTTTAATTTCCATATTGATTTCATTGCTGACCTAAAGCTCATTCAGGAGCAGATTATTTAATTTCCATATATTTGTATAGTTTTGAGGCTTCTTTTTGTGGTTAATTTCCAATTTTATTCCACCATAATCTGACAGGGTATTTGATATTGATTTTCTTAAATGTATTGAGACTTGTTTTGTGGCCTATCATATGGTCTATCTTGGAGAATGTCCCGTGTGCTGATGAAAGAATGTATATCCTCTGGTTGTTGGGTAGAATGTTCTATAAATATCTGTTAAGTCTATTTGTTCTAGGGTATAGTTTAAGTCTATCGTTTCTTTGTTGACTTTCTGTCTTAATCACCCGTCTAGTGTTGTTAGTGGAGTACTGAAGTCCCTCACTATTATCTTGTTGCCTTCTTTCTCATTTCTTATGTCTAGTAAAATTGTTTTATAAATTTGTGAGCTCCAGTGTTAGGTGCATATATATTTAGAATTGTGATATTTTCCTGTTGGATGGATTCATTTATTATTTTATAATGTCCCTCTTTGTCTTTTTTAACTGTTGTTGTTTTAAAGTCTGTTCTGTCTAATATAAGAATACCCCACTCGCGTTTTGTTTCCATTTGCACGGAGTATCTTTTTCTACCCCTTTATCTTAAGTTTATGTGAGTCCTTATGTGTTACGTGAGTTTCTTGCAGACAGAAGATATTTGGTTGGTAGATTTTTACACGTTCTTCCATTCTGTATCTTTTAAGTGGGGCATTTAACGCAATTCCCATCAGAATTCATCATCATTCTTCACAGAACTAGAAAAAATTATAAAATCCATATGGAACCAAAAAAGACCCTGCATTGCCAAAGCAAGACTAAGCAGAAAGAAAAAATCTGGAGGTATCACATTACCTGACTTCAAACTATACTACAAGGCTGTAGTTTCCAAAACAGCATAGTACTGGTATAAAAATAGGCATGTAGACCAACGGAACAGAATAGAGAACTCAGAAATAAAGCCAAATATTTATAGGCAACTGATCTTCGAGAAAGCAAACAAAAACAGAAAGCGGAGAAAGGACACCCTATTCAACCAGTGGGGCTGGGGTAACTGGCTCGCCACATGTGAAAGAACGAAGCTGGATCCTCAGCTCTCACCTTATAGAAAAAAATCAACTCAAGATGGATCAGGGACTTAAATCTAAGGCCTGATGCCATAAAAACTCTAGAAGACAACATCAGAAAACCCCTTCTAGACATTGGCTTAGGCAAAGAGTTCACGACCAAGAATCCAAAAGCAAATGCAACAAAAACAAAAATAAATAGATGGAACCTAATTAAACTAAAAAGTTTCTGCACAGCAAAGGAAACAATCAGCAGAGTAAACAGACCACCCACAGAGTGGGAGAAACTATTTGCAAACTATGGATCTAGCAAAGGACTAACATCCAGAATCTATAAGGAACTCAAACAAACCAGCAAGAAAAATAAACAAATAATCCCATCCAAAAGTGGGCAAAGGACATGAATAGACAATTCTCAAAAGAAGATCTACACATAGCCAACAAACACAGGAAAAAATGCTCAACATCACTCATAATCACAATGCAAATCAAAACCACAACGCAATACCACCTGGCTTCTGTAAGAATGGCCATGATCAAAAAATCAAAAAATAACAGATGTTGGCATGGATATGATAAAAAGGGGACACTTTTATGCTGCTGGTGGGAATGTAAACTAGTACAACTACTATGGAAGACAGTACGGAGATTCCTTAAAGAACTAAAGGTAGAACTACCACTGAATCCAGCGATCACACTGCTGGGTATCTACCCAGAGGAAAAGAAATAACTATATGAAAAGGACACTTACACATGAACGTTTATAGCAGCACAATTCACAACTGCAAAAATATGGAACCAGCCTAAATGCCTATTAACTAATGAGTGGATAAAGAAAATGTGGTATGTATATATATATAAAAAACATGGAAAACTACTCAGCCATAAAAAGGAAAGAAAGAATGGCATTTGCAGCAACCTGGATGGTGTTGGAGATCACTCTTCTAAGTGAAGTAACTCAGGAATGGAAAACCAAACATCATATGTTCTCACTCATAAGTGAGAGCTAAGCTATGAGGATGCAAAGGCGTAAGAATGATACAGTGGACCTTGAGGACTCAGGGAGAAGGGTGGGAAGGGCGTGAAGGATTAAAAAAAAAAATGCTATGTGAAAAGGTTCCCAAGAACAATTTGGGACAATTTGAAATTAACAAAACTAGATGAAAATACATTTAGTATGTTTAAATAAAAAATAAATAAATTGGTTAATTTTATGTTATGTAAACCTTACTTCAATAAATTTATTTTTAGTTTTAAGAAAATTCCCTGTAGGAGCTAAACGTCATAAAATGCAACATGAAAGGGAAAATGAAAAAGGGAAGGGTTAGTTTCATAACTTTGCATTAACGTAAATTGTATGAGGGCAGTGAGAAGAGCTTATAAATAGCTTTCATACAAATAGGACTCGGATCTTTTTAGCCCTTCCTGGGATCCATCTTCCCCTCCCCATCAGGACACATTCGCCCTGAAGCAAAGGAACTTATCATTCCCCGGGTCCTTCCCAGACTCCAAGAGAGTCCCAGCAGTTTGTCTTCATAATCTTATGTCCTTTTACTTAAAAGCATTCCCAAAATCATATAAGCTTCTGGCTTCCCCAGAACTTTCTAGATCCATCCTGCTGAGTCCCCTCCAGCCCTGAGTCAGAGGTGCTGCCCAGGCACTGAGCCAGCAGCAGCTTCCATTAGGGAGCAGAGACTGGAGCCAACACCAGCCGCTAAAGGAATATCCTTCTCCAGGACCAAGAAAGATTTCTCGAGTTGCCAATAAAACCAATCTGCTGTCTTCAAAACTCATGTTTTATTTTGCTTTGATTTCTTGCTGATCTAAGGAAATGAGAGACACCCCCGTGTCTCCAGAATCGCCACCTGGGGGACATAGATGATGCAATCCCCTCGGTTAATTAATACCTCCCGACTCTGGCTATCAAACAAAAAGATGTTCACCAGAGCTTGGTCCCCTCCAAATAGGAAGATGGCATTGAGCTTCCAAGCAAATAACCCAAGTCCCTAACGGGTCCTAGAGTCGATTCTTCCCCCTCCCTCTGGGCTCACTCTGGCCACACCCACCACACCACACCAACCTCACACGTTGCTCTTCAATTGCTCTTGAATTTGAGGTTTGCTCCTGTCTCGGACCTTTGCAGTTGGTTTCCCTTCCACCTGGAATGTGCTTCCCCAAAATATCCACATGGAATTCCCTGTCCTCTTCAGGTCTTTCTCCCATGCTTCTCCCCGGTTACTCGCTCTGAAACTGCACTCTACCCGGTTACTTTCTATTCCCTTCCAAGTTGATTTTCCTCCCTAACCTTCATTAACCACCCAGGACCAGCCGCACATTCTGCCAACACCTCCTGCTGTCTGTCTTCCCCACCCGACTGTCCACTCTGCAGGGGCAGGAATGTGGGCGTTTTCGCCACTACATCTGTGAGGTGCAGACCACCACCTGGTGTGTGAGGGGTGTCAGTGAGCACCTGTCTGGGGAGGTGGGGTTCGGTTCATTAATCATGCAATGAGGGATGGGCTACGGAGATGAGCCGCTCAGACAGAACACAGCATAGCAAGGCACACGCTGAGCTTCTCATACAGGTAGCACCATCCTACAACACCAAACAACTCAATGCAAGGGAAAAAAGTAAAGTCAAAAGTAATTCATTCCTATTTGTCTAACTGTGGCAGATTTATACCACCGAGGACTATTCAGCAATAAACAGGAACAAACTACTGATGTATACGACCGTGGGGATCAATTTCGAATGCATTACTGGGTGAAAGAAGTCAGACCCGAGAGAGTCTATGCTGTGTTATCCCGTGTCCATCAACTCCAGGAACAGGCAACATCCACCCATGGTGATAGAATTCAGAAAGTGGCTGCCTGGTTTGGGGGCAGGAAATGAGGAATGACTAAAAAAGGTCATGAGGGAACTTTTCTGGGATGATAAAAAGGTTCTGCCTTTTGTTTGGAACAGGGCTACATGGATAAGCATGTGTTAAAACACAAATTGAGCACCTCAGATCTCTGCATCTTACGGAATATAAAATGATCTCAATTATAAATACATACGAGTATATACACACACACACCGAATCATTCATCTTAAAATTTGGGTCTCTCCACTTGCCACATTCCGGAAGGCGCTGACTGAGGGAGATTAAATAAAAGGGGAAGGCACCCTAAAACCCAGTTCCTAACCTTTATGCTACCTCGGTTTCATAACTGGACAAATTACTTTAACTTCTCTGTGTTGTTTTATTTTGTTTTTTTTTTTCTTAAAGACAGGGTCTTGCTCTGTTGCAAGTGCAGCGATGCAATCATGCCTCCTTGCAACCTCAAACTCCTGGGTTCAAGTGATCCTCCTGCCTCAGCCTCCCGAGTAGCTGGGACCACAGGCACGCACTTCCACACCCAGCTTGTTTTCTTAATTTCCAGAGTTATCGGTAGAGACAGCAATGCCTGCCTAGCTGTTTTACAGAGCTAAAACTTCTATGAGATGCTAGCAGCTGTGAGCAGGCAATCCTCCAAGCTCATCTTCCTTATTAATAAGGCCGTCTTACAGTCCTCACACTTAAAGAACTAAGCCCCTTGGACGGAGGCCAAGACAGACATGCCTTTGTCAATTGTCCCCTTTGGTGGCTGCTCTACATTGAGCTGCCAATGGGGTAATAATAGAACATCAGATTTGTAGGAAGAGCTGTCTGCATTACCTAACTTACCAAAGACGAAATGTCAGAAAAGGGGGAATTCATAACAAAAAAAAAACAACTTTACATCCTTCCAAATGACAATGAAGGTCAGAAGTATTTTTTATGCATCTCGATGTACTCAGTCTTCATGATGTTCAGAAGCTGCAGAATCGGGAACAAGCGGTCCTGCTCCTGCGGCCCCTGCTTTGCTGCTCCTCCTCTGAGGCGCTGAGGACATCCTCTGGCCCAGACCTAATTTCTTTTTCTTTAGAACATCTGCCAGGGAGGAAAAGGAGGGCATGCAGCCGTTCTGAGCATTTTCTCCTCCCAATCTGATATTCACCTGACAGCCTGACCTGTACCTGACACTGCTCTGCCAGCATCATACAGGAGAAATACAACTGGTCAGAGACAGACCCCTGGCTTCGCCGCGATCCGTCACCACCACGCACGCTGAGCAGCACCAGGCATCCTCGGGGGGCAGTGCTGCATGCTGGCGAGCAGGGCGGGCTCTGGCTGCCATCCTGGCTGACCCACGGCCACCCGAGTGACCTTGGAGTCACTCGCCCTCTCTGTGCCTCCGGCTCTCCACCTGCAGGGTGGGTGTAATTAGAGTGCACATCTCATCCGTGGTGCCTACACAGTATGACGCACGCAAAGTGCTTAAAACAGCGCTGGACCCTTCGCTTCTGTGCTGAAGGGGCACAGAGCGGTGAGGGGATGGAGGACACACCCGCGCTGGCTGCCACGCAGTGTGTGTACCCTAGAGATGTGTGATGCCCCAGGATGGGAGTTCACAGCCTGGGCTCAGGGGGTCTGAACACCAAGGTCACCGGTAACTGGGGAGCGTATGCATCCGTGCCTCTTCCTCACAGGAGGCTCCACAGCAAAGGGGCCCTGACTCCAAAAGCAATTCAGCTCAGCAAGGGCTGTGAGTCTCACAATGCCTCAGACACTGCTAAGCCCAGAGGGTGCGAGGACGATGGTGACTGAGACCAAAACAGACAAGCAACTGAGTCCTCATGATCACAGCTGGGTTGGGGAAGCCCAGGAGAGGGTGGGGTGGGGGCAAACACAAGGGCGGCTGCCCTATGGAGAAAGAAAAGACCCAGGGAGGCCTCCCGGAGGAGGCGGCGTTTACCTTGGGATCTGAGGGATGCCAAGAATCTGCTTCCCTGCTTGCTAGAGAAAGAGGCGTCCAGTCCGAGAACAATACACATGAAGACCCAGAGGTGAGAGCCGCCCAGAGACTGAGAAACGGAAGAGAGTTCCATGACAGGAAAGGGCCAGACACAAACTGGAGGGTTCCGTGGAGCCGGAGCCCACGAGCTGTGAGCATTAGGTGTGCCAGGGAGATTTTGAAGGGTTTTAAGGAAAGAAAAGACATGGCCCGGTTTTTCGGAGGGGGGTCTGCGTGCCTGCAGGGTGAGGAAGGGTTATGAGGGGCCAGCTGGGCAGCCACCATGTGAGAGGGGACAGGCCAAGGCGGTGAGGATGAGAGGGACTTGTGACAAGTTCAGAGGCCAGTCCACGGGGTGGTGGCATGTCTGTGAGTGGTGCGGAGAGAGGGGCAGGAGAGAAATCAAGTGTGATACCTGAACTTCTGCTAGAAAGCCAGAGGGATGAGGTGTCGTGCCTGGGAGAAAATGTCTTGTAGAAGTTGAAGTGCCTTTAAAACATTCAAGTACAGATGACCAGAGCCAGGTGGGGAGAGAGCTCCGCTGGACATACGGATTTTGGAGACATCAGTGTATGTTCACATCAGCGTGGCAGGATGAGCTCACAAACAAGGAAGTACATAAAGAGAAAAAGGAAGAAGGTCTGGAACAAAACCCTGAACAACCGGAATGTTCCAGGAGAGACCCAAAACCAAGACCCCACAAAGGACCCTTGGACAAGGATGGCCTGAGGATGGGGAGGAAGTCAGAGGCGTGTCATCGGCACACAGCGAGAACATTTCACAAGCGTCTCTACGATGCAACACGGGACAGACATTTTGAAAAACAGGTAACACGACCTGAACAGACGTCCACAAAATACTGGATTTAAAAAGATCGCATAAGGCCAGGCATGGTGGCTCATGCCTGTAATCCCAGCTCTTTGGGAAGCCGAGGTTGGGTGGCTGGCTTGAGCCCAGGGGTTTGAGACCAGGCTGGCCAACATGGTGAAACCCCATCTCTACAAAAAATTCAAAAATGAGGCGACGTGGTGCCACATGCCTGTAATCTCAGCTACTCAAGGGGCTGAGGTACGAGAATTACTTGAACCCCAGAGGGTGATGGAGCAAGATTCTGTCTCAAAGAAAAAAAAAAAATAGCATAGTATGACCTACTTTTGTAAAACCAGAATCAAAGCTGTATGATAACATGTGTTGAACCCTTTCAACATGCCAAGTCTTCTTCAATAGACTTTACGTCCATTAACACACTGAATTTTCACCAGAGCCCTATGAAATGGGTATGATTTTTAATCATCACTTTACAAATGGGGAAACTAAGGCCCAGACGCATCCAATGTAGTTCCCGAGGCTACAGTTAGTACGTGGTGAGGGATGGGTGTCAGCCAAAGCAATCCGTGTAACTGGACAGAGGATTCCCTGAAAGAAGCATCAGGGGGTATTTCGAAGGAAGTGAAATGAGTTTGAGATGCTGCAGGGTGCGCAGTGACGTCCAGGAGGTAACCACAGATGTGAGAGGCAAGCACAAGACAATCGAAATCCAAAACGTAGACTTGGCATCTTGTAGTCCACGAGCAGTAGCTGTGGACAGAGGAGGAGGGCAGCTGGGGGCCGGGGCATGGCGAAGCGTCTGTGGGAGACGGGAAGGAAGCCAATGCTTTGTGGAAGTTTGGCCATCGAGACAGCGCTGCAGCTGGAGGGGCCTCAGGTGGAGAGAGGAAGGCGCATCTACCCAGTACGCCTGTGTAGATGGAAGAAAGGAAGAAAGACCAGAAGGCCGAAAGCCTCAGGCAGGGCGAGGATGGGGCAGACAGCCGAGGCCCTGGGGTGGCACGGAAGCACCTCGGCATGGGCTCCTCCGACATCGAGAGTCCAGGCGAACGATGCAAAGGTGAAAAAATGATAGAACATCAGAAAGTGAGGAAGAAATTAATTCCATGATAGTCTCAACAGAAGAAATTAAAACTCGATGAAATGTGACTACTCACACATTACGATGCCCAACAGAGGCTGAGAAAAAGCCAGCCAGTTTAGTGTTGTTATTAACACAAAATGCTACTGTTTCTTGTAACTCCATCTTTTAATGGTAAAGTTACATAATCATCCAACTAGAGTATCTTTTATTTGTAAAAACGAGTATTTCCTTACACAGTCTCTGCATACTGTTTATTGATACTGTGTGTCATCTGGATGCTTGATCTCCATTAAACTCCAGACTTAGATTCATCCATTAGGAAGGTAAGACGTGGAGCCAAACAGAGAACTGTGTGCACGGCTGCACTCTCTGCGGGGCCCAAAGACCATGCCCACACATAGTTAACTGAAAGTGTGGAGCTTCAGGGTGTTTGTGTGTTTGTTTGTATGTTCGTTTGTTTTGAGAAGAAGTTTCACTGTTGTTGCCCAGACTGGAGTGCAATGGCGTGATCTCAGCTTACCACAACCTCCGCCTCCCGGGTTCAAATGATTCTCCTGCCTCAGCCTCCCAAGTAGCTGGGATTACAGACATGTGCTACCACATCCGGCTAATTTTGTATTTTCAGTAGAGATGGAGTTTCTCCATATTGGTCAGGCTGGTCTCAAATTCCTGAGCTCAGGTGACCCGCCCACCTCAGCCTCCCAAAGTGCTGGGATTACAGACCTGAGCCACTGTGCCCGGCTGGAACTTTAATATTAACATAAATATATAGAGAGAAAGAGAGGGAGACAGTGCTCACCGGTATTTCACTAAGTAATGCTCTATAAACAATTGTAATTTTTTAATCTTTTAAAAGATTATGGCTGGGCACGGTGGCTCACGCCTGTAATCCCAGCACTTTGGGAGGCTGAGGCGGGCAGATCACGAGGTCAGGA
>NW_012101299.1:3545482-3546800 GCF_000951045.1 Mandrillus leucophaeus
TATATATATCCTACACATTTCTAAGTCCTGTTGCCGATCCCTGCGGCACGCAGCATCTTCACCCATTTTAACCACATCATGACAGTCTAAGAGAATATCTTGCATTTCTAAGAACCAAGATATCAAGATTTTGTCTTGGTAACCACCGTTCTTCTCTCTGCTTCTGTGAGTTCAACTTTTTTAGATTCCACATCTAAGTGAGAATTTGCAGAGTCTGTCCTTCTGTACCTGGCTCATTCCACTCAATGTCCCCCAAGTTCACCCAGGTTATCATAAATGACAGACTTTCCTTCTTTTCATGGCTGAGTAATATTCCATTTTGTGTGTGTGTATATGTGTGTACACACACAGGCACGTGTGTGTGTGTGTATGTGTGTATCTCTCTCACACACACCTTTTTTATCCGCCGGACACACAGGTCACATCCATATCTTGGCTACTGTGAACCGTGCTGCAATGAATACGGAAGCCCTAGGCCCAGGCCGCTGCTTTCCCAACTTTTCACGTAAGGCGGCTTCCAGGAAAATACCTCAGCAGGGGTGCTTTGCAGCAACCATAGAATTTTGAAAATTCATATTGAATGCCCTTAGATGGTGCGGGGACTCTCCACTTCTACACAAGCCTTGCCATTCTCCATGGCCTCACAGCCAGCTCACTCACAGGCACCACCTGCTGGGCCCTGTGGGGTTTTAGTCTGTGACTTGGGGTGCAGGAATGAGATGGAATGGGTAGGACACACAAACACACACACACACAGTCCTTGAATTCACAGATATACATTAGAGTTCAGCTCTCCTACTTTTTTTTTTTTTTTTTGGCAGAGTCTTGCTCTGTCACCCAGGCTGGAGTGCAGTGGTGCAATCTCGGCTCACTGAGACCTCTGCCTCCCAGGTTCAAGCAATTCTCCCGTCTCAGCCTCCTGATAGCTGGGATTACAGGTGCATGCCACCACACCTGGGTGATTTTTGTATTTTTAGTAGAGATGGGGTTTCACCATGTTGGCCAGGCTGCTCTCGAACTCCTGACCTCAGGTGATCCGCCTGCCTCGGCCTCTCAAAGTGCTGGGATTCCAGGCGTGAGCCGCTGCGCCCGGCTCCTCCCACTTATTTTCTACAGAAGACTGCCTGGTGAGCATTTTCAGTGATTCTCAGGCTCCTCACCTGTGGGAACAGTAACATCTGTGGGAACAGTAGCATCTGTGGGAACAGTAACACCTGTGGGAACAGTAGCATCTGTGGGAACAGTAACACCTGTGGGAACAGTAACATCTGTGGGAACAGTAACACCTGTGGGAACAGTAGCATCTGTGGGAACAGTA
>NW_012101299.1:3546850-3582889 GCF_000951045.1 Mandrillus leucophaeus
CATCTGTGGGAACAGTAGCATCTGTGGGAACAGTAACATCTTGGCAGCCCACTCCACAGAAACGTTCCACTGCATGACCCCTCACAGATGTAAAAAGCAACATTAAATGACAATGCTTACAAACTATTTTTAAAAGTATTCAGTGCTGAGGATTGTGACTTCCAAAGGTCAAGAGCCGGGAAGGACCTTGCACACGAGCCACGAGTTGGAGGCAGAAGCGAGTGCCCCACCGCTAGCCGTCGGGTAAGTCCACACACGCATGGAAGAGGGAAAATGAAAAGCTGCCTTTCAAACGGCTCTTATTAGCAGCCTGGTCACAGGTTAGTGGCAAAACGTACAGTGGTTAAACTAATTTTTACCACACTGATGTACAGTTTTAAAAATCAGAAACACAAGCAAAACGTCATGTTTTTTCTTCTGATTTTTCAAAACCTCCAGATCCCTATTATTTCGATCTGGAGTATTTGCAGTAAAACACAAATGCTCACGGTAACAGGAGCAAATGACACTGTCATGACCACGGTTGACAATGCCAGAGCCACGTTCCCAGCGCTCTGCTTCGCAGGGATCACTTACTGTGAGGATATTTTTCTGGAAGGGTGAAATGGAATTCAACCGCACAACCCCTAATAACATTAATAGAAACCACACTGCACCCGCAGCACATTTCTGATAGTCTACGAAATGGATATCAGATGTTGTGGTGACATCAGTGGCTGGCACACGGGCTGAAACACTTGCTAGTAAGGACAGAAAAGTTTGTTTCTGAAAATGTCACCTGTATCCTGTGGTGACAATGTGAGTCAGGCTGAGGTGAATTTGAAAATTACACCTGCTACACAAGCAAACGCGTCCTCAGGGCTCATTCTGGAGAAATCAATAAATTCTGTGGACCTCCTCGGTGGGAAGTCACCCTGTACTATTAAATTTTGCAAACGGTATTTTCCTTCCTGGTGTTTATTCCATCTTAATTAAAAATGGTTCGCATGGTTTTGGAAGTCAAGTCTGTCTTCTCCACTGTAATTTAAGTCCCATGGGTGTGAGGCCATTTCTTTCTTATTCATCTTCGTATCGTCCAGAACCAAGGGCACAAATCTCTGTTGACTAAAAACACAAGTGTGCTGAGATTTTTGGGTGGGGGGTCGGGGGTGCCAGATTTAAAGAGGTATAAGTCAGCTCCGCGTCATCAGGAGTTCACAAACCTAGTTGACTAATGAGACATCACAGAAGATAATTTACAGCATAGATTAAGCGTAAGATAAAACACAAGTGATTTAGATTATAATCCCAAAAGACATTCTAGACATATTATTACAATATATATATTTACGCAGAAAGTCTTACTCTGTAAAATTATGTTCTTAAGTGATACTCCCAGAGCTGGAATGATGTGGTAGTATTTTATAGAAAAATAATATTAACACCCTTTTTCCACAAAAATTAATTTTAAAAATGGTAATATTTGCGATCGCTTAACAAACGTCCTAGCTTAAAGCTTTAGGAAATATTTTAAAAGTATTAAAGTGTATGTAAAACAAAGATGAGGAACTTTAAAACAATTCCTTAACTACTTAGTAGTTGTCATTACTCCAATATGTAAAAAGCTTAGATCTCCGGAGCTCTTGTCCTTAACACAAGGAAGGAAAAAACCGGACGACCTGAAAATCAAGGACCTTTCATGGATCCATTGAAGAACTGAGGTCACAGGGAAAACTGCTGCTCGGAGAACTGGAGAGACCATACACGGAGAACCAGCACTGGAGTCAGCTCACCCGGGGCTGAGGGCAGGAGCCACAAGCTGGCAGGAATATTAGATGGTGATTGGATGGACCTCTGGAGGCTGCACATGGCCCAGCCTGAGAGTGAGAAATTCCTGGCCCAACCTTAGGGGGCGCCCACACTCTCATGGTTTTACCTCCAGGAACCCCACCAGGTTCTCAAATAAAGAGCCAAGAAAAATCCCTTGTGTTTCAGGCAGGGGGAAGGAAAGTAATCATTTTGAAGGACGCCAAGAGCATTCTCCATCACAATGCCCTCCTCGCAGGGAAAAGACTTTACCAGGGACTTATCTCACCTACCACCTGCACGGAGGACAACTACCCATCTCCAGCCTCCTCTGGCTCCCTTTCTCACCAAAGGAAAATAATATAGGGCAGAAGCTCCCATCTACTTAAAGAAAAGAAGAGCATCACAGAAGGAATACATGAAGGGAAAATTTTTTTTATCCTTAATCTTTTCTTACCAGTAACTATTTTTTCATTGTAACAATAGTAATAATGTATTGGTTGATTATAGTATATGGATAAGTAAAATGAATGACAGCAACATTATAAGAGATGGGCAGAAGGGATTGGGAATATTTTGTTATAAGGTACCCACCTGCACTACTCGTGAACTGTATATTGTTATTTGAAAGTGAACTTAAAGTAGTTGTAAGTGTATATTGCAAACTGTGGGGTAATCACTAAGAAAATATTTAGATATAAGTATAACTGATAAGCCAAAAGAGGAGAGAAAGAGAGATCATATAAAATGCTTAATTAAAGCCAGAGAACTCAGTAAAAGAGGGGAAGGGGAAAAGTTCAACAAATAGAAAACAGTTACAAACATGGTAAATATTAACCCAGCTAGATCAAAAATCACTTTAAAGGTAAATGGTCTAAACACACCAATTAAAAGGCAGAGATTGTCAGCGTGGATTAAAAAAATCAAAACTCAAGTAAATGTCTACAAATACGAGCATGCTTTCTATCTTCCTGGCTGATCACGGTACTCCTGCCAAACTTTAAGCTCTGCAAAGATGAAACCTAATTTGCTTCAGCATTTTTCAGCATAGCGTTGTTTTCATTAGTATTTGTATTACTATAGAAACGATAGAAATAATAATATCCACCACTGATTAAGCACCTACTGTATGCTAGGCGTTGTGATTTCAATACATAGGAGGTCCTTAATGGTCATTTGATGAATAGATGGATGAATTAATAAACCAGTTAATAAAAACTCTAAGCATGCTGAATTTTGTCTTCACCTACATCTATGCCCAGCTTTCTTTTAATGAGTGACTACCATATAGTCAAGTCTGGCTTATATAAGCTGCAAAGGGAGAGGAAAAAGCATAGATTGTAATCTAATATTAAATTCCCCATGAAGAAGTTATCTCTAGTATCAGTAAATTCTTCATCTTTCACTGCCTTGCCATTCACCAATCCTTCTAAGGACTGGTGTCTCTGCTTTTTCTGTCCTTGTTCACAGTGATGGAAAATAGGAAATGCATAAAAGTACACACCCCACTGCTTCACAAATTGGGTTATCACTAACAGAATTGTATGCTCTATGAAGGAAAGTCCTAAGAGTAATCTAATCTACAGGGACTCAATCTTCACTCCCAAAAATCATGACATGCACAATCTGGAACTTTGGCACCAAGTTTGAGGAAGGACCCGGATATATGGAACCACATCAACCTGGAAGCCCAGAGTGTAACAGTTACCAGGCCAGGACAACCACATGGGCACTGGTCTGAGCACCAGGAAATCCAGGTTGCAGATGTGAGCTGGTAATTATTATGCACAAGTTCCCCAATTCTCTGGCCTCAGTTTCACCATCTATAAAGTAAGCAGACATACTCTAAATAATCTCTTATATCCCCTCCAAATTCAAAGTTCTAAGTTCTAAATTGATGAAAACAATATAATAATTATTGAATCTATATATAACTCTATTGTGCGATTCAATCCTATATGAGATCGTGAACACAGAGACAATATAAAATACAACAAGTTCCCATTGCCTTCCTTAACACTGACTCATAATTTGAAAGCCAAATGGTATTTATCAAATGTAAACACAAGGTACATAAAATTAGCCTCATTCCACACCACGTCTCTTACCACTCTTCACTCCTAAACTTACTTAAACTTCAATTAACACCATGTTTCCTCACAACCAGCCAGCTTTCGAACTTCTCCACACACTAGTCCAGAGCTCCTGACTCTTGATTATTCTGTCTTAAAGCCATAAATCCTACCACATAACAATAATATGAACAGTAGTCAATACTATGTAGTGTCCGTCAAGGGTATGTCAGGCATTATGCTCAGTGGTTCCTACGTTATCTATTCCATCCTCATTGCAAATCCATGCAGTAGGTCCTAACCATATTCAACCCACAGAGAAGCTGAGTCTCTGGGAGATTAGGTGACTTAGTCCGGGCCATACATCTAGTAGGTTTTAGAACCAAAAGTCAAACTTAACTATTCATGAGTTCCTAGCCATGTTCTTGCCATTTTATCAGTTTTTAAATATCTTTAGTAGCAGAACCCTCTTTGGAGTAAAAATGTGTACACAGAACCCCAATATACAAAACAAAAGTGAGAGTATATTGGAAGTGTAAACACATAAATGAATACACTATTATAAAAGAAATATTTTCCTATTATAAAGGAAATCAATGAAAATCATAACAAATTCTGATGAACACAGAAACCAGGAGTTGCTCATGACCTCTGCAGATATTTACCAGCCTCTGTATCCTGTTCACGTTGGTATTCTGTTTGGGTTGCACATTGCCCTACATAGTTGAAAATAAGCGTGGGTTTTTAACATTTCACCATGCAATCTCGCTATTCTTAAATCAAATTGACCCAGATGTTTGCAACAGGAGTAGGAAACTATAAAAATATGTAAAGCAATCCCAGGTTTACAATATCTACCATATGTACCAAAAATATAAGGGCACGATGGCCAGATGCATATTCACTTGTTACCACACAAATGACTGATAAACTGTCACTAGATCAAATGTCAAGTGAACGTGAAAGCTTGTGTAGCCATTCATTGAGCCAGTATTACCACTACAAATACACGCACACATGTGTCTATACACACACATATATGTAATGCTTTGGAAACACTGTCTTTTACAGACTTTGACATTAGTGGGAATCACAAGCCTAAATTCCAAGAAAGATCATTATAGAGATAGAACTTTTAAATTAATAATGGATTATAAGAAGTTCAAATACTGACCACAAAATGGCAGGATTATCTTTAGTTCAAAGTCTTCCCCAAAGAAATTAATCTAGAAGCACAAAGTAATGTCTTACTGTCTTGTTATTTTCCAGTGTGTTAAAATGTAGCATACACTGAAATTTGAAGAGGTTATTTTTATCACTACTTTTAAAATAGTTTAAATTATCTATGAATATGTGTATTCATAAACACTGTACTAATGCACACAGCTTCGTCCTATGGTGCTGAGTCCTGCCTGGGCATGCAGAGGGAGCTTTCTAGTATAGAACGCCCAATCCAGGCTGGGCGCGGTGGCTCACACCTATAATCCCAGCACTTTGGGAGGCCGAGGTGGATGGATCTCTCGAGGTCAGAAGTTCAAGACCAGCCTGACCAACACAGTGAAACCGTGTCTACTAAAAATACAAAAATTAGCTAGGCATGGTGGTGCATGCCTGTGGTCCCAGCTACTTGACAGGCTGAGACAGGAGAATCGCTTGAACCCTGGAGGCAGAGGTTGCAGTGAGCCGAGATCATGCCACTGTACTCCAGCCTGGGAGACAGAGTGAGACTCCTCAAAAAAAAAAAAAAAAGAAAAGAAAAAAAAAAAAGATGACTGCCCAGTCAGACTCTCTAAATGAAATGAGTTCTTAAACGGAGCTGACCACCTGATTTCACTAGTTGTCCCTCCTCGTTAGGAAAGTGCCAAGTCACCTTGCACTGGGCATTTTCTAAGTGCTGCCATTTGAGGTGCAGCTTTAAACTGATATATTGCAGGCTAGCAGTCACCTACCAAATGTCAAACGTAAAAGGGCAGAAGGATTGGTGTCAAGAATTTTCTTAACTAATGTAGTGTTTGGGTGCTGAGTAATTTATTAACTAAACTATTAATGCTTGAAATGTTTTTGTCCAGTTTTGCAAAAATGTCACAAATGTTTAAGATGCCATCCACACAGGCTAACTGCCAGGAAAAACCAAACCCATTACATAGGACTTGATGGAATATTTATAAGATCCAATTTCAAACAGATCCAGGCACTCGGCCAAAGTGCAAGATAGACGCTTCACTTTTAGAATTTGAGCGTCTAATGAAATTCAACAAAACAGAAAAGAAAGAGAATTCAAATAATTTTCGGTGCCCAATAATACTTTTCTTGAGATTGTTCAATATACTCAGATACAGTTTTATGTAGTTATCCATTTCTTCCCATAGAATTCCAGAGATATCTGCAAAATTCAGTTACGCTGCCAAAAAAAGAGTGGTCTTTAATGGGTATTCAGTGTAATCAACTTATTAAAGAAAGCAGAGACACTGCATAAAAGACCAACAGACTCAGAAAGGGTCCCTCGAAAGGAAGAGCGAAATTATTGGACAAAGTTACAGTGGACAGAGCCTGTAGATGTTATAACCCTAAGTTGCCCGGTGAGGAGGAGAACCTCCAGACGAAGTTACAGTGGACAGAGGCTGTAGATGTTACAGCCCTAAGCTGCCCAGTGAGGAGGAGAACCTCCAGACAAAGTTACAGTGGACAGAGGCTGTAGATGTTATAACCCTAAGTTGCCCGGTGAGGAGGAGAACCTCCAGACAAAGTTACAGTGGACAGAGCCTGTAGATGTTACAGCCCTAAGTTGCCCAGTGAGGAGGAGAACCTCCAGCAGCTGAGCTCTGTTGCCTCATCCTCTTCTGGTGAGACTGACGCTCTGTGCTGGAGATGGCTCACCCCCCAGTGGCAGCTTATGCCTAAAAGAATAGAAAAGAATGCTCATGCCAAGAATTTTGCTACAGTTCAACATTGCATTGGGGAAAAGTATAATGAATGAATCATGTGAACTAATTTTTTCAAGTCCAGACTCACTCCAGGCCACATAAAGGGGTGTCATTTACTTAAAACAACAATTGTGCTTGAACATCAGTCCTGGTGAGACTGAATGTTGTGGCCTGTTTCCAAGAATACGGGGGCCTGGACTGATGCAACCAGTGCTTCTCCCACTGCCGTCACCCAGAAAAACTAGTTCAAAATAAACATTTTTTAAAGACACAGCTGAGCTCAAGAGGAAGAGCAGAAAGCCCCAGAGGTCAAGGGTGAGAGAAGCAGCCGGCGGCACACAGGTGACCCAAGGCCTCGGGCATGAGACTGGACCCGCAGTCCAGCCCACACAGCTTCCGGATGTGCAGCCTGTGCCCAAAGCAGGGAGACTGGCGGAGCTCTGCAGGCGATGTGCAAAGCCGCGAGGCCACACATCAATGGACGGAGTAGCGTAAAGACACTCGCTGTCTCCCCAGGGTCTGGGGAGGTGAAACCTCATCCATAAGGTGCAGAATTTCCAAATCTGCAGCACGAGAAGCGGGTAGAGTCTGAATACGACTGCCCGAAGACAGCAGGAACTCCAAGCAAAAAACTTACCTCGAAATTTAGACTGGAACTGCTGAAGCCTGCATGGACCACAAGAAGCAAAAATGAGAACACTTTGAAGAAGGAATTCCCAAAGCAGGACAGATGAAAATACCACACGCATGCACACACACTACAATACACACCTTGTTTTTCCCACTTTGGAGCTGAGGAAACTGAGTCACATAGGAATTACATAAGTTACCCCGGTCAAACACCTATTCGCAATAAAGCAGCCATTTGAAGCCAGGCAGTATGTCTCTGGAGTCATCTTTAAAATACAATGCTTAAGCCCATTTCATCACTATCTCGTTGCACCCACACAGCTGAATGGGATACACGGCCCTGCCAACTGATGTCACTTCGCAGGACAATTACAAGTTTAATTTGAACCAAATGATAACGAAGGTAATACATATCAAAGAATGTGTATTACCTTGGGGAAACAGCTCTCATAGTACCCAAAGAGAAGTACTTAGCCTTACATGCATGTATGAGAAAAAATTAAAAATTAGTAAGCCAAGAGCCCAACATAAGCTTGCAAATCCTGAGAAAGGAAGAGGAAGATGATGCGGATGGAACGTCTGTGTGCCTTTGTTGACAGTGGATATGAGACCACGGTTTTTCTTTTTTGTTAAAAGAATGTAAACCAGAGACACACGGCAAAGGAGGTGCAGCACAGAGCCACTGATCTCAGGGACAAAGCGCACTCTGAGTGTTAGGTGCGAATGAGGAAGTAACACTTTGGAGAGGATTTGGAGCGGGTTCCTCATGAGGATGAGACAGCATTGACAGTTACCAGGCCCCTTTATGGAAGTCTTACCTGATTGTTCAAAAGGGGTGGGAAGAGGTGTTGCTAGGAAGCACGTTCTGTGTGGCCCCTGGGCACAATATGTCATAGGTCTCACGAACATCTGAAATCTCCAGCCAGGGGTGTGTAGTTTACTATTATAGTGAGCAAAGGGTCAGTCTGAGGACAGGCAAAATCAAAATGCACATGCCCTCTACAGGGGAAATTCCCCACTGGAGACAGCTTTGCTTGAGTGAGCTTGACAACAGTGCAAATGCTGGGGCTTTTTGTGTTGGCAGTGCGGTCACCACGGTTGCCACATCGCAAGGACATGGTTATTTCCTCGACTACCTATGCTGCCTCACCTCCAAAACTCATATGTTGAAGTCCTAACCTCCAGTGTGGCTGTATTTGGAGACTGGGCTTCTAGGGAAATAATTAAGGTTAAATGAGACTATAAGGGTGGGGCCCTGATCCCATAGAATTAGTGTCCTTATAAGAAGAGACACTCTCCCTCTCTCTCTCCCTTTCCCTCTCTCTCCTTCTTTGTCTCTTTCTGCCTCTCTCTCTCTCCTTCTGTCTCCCTCCCACTCCTCCCACCAAGCCCTGAGGAAAGGCCACATGAGGACACAGAAGATGACTATCTGCAGCCCAAGGAGGAAGCCCTCACCAGAACCTGACCGTGCTGCCACCTTGGTCTTGGACTTCCAGCCTCCGTAACTGTGAGCAATAAATGTCTGTTACGCCACCCAGTCTGTACTACATTGTTATGTCAGCCTTAGCCAACTAATACAGATGGAATTAAAGATAAGAGCAGAATAAGGAACATAATAATCATAAGGAAAATAATGAGATTAGATGACATGTTTTATAACACATGGATTTCATAAATACTTGGGCCATTTTAATCTATGATAACGTTGGGTATTTACAAGATGGGTCATCTTTGAACTGTTTTTCTTCTTCAAAATTGCCTTTGCTATGCTTGGCCCTTTTTATTTTCATATAAATTTTATCATGAGTGTATCAATTTCCAAAAAATATTGCTGAGATTTTGGTTGGAACTGCATTGAATCTACAGATGTTCTCGGAAATAATGACATTTTACCAATAACATGACATCTAGTTCATGGGCACAGCAAGTCTGTCCATAGATGAAGCTCTTCTTTCCTTTATTTCTACCATGTTTTCTAATTTTCGGCACAGAGATCGCCTCATTTTTGACTACAATTATGCATGGAAATTTCCTGTCTGTGATGCTAGTGGTAATTTATTAAAATTTTATTTCCAGTTGTTTAATGACCGTATATAGAAAGGCAGTTATTATTAACCTTGTATCCTGCAACCTTGAAAACCTTACCTAAGAATTCTAAGAGTTTACCTGTAGATTCTTTTGGATTTTCTATCAACAATATTTAATACCCGAACACATTAAATCTGATATCCGAACTATTTTCCATTTGCCGACTGATTTCCTCAGTTGCATTCCTGACTCTGTTTTTCTAAAGAGTATTTCAGAATTACGCTTCCAGGAGTCATCCATTAGATGAGAGGTTGCCAGAATTCTTCCGTGACCGCCCCACCTGCAGCCCGGCTGAGCTAAGTACCCTACCTTCATGCTTGGACAGCACACTGTGTCTACATCTATCTTCCTGAAATGAGCTGTGTATGAGATCATCTTGTCCTTGTCTTTCCCTTCTCCTGAAGACAAGGCCCGTTCTCTTCAATTTTATATCCCTAATGCCTCCTGGAAGATAATAAGCTCTCAATAAATATCTATGGAACTGAAGAGCCAAACTAAATTATTAGCAACCATAATGGCCAAGGGTTTCACTCTGTGCTCTTATTCAATCCTCATGAAATCTATGAGGTAAGAAGAGCAGATATAATTAATAACCAGGTTACAGGAAGCTACAGGTCAAAATAGTAATTAAGTGGGAATTGTCCACAGCGATAAACCTGGTCCACAGTAGTCCTGGGGCCAGGAGCTCATGCTCTTTCCCTTCCCCTTTTGCTGTTTCCAGACAAAAATGAAAATGCTGAGAGTGTGGCTCTGGGTCAGACTTTTTATACTATGCACATAAAAAGCAAACGCTTAGGTAGAGGTCATTTATTGATTTATGTGTTTGTTCTAGCATCCAAGGCTTCAGGAACCAAAGGGCCATCATGCTTTTGTAGCAGACAAGAGAGTCTTCTACAGTATTTACAACTGATATAACTGAGCTACATGGCTCAAATCTACAGATCATTATATTCATGATGGGATGTTATGGACTGAATTGAGTTCTCCCTCTCTCAAAATTCATATGCTGAAGTCCTAGCCCCTGCAATGTGACTGTATTTGAAGATAAGGTCTTTAAAGAGGTGATTAAGTCAAAATGAGGTCATTAGGTGGGGGCCCTAATCCAATCTGCCTGGCGTCCTCATAAGAAGAGGAGATTCAAACACAGACACACAGAGGGACGACCCTGTGAGGACACAGGGCAAAGATGCTTCTGCAAGCCACGCAGAGAGGCCCCAGGAGAAACCAACCCTGCCAACACCTTGATCTTGGACTTCCAGCCTCCAGCGCTATAAGAAAAAATGTCTGTGGCTTCAGCCCCACAGAGTCTGTGGTCTTTGCCACAGCAGCCCTGAGACACAGGTGGCACTGTCAGATGAAGTCCTCTTCCGTGTGTGGACACCTCCTGGGCTTGTCTCTCCTCCTTTCCTGTGCTCACCCTTCACATCCAGGCACGTAGGGAAATGGGAGGACAGCTCTTCCCACTCACATCTCACCTCCCTGCAGCACCTTACATCAGACCCTTTCCCCACCCTCATCCCCAAGACATACCCATCCTCCTCATGGGCATGACCTCCCACGTGAGCACCTCACATGTGAACAGACGACAAGCCAAGGGAGAGGAGAGATGAGGAGCGTCGCTCATGGGAAGAACAAATGGGACGCTGTCTGCAGGACTCACCACGTCCACGCAGAGGATACAGCCATTGCACTGTCAACCCCTATCTGCTCCCAGGCTGGGTGGACCTCACGCTCTGGACAGCAACCAGGGGAGAGGGTAAAATCAGACAACAGGATTCTTTGCTTGTTTTGACATCAGGCCAACCCACTGAAGGCATGGGAGAGCAAGGTCTTGCCCTGCCTTCTCTCAACTCATGTGTCACTGTGCTTCCATAATCTTCAGTTCATGTGTCATGAATTGAGAGATACCCATCATGAGATATCACTTCTGCCTTTCTCTTCTACTGCAATGGCAGCACTAGAAGAGAAAGGAAGAACGGGTATGCGACTTAGGCTGAGTCCATCGCGTCCTTTGACCTGTCACTGGAGGAGCAACAGGCTGACTGTGCCCAACAAGTTTGCATACATTGGGCTTGGATTTATATATTTATGCAAAACTCTAAATGTTTATAAGTATTTAAACTCATACAAATAATCCTCAGTCCTTCGTTTCTTCTCTTGACTTCACCAAGGTTACCCCGGTACCTCCTTTGGGACAGCCTTATGGTGTTCTTTTGTTTTATTGTTTTGTTTTGTTTTTGTTTTTATTTTGAGACAGAGTCTCACTCTGTCACCCAGACTGGAGTGCAGTGGCACAATGTTGGCTCACTGCAACCTCCACCTCCCGGGTTCAAGCGATTCTCCTGCCTCAGCCTCCTGAGTAGCTGGGACTACAGGTGCCGCCACCACGCCTGGCTAATTTTTTGTATTTTTAGTAGAGATGGGGTTTCACCGTGTTAGCCAGGATGGTCTCAATCTCCTGACCTCATGATCCACCTGCCTCGGCCTCCCAAAGTGCTGGGATTACAGGCGTGAGCCGCCGCACTCAGTCTATGGTGTTCTTTAATTCTGGGATCAAATTAGGCTCAAGCTGGGTACAGTGGCCAACGTTTGTAATCTCAGCACTTTGGGAGGCCAAGTCAGGCAGATCACCTGAGGTCAGGAGTTCAAGACCAGCCTGGCCAACATGGTGAAACCCTGTTTCTACCAAAAAATACAAAAATTAGCTGGGCACAGTAGTGCACACCTGTAGTCACAGCTACTGGGGAGGCTGAGGTGGGAGAATTGCTTGAACCTAGGAGGCAGAGGTAGCAGTGAGCCAAGATTGCACCACTGCACTCCAGCCTATGTGACAGAGTGAGACTCTGCCTCAAAAAATAAAAGAAAAAAAAGAGAGAAAAGAAAAGAAGTAGGAGAGCTGAACTTGAGTGTCTCAAAAAAAAAAAAAAAATTAGGCTCACGTGTCTAGTTACTTCTAGTTTCACGTCAATACACGTGTGGTTCTGAGCCACCTAGTAGTCTGTCTTTGGTGATAACCCTGTGGGCAGCTGGCTGTCTTCCAACTGTGTGAAAACCATATTTTGCTTCTGTAATCCAAAGTACACAAGAGTCTACATTTTATTCCTACTATGTCTTACCAGGTCCCTGAACAAGTGAAATCCAACGAACTCTGTCATTTAATTAATAGTATTTATCAATGTTAATTTCTTAGTTTTGATTACTATATGATGGTTATATAAGATACTAACATTGGAGGAAGTTGAGGGAAGGGTATATTGGTAACTGCAGTATTTTGCAACTCTTTAAGTCTAAACCATCTCAAAGTTAAAAGTTTAAAAAAATTCAGGCTTTGGAATTGGTCTGGAAATAAGGATAAAGAAATATTAAAGTTGTTGCCTTCATTTTCTGGTTCAGGGATTGAGGTACGGTGGTGCCACAGCCTTTAATAAGGAATCCTCTTTTAGGTAGGAAAATATTGGCATCTGTAACAAATAATCCTCAAAATTTAAATAGCTTAACAAGACAAAATTTTTATTTTTCTCTCAAACCACAAGTCCAGTGTGGATATTCTGTCATGACCAGCAGTTGAGGGATGGGTTCCAGGGCACTATGAACCATGACTGGCAATTGATGGGCAAGGTGGGGGTGCTATGTCTCATGGCTGGCAATTGAGGGGTGAGTTAGGGGGTGCTATGCCCCATGGCTGGCAATTAAGGGGTGGGTTGTGGGGAGCTATGCCCCATGACTGGCAATGGAGGGGTGGGTTGGGGAGAGCTACCCCCTACACTGTTATTTCAAGACTCAAGCTAATGGAGGTTCTGCCATCATCAATGTGTGGCTTCCAAGGTTTCCCAGGGGGTCAACATCTACCTGGAAACTGGGAGAGAGTAAAGGGATTGCCCAAGACAATCCCATTTACAATAGCTACAAATAAAACAGAATACCTAGGAATATATTTAACCAAGGAGGTGAAAGATCGCTACAAGGAAAACTACCACACACTGATGAAAGAAATTGCAGATGACACGAACAAACGCAAAAACATCCCATGCTCATGGATGTTAAGATTAATATTGTTAAAAAGACCATACTGCCTACAGCAATCTACAGACTCATTATACCCTATCAAAATATCAATGTCATTTTTCACAGTCTTAGAAAAAAAAATCCTAAAAGTTATATAGAACCACCAAAGAATATGAACAGCCAAAGCAATCCTAAGCAAAAAGAACAAAGCTGGAGGCATTACATTACCTGACTTCAAATTATACTACAAGGCTATAGTTACCAAAACAGCATGGCACTGGTATAAAAACAGACACATAGATCAATGGAACAGAATAGAAAACTCAGAAATAAAGCCATATATCTACAGCCAACTGTTCACAAAGGCAACAAAAACATAAACTGGGGAAAGGATATTCTTTTCAATAAATGGTGTTGGGAAAATTGGATTGCCATATGCAGAAAAAAGAAACTGGACCCCTATCGCTCACCATATACAAAAATTAACTAAAGGCCAGGCATGGTGCCTCACACCTGTAACCCCAGCAATTTGGAAGGCGGAGGCAGGCAGATCACTTGAGCTCAGGATTTTGAGACAAGCCTGGCTAACATGGTGAAACCCCATCTCTACTAAAAAAAAAAAAATACAAAACTTAGCCAGGCGTGGTGGTGGGCACCTGTAATCCCAGCTACTCAGGAGGCAGAGGCAGGAGAATCATTTGAACCCGGGAGGCGGAGGTTGCAGTGAGTTGAGACAGCTGCCTCAAAACAAAAACAACAACAAAAAAGTCAACTCAAGATGGATTAAAGACTTACATGTAAGACCTGAAACTAAAAATACTGGAAGAAAACCTAGGGAAAACTCTTCTAGACTTTGGTCTAGAAAAAGAATTTATGCCTAAGACCTCAAATGCAGAAACAACTAAAGCAAAAATAGACAAATGGGACTTAATTAAACTAAAAAGCTTCTGTACAGCAAAAGAAATCATCAACAGAGTAAACAGATAACCTGCAGAATGGTAGAAAATATTTGCAAACAATGCATCCAACCAGGGACTGATATCCAGAATTTACAAGGAATTCAAACAACTAACAAAAACAAAAATAAGCCCATTAAAAAAGCAGGCAAAGGACAAAAATAGACGTTTTTCAAAAGAAGTCATACAAATGGCCAACTAGCATATGAAAAAATGCTCATCGCTAATCAGAGAAATGTAAATTAAAATCACAATTAGATACCATCTTATACCAGTCAGAATGGCTATTGCTTAAAAGACAAAAATAACAGATGTTGGCAAGGATGTGGAAAAAAGAGAATGTTTACACACTGTTGGTGAGGATGTAAATTAGTGCAACGTCTATGGAAAACAGTATGGAGGCCGGGAGCAGTGACTCATGCCTGTAATCCCAGAAATTCAGGAGGCCAAGGTGGGAGGATCGCTTGAGCGCAGGAGTTTGAGACCAACCTGGCCAACGTGGTGAAACCCCATCTCCACTAAAACTGCAAAAATTAGCCAGGCATGGTGGTACACACCTATAATCCCAGCTACTTGGGAGGCTGAGGCATGAGAATTGCTTGACCCTGGGAGGTGGAGTTTGCAGTGAGCCGAGATCACGCCATTGCACTCCAGCCTGGGCGATAGGGCGAGACTCTGTCTGAAAAAACAAAATGAAAAACAGCACGGAGATTTCTCCAAGAACTAAAAGTAGAACTACCATTCAATCCAGCAATCCCACTACTGAGTTTCGATCCAAAGGACTAAAAGTGGAACTACCATTCAATCTAGCAATCCACTACTGAGTGTCGATCCAAAGGAAAATAAACCATATCAAAAAGATATCTGCACGCGTATGTTTACAGCAGCATTATTCACAATAGCAAAGATGTGGAGTGAACCTAAGTATCCATCAACAGAGGAGAGGATGAAACAATGTGGTGTGTGTATATATATGTGTGTGTGTGTGTGTGTGTATATATACACACACACATATGGAGGTCATTATCTTAAGGGAAACAACTCAAAAGCCAAATACCACATGTTCTCACTCATATGTGTGAACTAGAGGAAGTGTCCACATGGTAGCCGAGAGTGCAATGACAGACACTGGAGCCTCGGAAGGGCAGGGGCAGGAGGGAGGTGGAAGATTTAAACATGACTTAATGGCTTCTTTGTAAACTATTTGGATGGCGGTTCCACTAACAGCCTAGTCTTCACCACTATGCAATATGTGCACGTCCCAACACCACACCTGTACTCCATACATTTATACTATTTAAAAAAAAAAAAAACATTGCCCGAGAGAAGTGTCCCCGTGCAGGCCAGCAGCAGCCCACATCACTCCCACTCAGACCCCACTGGTGAGGACTCAGTGGCCTCGCATAGCTGAAAGGGGCCCTGGGCAGTGCAGCCTCACTGTGTGCCCGGAAGAGGCTCTGAGCTCCGTGCCTGGCTGGGAGACTCCACCACCCGCTCTCATTATCTGCGCACCTTAATAGCCACCAGGCCTTTCAGAGGGAAGAGGCGTCACTTAGACAGCAGTTAAGCAGCACAAAGGGGCTTGCTCTGGGCACTGAGCCCTCACCTGTGCCCTTCCCATCACAGGTCGTTGTGAGCCAGTCACAGAATCATTAGTGAGAGGTGGCCAGTTCCAAGTTCTCAGTCCGGGTCGTGAGCGTTAAGAAGTAAGGACAGTGCCAAATCATAATTGGTCAAATTTGGTTTGCCACTATAGGTCCAGCCGTTAGGTGAGGACAGTGCAAAATGGCAGAGCCCTTGGGGAAGTGCCTGAGCAGTTCTGATGTGGGAAGGGGCACGGGCGTCTTCAGGGAGCCTCTAGAAAGCGCTACGCTTGATGCTGTTAATATGTGTTTGTTATATGCGCCCGGCCTCCATACTGTTTTCCATAGAGGTTGCACTAATTTACATCCTCACCAACAGTGTGTAAACACTACTGTTACCTCGTTTCATACTCATAACCGCCCCCTCCACGAATATGGCCACACTAGGACGGAGGAATCTTAGGTTAGAAAAGTCCCAGAATCCACAAAAGAACAAGACACAGTCTTTGCTTTCTAGGCCCCAACACTCGAGTGAAATGGTTGCAGCTGACACGTGTGAGCTGGGCACATAAATCATAAGCCCGAGTGCCAAGGCCCCCACACCAGCCGGCACGTTGGCTCCCAGGGTCCACACCCGTGATGGTCACCCGCTGCCTGACTGGTTTAATGAGCGCTAAGACAACAACCCATTCCTGCAGAATTCTGGTAACTTTGCAGTGGAGGCCTGAGCACCACGGTCAGCCTGTCTGGTCCACTCAATCCCTTCACAGCTGAGACCCCTGTGGTTCTCTGACCAGCGTCCACCTAAGGCTCGCCTGGCAGAGGCACCTGCTTTGGAGGACTCCTAAGAGGGGTGTCATACCATGTCTGAAAACTGCACCCCGGGACACCTCTACCTCCTTACTATCGCATTCAACCTCTGATGGTAAACCCCAACTCTGAAGAGCAAATACAACCCTAACTCTGCTTAGTTACTAGAAGTCACTATCCCAAAAACAAAAACAAAAACAAAACAAAACAAAACTCTACCAAAAGAAGAAACTCAGCACCCAATCTTAAATTTCCATACTGGCTCTTTTGCATTTCTCTGACACATGCCAGCTTAAACCCAGACACTCATATTTTGCAAACGAAAACTGCTGAAAAGGTAACCTGGCCACCTGCTCCTAGGACAGGCCGACTCCTTTCCCTTGGGTCTCTACCCCATTTCTCCTTCTTTAGGATTCCTTCGGGCTTTGCATTCTCTTCCCAGGACCAAAATAGTCCCCTGTAAACCTACTATCCTTTCTTTTCTGTGTTTTATAAAGAGTGAAGGCAGAAGTGACTAAAGCAACGTGCTGACAAGAAGCCAGCACCCGATTTAAGGACAGTCTCTTGTAAGGGCCCGGCCCACCCATCGTCCCTGACTCTGAACAGTGCTGTCTGTTCAGCAGTGCTAAGAGTGAGATTAATTATCCCCCAGTCCAGCCGAGAAGCGGGGGTTGCCACACGGATGTGTCTCCAGCCACTTACTACACAGAGACTTACTCATCACAAGCGCTGAGGATCTTGAAAGGACGCACATTCCTGAGCAATATTTGTCCCTATGCTAATTTGATTCTGGAAAAACCAGGCTTCCCCCAGCAAGAAAAGCAAGTGAGAGAAAGAAGAGCAAGCTTTTGCCAAAATAAATGGGAGGAAGAATCCAATTCAACTTCTCCTCATTGCACGGTTTGATCTCTGCTTTCCATTAGGGAGTTGAAGAGGGACTGCCCCTTCACCTGTTTGCCTCTGTGACTTCAGACAAATCCAGTTGACAACGACAAAGCACCTTCTTTGTCCTTCTCATCAGTTAATTTAAAGGGTGCATGTTTACTAACAGCTTAATCTATTTGGTGCAAACACTCTTTCACATTCTTTTCCTTCATCAAAAACAAAACCCCAAAACCTTCCAGAAACTCACATGGAAACTTCCCGTCTTAAGTCGGCCTGGATGGCAGCATCATAGCTACAGAAATCTTAGCCGCACAACCATGTCTTAGTCGGTTCACGAGCCTCCCTCTCTCTGTGAAATGTCAGGACCAGAAGCTCGCATTTTGAGTGGCTAGTCTCAGCTTTTACAACTCTTCACACTGCAAACACTGAAGTAGCAGTGAGAGCTCCCTTTGACCCAAAGAAATTCCTTCCTCCAAGAATCAACTGAGAGGAAATCAACGTTTATGTTTCACACACAAAAAAATTGACAATAAACTTAATTAGACTTGGTATCTTAAATACGCCGACAACTGCTGGTAACTTCACAAACAGAATGAACCAAGTTTACTTTCCTTGAGTTATTACCTAGCTGTATCAGGAAACATTTGTTTCTACCAAAGTGATCACTTGCATGGAGTTTTAACATCAGTTGCAAGAGAAGTATGGTATAATTTTAACACTGTACTTGCTTATATTTTATTTTAAATACAGAGTAATGTTTTAAATTGAATTTAACTATAAAACTTCCATAAAATAAAAATGCATGATCTCATAAAATCAAATCAGTCTTTAATTGTAATAATAAAAATTACATTTAAGTAATGGTGTCTCGGAGTTAATAGCTCCATAAAATCGCCCCTGAAAAGCCAATCTTTGCTACCTGAGTGACTTTTTCTTTAACATTCTGCAATTAAAAGACGAAGTTCTGCCGGGACTCACCATGTATCTGCTGCGGAACTCCTACTGGGAGCGAATTTCCAACTGAGCTCGCCAGTGAGTAGTGAAGGGAATGTCGGAGCAAAGGTGTGTTACCTGGGCCCAGAAGATTCCGCTCTCCACGTTTTAACTACAAACCACAGAAAAAGGGCAACGTGAAACCAGGAAACGTTTTTAGAAAATTCTAAAATAACTACCATCTAGAGATAAAGTAATTTTTTTTCCCACTACACACCAGGAATAACGTTTCCCCAGTGTTATATACCATTACTACTCATTTGTGGATTAGGGGATTTATAAGGATGATGTCCATTTTTTTAATGCATCTTGAAGTAAGCAAAGAGTAGATTCCACCTTACAAATGCATTTTATGTCTAAGAAAGGCTTCTTCTGTTCCTTTACATCTTCCAGGTAACAGACATCAAGAAACCCAGCACTGCGGACTTAGCACCCAGGCACACGTTCGCATGTTCCTATTTATTTCACGTGTGCCGACCTCCTATCCTGATGAGGCCTCAAGTCCCCTGAAGACAGGGACTGTGTATTTTATTTTCCCCATGCATTTGCTCTAGGACTGGATCTTCAACACGTACAAGCGGGTGCAGGGAGGGAGGCCCTGAAAATCTTCACCAGCATCGACGCAAAAGGCCAAAGCCAAGCTTGTCTTCAACATCAGCCTCCAAAGGCCCCCCTTCTCTCCCCAGCCTTCACCTCCTCCCACGTTCCCTCCACCAATGCACCGCAGCTTCCTCAGTCTGGAAGTTGCCTGAGGGCTTATGACTCACACAGAATTAGGAATCCAGTCCCACCGGGCAATTTCCAGCTCTCCAAGCCCCTGTGATGCCTGCGGAAGGGGCAGCTGCTGAGCTCCCTAGGGCTGCGGCTACACACTCCCCTCTGCAAGAAACCTGCTTTAATTTCAGGGTTGTCTACCTACACACAAACCTGATTCTAGTAACTCCGTGACAAAGAACCTCTGTTACCTTCCTTCACCTGCAGAATAAAGAGGACCCGCCAAAGCCTCCCAAGGTCTATTGCTTCCTGTTCCTCTTCTCTCACTCCCCCTCTTCCTAGCCTTCCCCTTGACCTCATGTAGAAGATTGTTTCCTACTTTGGAATAAGTGGCTTAGGCCAGAGAGTGCCATGGCTTCTGTGTTACTCTCTACCCTCACCCCGACCACCAGCGCTGGAGCCACAGCCCTGCATCTGAGCTCTGTGGCCAAATGCACACCCACCTGGTCAAGACTGCCAGCCACACACCCCAGCCTCCATCACCCACACCCACACTGACAGAGGATGCCCACGAGCAGGCCCCAGGGGCTTCCAAGACCAGGACTGTGAGGGATCATTTGACTCATCAACAGGACAGGATAATACTTGTATTTTTAAAAGAGTCTTACGCGCTGCGTGAAGAAAGGCCGGGCAGGCGTGGGTGGTGGGCAGGCTGCCATGTCCATGAGACCAGAGTTCCGGGCTTCCTCGTTTAGCCTCTATCCTTCCACACAGTGCAGGCAGCAGGCAGTGAGAACAGGTCCCCGGATGACCAGGCGGGTGCGCTAGGACTGCAGGGGTCCTGGTGGGACATCATGCTGGCCACCTAGCCCACGGGCAGCAGAGAGAAAAGGGCAGATTCAGGACACATTCAAGAGAGAGAACCCGCAGGATTCAAGTCATCACATAGGGTGGATTCAGTAAAACGTATCAAGGATGAGGCCCAGGTGTGTGACGTGAGCAGCTGGGTGGATGGGATGTGGAGGCTAAACCAGGGGCCACTGCAAGAGCCCCATGTCTAGGCCAGAGGGCTGTGAGCTCCACACCAGAACAGGAGACAAGTCGTGCAAAGGGAGGTGCCTTACCCACAGCTATGCGGCCTGGAGCCCAGCAGAG
This sequence comes from Mandrillus leucophaeus, assembly GCF_000951045.1. Classification (NCBI taxonomy): domain Eukaryota; kingdom Metazoa; phylum Chordata; class Mammalia; order Primates; family Cercopithecidae; genus Mandrillus; species Mandrillus leucophaeus. Next base: position 3,567,451 of record NW_012101299.1, read on the forward strand.
AGGTCCCCCTGGAGATATCACGTGGAGCAGATGACAGTGGAGGCAGGGGATGCGATGGGATCCCACCAGGAGGGCCTGAGAAGGGGAAGACAGGAGGCCTGGGCTGATACTGGAAGGTGAGTGGAATGGATGGCCCCTGCAAGGTGAGGAGTCCCTGCAAGGTGAGGAGTCCCTGTAAGGTGAGGAGTCCCTGCAAGGTGAGGCCCAAACAGGAGAGTGAAGACCCCATGGCCAAGGCTGCCAGAAGCAGAGGGAAGCCTGCTTTCCCTAAGCTCATGAACTCAAGACTAAAAAGGAAAAAGAAAATCTTTCTTACTCAGTTGTATTATCACTAGAATAACAAGTACTTTATCCTCTTTTTCTTGGAACTGTTCCGTTTTTTTTTGTTGCAATATTAGTTAAAATGGGTTTCTTACTTAACCTAAAAATTCAAATACAGTTTATAGCTTGTCACAAGTAAACTGCAGCATTTTAAAAAAATGATTTACAAAGGTACTTTGGGGAAGATATTCATGACTGAATGGAGACTTCATAAAACGAAATGAGGTGAAATCATTCAAGGAAAAGACAGAACTTCTAATCAGAAAGCATTTATAGCTAAGTCTAAGCCTAAAATTAAATAGTTAAAATTTCCAGCACTTCTGCTGTTGTATGAGGTTCATGATCGCCCTGCCACATTTGACCAGTTGGGCCATTAGAAACAGAAAGGTACAAAATTGCGGAACAAGTGTCTCGTGCACACTTGCCCTTGCTGGGTGCTGCTCAGGTCTGTGCTCTATGAAATGCAATTGGACTGCAAATATGTATGTATATATTTTTGATAATGAATTTAATAAGTAGCCAACATCTCATAATATAGAATTTAACTGTCATTGTTTTCAGCTAGTTTTAACTGGGAGCCCTTAACTAAAGAATAAAAAGCATTCTTATCTCTATAACTAGATAATTATAATCTATATAATTAATTCTATCTTATTCATCTGCATGGAAGAAGGAAGTTTACTTTCTCTTGCAGAAATCAGTTCGCCTCTCCCCACACAGCACCCTCATCACTTGGCTCCTGCAGCCAAGTTGCACCTGGGCACAGCACCTGGGCACCTGGATACCACTCCTTGCCCACACCTGGGCACCACCCCACCCCCCCTCACCTGTGCACCTCCTCCACCTAACCTGGGCACCGTCCTGACCCCCTCAGCAGGGGACCGCCCAGCCCTCCACACCTGGGCACCGCCCCACTCCCCTCACCTGGCACCTCATCACCCAGCCCATAGCACCCCGCAGCCTGGCCCCAGGCCCACCTTCCAGGGCTCCCCGCGAAGCCTCCTGTCCGCTCAGCCCCACGCGCGGCACCACAGGTCCCGTGGGTTCCACCTTCCCAGCACCTCTGAGGCCTCGCGGTCACTTCTCCCCGCACCCGAGCAAAGCCCGGCAGATAAATCTCTGGGGACGGCGCCTCTCCTGCCCCAGCCCCGGGGTCTCCCGTCTCACCCCACGCAAAGGCAATCTGGGCCGTGACCTCCGAGGCCCCCAGATCTGCCCCCGCGCGAGACGGGCAGGGAGAGGACGCGCGGCCCCCACCCACTCAGCTCCCAGTGCGGAGTCCCGGGACCACCTTGCGGAGAAAAGTCGGCCCGCACCTGCCGCGGAGGAGAAGCTGGGGGTGGGGGACCCAGGAACTCCGGCTCGGTCCAGGCGGGGCACCTGGAAAAGCCTCGCGTGGGGCGACTCGGGACGGCGGCGAGGAGGGAGGCTCCGCGGACGCGCGTGGGGCGGCCCGGGACGGCGGGTGCCAGGCGGAAGAGGAGGCGGCCCGGGGCACCCGAGCTCAAGCACCGCTCCCCCGACGTGCATCCGGCCCTGGGCGCCTCCCCCTTTACTTGGCTTCCTCCCCCACGACCACCCTCGGCTCACCCTCCAAACACAGGGGCGCCCCGCGCTCCCCCTGCGAGGCCACGCGAGCCCCGAGCCCCGCGCACCGGGCTGCAGACGGGAGACGGGCTTCAGCCTCAGGAGGCCCCAGACTTGCTGGAAAGGCAGGTGTGTTTAAAAATGGAACGGAAAGCTCTGTTGACCGGCAAAAGAAGTATTTACAAATCATTCTGGAAATGTAGAGACCACGGGGGAGAAAACGGACGCCTCCTAAACCTCCATGCGATCTTCCGAGGACTGGAGGACACCGGGCCCAGCCCCTGCAGCCCCGTGGGCTCCGCGATGACCCCACCCGCTTCCCCACCAGCCCGTTCCTCCAACCGCGGCTGCTGCGTCCCACCAGGCTCCTTCCTGGCCCTGAACACACGGCGACGTTCCTGCCCCCACGTCCACCTGAGGAGGCTCTTTCTCAAGCCCCTGCCTGGTACCCATCCGCCCCTCTGGCTTCCTGTCAAATGGACAGATGCTTAGTTATTCCTCGTTTTGCGGATGTTAAGTGATTTTTTTTTTTTTTTTTGAGATGGAGTCTCACTCTGTGGCCAGGCTGGAGTGCAATGGCGCAATCTCGGCTCACTGCAACCTCCGCCTCTGGGGTTCAAGCGATTCTCCTGCCTCAGCCTCCCTAGTAGCTGGGACTACAGGCCCCTGTCACCACGCCCAGCTAATTTTTGTATTTTTAGTAGAGTCAGGGTTTCACCATGTTGGTCAGGATGGTCTCGAACTCCTGACCTCAGGTGATCCACCCTCCTCGGCCTCCCAAATTGCTGGGATTACAGGCCTGAGCCACCGCGCCCAGCCACCAGTCTTCTTAATTTAAACGATAAGCACCTTGAAGGTGCCGTGGAATCATTATTAGATCAGATGAGTCGACTTCGTGCTGATCATCAATAATCTACAACCTTGTCCAATTTACTTACTTTCTTCTCAATTTACTCTTCTACAAAGGAAGGATGATGAGCCAAGTAATCTTAGTTGTTCCCAAGGGGATTTTTATTGTCACATATTTTCTCCTATCTGTGAGTATCACAGGAGAGCAAGCACTCAATACGTCCTTGCTTATTGGGGTTTTTTCCTCTTTAATATCTTACAACGAAGGCATATTGGAAGGTAGGAAAAGCCCTGGTCCATGCCAGGGGAGCTGTCCCAGGCTCCCAGCCTCGCAATAACATCTACAGAATTCTAGAGATAAGAGGCACCTAAGCGAGTCTTTATCTACCCTCCCCAGTGAGCAAACAGGAAAGCTGTCAAGAATTTCAGAACGCCCAGTTCTGCACGGTCCATTGTTTGAAACTGAACTCTGGACCAAAAGTGCTTACAGTGAAGCCCAACGTTTATGACACGATCTTAGCGGGGTCAGACCGCTCTGAAAATGGTGTTAGCTGGTGATTCTTTTCCTACTAGTTAAAGAAAACAGTATATCTGGAAAATTCTGGTTTTGGCTAATTCCTAAATAAACAGAACACGAGGAAGTAATTACTCTTGGCATAAATCTAGTGTCTAGAATTATAGGATTTCTTCCCACAAAATGTCAAAGTTGGACTTAAATCAACACATGTCACATCATTGTCATTCCTTAAAATTAGAAACAATTTCAAATTGTTTCAGAACAACTTATCAGTGACAATAAACCAGAACTGAACATTTAAAATAATTTTTATTTCATGGACCTCCTACAAGCTTAGTGTATGGAAAAAGTGCTAAACACAAAATTATCTGTGAGTTCTGAATAAATATTTACCAATTCTATCACTATCACTTATTACCTCTCTGAACGAGTCTCTTAGCCTCTAACTCTGGGCTGGTTGGCCTTTTTTGTTTTTGTTTTTTTCTTAACTTAGAATGTGCTTCCCATTTGAAAAGGGAGAATGAGGATTAAATAAGACAATTTATGCAAAATTGCCTAACATAGTGCCTGGTGAGTAGTAAATGCTCTGTAAATATGTGTTCCTTTCTAGTATCCTTTCCAATATTAGAAAGATTTGCCTTGTAAAACTGTCCATTTTAAAAGAAGCAATAGGGCTAAAGTGAACTGCTGTAGAGATGAGTCCAGCACACAGCAAGGGAAAGTTCTAGCACAGCACTGATCGGTGCTTAGGAGGAAAAGTAAATCAGATTCAATTTTTCAGTATTCTTATACTTAGAACATAAAACACCAGATTCTAACCTAATCCCCATTTGAGGCATATGGCTTATAGAAGACAAATTAAAGACAAAAATACATAAATAGTATTCATTCCCTTGTCCTAAGACTCCACAGCTACATCTTGAGATTCCCCCTTGAATCTTCGCTGCATTGGACGCTGGGGTGCTGAACTTGAACGTGCCCCGTGCTTAGAGATTGAGTCAGAAGCTGCATCTGTGCCTCCCGAGCACCTGGTGTGTGCCTTGCTGGGGAGTTACTTAGCCCAACTTCTGTTTCTGAATTCAGGAAGAAAAGCGGAGGAGCCGGCAGCAAGCAGGAGCCAGAGGGCAGGAGGCCCTGGAGCAAGAACGGGCAGCTGGTGAGAGGCCCAGCACTGCAGCCAGAACTTTCTTCTTTTGTCGCTGGCTACGAAGAGAAAGACTGGTTTGAAGTTCCCAATAGGTTTCAAGTACTACTTTAGGCTCCAGAGTATGAAGAGATGAATAGGAAAAAAAAAAAAAATCCCTTCTCTTAGGAAATTCAAGGTCTAGCAGAGACACAGGCACAAAGTCACCATCACGATTTCCTGTCTGATGTGCTAGGAAGACTTGCCTGTGTGGACAGGGAGTTACAGATGCTGGGATGCCTTGCAAGAGAGGGCACGTGAGCCAAGTCTTGCAAGCTGAGTACTGCTGGGGAAAAGGGGTATTCCAGGAACGTGGTTCTCCAGCTTTTAGCTGCATCAGAGTCACCTGGGCTCATTAAAGCATGGATTTCTGGGTCTCCTTCCTAGAGTTTCGGATTCAGTGAGTTTGGAGTGGGGCCCGAGAATCTGAATGTCTAACAAGTTCCCAGTTGCTGCTGCTGCTGCTGCTGCTGCTGTGAGAATCAAGTTTGAGGACTGCTGTGGAGAAAGCGTGGCCAGCGCCCAGTGGAGAGAGAAGATGAAGACACTGCTGAGACGCACACGCGGGGGCCCGCTCCCCAGAGCATCGGACTGCATCGGGGCGCTTTTCAAGCTCCCAGGTGATTCCAATGGACAGCCCAGGGTTAAACATCAGTTCCTGGCAACTCCTCTATTCAATCATGAGCAAAAGATGAGGCATGTCCTGTTTCTCCCAGCTCTGTGTCATTCCCAGACGTACTGGGTATTCTTTAATGCTCCGCCTCAGTCATGGATTCAAGGTTGCCCAAGACAGAGTCGGCATCTCCCCTGGAGCTACTGTTCCTCCTGGATGAGCTGAGCTACCTAATGGCCTGGAGTGGGGCCTGTGCACTGTGGTCTGCTCACTGATTTCTTGGGATGAGTCTTAGCCGTGCCTTACACTAAATTATAAGCTCCACAGAGCAGGGACTTGTCTCCTGCCTGCTGCTGTCCCCCACTGCCCAGCACAGGGCCTGGGACAGAGCAGGTGCCCAGTGTTAACTTTTGCTGAGCGAATGCCCTGGGAGTCACTAAAGCCTTTTGTGTTGGAATGCCTGTGGAATCTTGCCTTTTACACACAGCTTGTCACTGAACTTTGTGCGTGTGATTTAAAGAAAGAAATAGAGACCATCTTTGGTGTTGCAATGCCTAGCATTTCAGCCAGGCTTCTCAAAACAGAACCGACGTGATTCATAGGAGCTGGAGGAAAGGGATTCATCAGGGAATTGGCTCACTTGATTATGGAAGCTCGGGAGGCCCATGGCAGGCCGTCTGCACGCTGGAGACCCCGGGAAGCCGGCAGCGTGGTTCAGATCACATCCAAAGGCCTCAGAACCAGGGAAGCCGGTGCTGTAACTCTCAGTGTGAGGCAGAAGGCCCAAGTACCAGAGAGGGTGGTGCACAGGGGGCTGGTGTGAGTCCCTGAGTCCAAATGCCGTACAGCCTGGAGTTCCAATGTCCAGTGGCAGGAGACAAAGGGCGTCCCAGCTCTGGAAGAAGGGGCCAGAATCCACCTTTCCTCTGCATTTGTGCTCCATCCGGGCCCCCCTAGCCGACTGAAGGGTGCCACCCACATTGACGACAGATCTTCTCCACTCAGTCCACTGACTCGCACACCAAACTACTCTGGAAACTCCCTCACAGACATGCCTGGGGCAGCACATTCATTCTAATCAAACACCAGGCCAACTGGATTTCCCTTTCAGCAGAAGAGGGCCATGCCCAGTGCCCACTGAAGCATAAGAATAAATGGTGCTTTGTCAGGTATCTGGGCATCCCTTAATACCCTGTCACCTTGACATCCAAAATCCACCATCCCAAGCTCCCCCTTTGTCACTTTGGTACCCATACACATCTCCTTAAACCATGTTTAACCTCCAAATAAAGACAATAATAAGGTCATATTTCTGCCTAGCATGATACAGCCATGCTGTATACAACCAAAATCACATAGCAAACCATGCTGCGGTTTGAACATGCTCCTTCCAAAATCCAGGTGTTGCCAATGGGATGGTATTAAGAAGTGGGTCTTTAAGAGGCGATTAGGCCATGAGACTAAATGCCCTTGTAAAGGGGCTTGCTGGAGGGAGCTGGCCGTCTCTTGCCTTCCGCCAGTGGTCCTCCAGCTCTAGCCTCATCAGAATCACTGAGAACACAGCAAGAAGGCCCACACCAGATGCCAGCACCTTGATCTTGGACTTCCAGCCTCCAGAACTTTGGGCAAATTAATTTCCATTCTTTGTAAAGTACCCAGTCTCAGATATGCTGTTGTAGCAGCACAAACGATGAAGACACCTTTACCTGGTAAAGGTAAAGAGAATCTTGGATGCAAGTAATAGGTAAGCTTTAAAATTCCTGAGGTAAGATCTATAAGACCTAATGACAAGAAACACAGCTTATTGCTTACTTGAGTGTCTGTTCATTTTAATTTATCAATAGAATCTTCATATATCTGATTTGGAAATATTCTTTAAAACTTTTTTGCAGGGAGGCAGGGAGAGTTTGCCCCACTTCTCCTGTGTTCTTATGCTTCACCATGAACTGGGTGTTTTCCGACCACAAAGCCACAGCAGCTCTCCGTTCTTGAGTTGAAGTGGCGAATATTGGCTCTACCCAAGATGATTCTAAAGCACAAGCTGCATGGGCGCATGGCTCAGATCCCCGTCTCAGCACTCTGCCACGTCACATCCTCTCGAGCATGCTGCAGCCTGGGGAACAGCATCCTCCACCTGCTGACTGAGAAATCAAAGGTTCAGGCCTCGTTTACGGATGGTTGTGCACAATACGTGCTACATTGGCCCAGAAATGGAGAGATGGCTCTGAAGGACAGTGTTGAGGGAAATATTTGCAGTGGGCAGGACTCCCAGCAAAGTACCTGGCTGTTCATTTTGCCCCAAAGAGAATATGGCCTGAGACTGCAGGAGCCATCAGTATGAACAGATGGCCCAGGACTTGGAAGGAATACAGCTGGAAAACTGATAACAGGGCAGGCTCTGCAGGAACTATGTGGATAGACTTCTTCAGTGGACACAGAGTATGGACACATTTGTGTTACATAGGAAAGCTTACCAAAGGGCAACTTCACCAGAGAAGGCTTAGAACAGATCCCAATCTTTCTGGCACCAGAGACCAGTTTCATGGAATATAATTTTTCCATGGACCTGGGATGAGGATGGTTTTGGGATGATTTGAGCACGTTACATTTGTGTACTTTATTTCCATTATTATTACATTGTAATACATTGTATTATTACATTGTAAATAATCATACAACTCACCGTAATGTAGAATCAGTGGGAACCCTGAGCTTGTTTTCCTGCAACTAGCCGGTCCCACCTGGGTGTGATGGGAGGTACTGGCTGCACACAGGCACCAGGAAACTCTGTCATGAGGAGTGTGTTGTTCATTGTGATTTTGATGGTGGTTACAAGACAGTTTGCATTTGCTAAAATTCATAGAATTATAAAATTTTAAAGGTGTATGTGTTTTTTAGCTCAATATACTTGAATTAAAATACACCAGGTACATACGTATAAATGGACAGGAATATTATTACTGCAAAACACATAACAGAAAATGTCAATAACTAAAGGAATGCTTGAATAAATAGTTGTATCTGGACCATGCATTATTCTGCAGCTATTAATGATCATTTTAATATACAAGTTTAAAAGTCCTACTAATAACTCTGCAAATGCAGATTTAACAGCATAGCTGAATTTCTTTTGAGAATCATTCTCTAGAAGAGTACAGACTTAGGTATGCAACAATGTTCCTCATTCCAAACTTCTTTATTTTGCCGTTTTATTGATCTGAGCCATTGTCTGTTAAAAATTAGAAAGGAAATGGAAGTACACAGCTATCCTGGGACACGATTAATTTATCTCACAGAATAATCAACCCAAGTGCAATAAAAAGAATCTGAGACCAAATGTTCAGATTAAGATTATATGCTGTTGCTTTTCATCCAGTTTTTATGGTGTTTAAACAAGGATTTGGTGGAGCCTTGACTTCTAAAAGGTCATACTGTGCGACACTGCTCTAAATCTTTGTCTGGTCTCACAACAAGGTGAGTTTCCTTAATGCTGCCACGAATCAGGTAAAAGGCACGCCAAGGTGAAAGTTAAATAAGAAACGATCTCAAATAGCATTTTTTAAAAGGCAAACATCAACCTTGTAAGTATTAAAAGCACGTTCTAAAATCCACTCTGATGACAGTTGAAGAAAGCCGCCTTTATGTGCACGGAGTCCTGGCTCTGCGCGGTCTTTTAAATGCGAGTGTTTACCTAAGGCTGCAGGCCAGGACCAGGCTCTGGCCTTGAGGAGGTGCCTTTGGGTTGCACACAGTGAACCCGATCTTTAACTCATAAATCGCTCTACACCTTTGTCTCCCCGGAGAAAGGCAGAGGTCTGCTCTCTCACAAGAACGTACAAGCCTCTTTAAAGTCAGGTGGCTTTTTACTCCGCGTCTCCATGCTTGTTGATTTAGAGTCTCTGTGAGTGACAATGCACATCACTGGCCTTTTTTTTTTTTTTAGCTCTGTCATCTGTGCTACTGAGTGTACTTTGCCTCAGATCAAAGTTGAAAGCTTCTAGAAAGATACACAAACCACAATGTGACAAATAGCATGCTGTGTTTGACACAGCAAACAATAAATTACTTTCATCAATCCAGATAAAGAATCCCATGTTTTCAATGCTAATTCTGATGTCTGAAATGATAGAACTTTACTACACTCTCAAAGAATGAGGAGCTTTAAATAATGAGGAAAAGACACAAAACTCACATACCACAAGTTCTGAAATTGCCATTGTTTGAAAACCTGTGGTTTCAACTTGCTAAATTAAAACTTAAATGGAATGGTCTATATTCAAATAAAACATGTTCATTTGTCTCCATTTTCTTAGTTTAAAAACAATTTTTCTGTGGTATATCTGTACCCAACCAGACTGTATCAAAACAAGGTTTCAATATTATTTAACAATTCTACAACAGCCTATTTCTTTCCCGTGTAAACTTTTGCCACAAGGTGCCCATTAATAAGGAATGGCATTGAATAAAGTTCCACATAGACACTCATTTGACCCGGGTGGTATGTCTCATTGGCCATCGTCTGAGACCAAAGAGGAAAGGACACTGCGTTTCCTGAGCACTGCTGCCCACTAGGCCCTGGCAAAGGGCCTCACACGATACCTAATTTAATCCCTCCACAGTCCCCTGAGGCGGATATTATCACTCCCATTTTCCAAATGAGGAGACTGAAGTTCAAAATAAGTGCAGTAAGTTGCCGAAGACCACACGCACCCAGTAAGTGAGAGAGCCGAGATCTCCACCTGTCCTTTTATTTGTGAAACCCAAACTATGACACTGTGGTGGGAACATCTCCTTCCGATGAATGAGTTACTCTAACATTTAAAAACGGATGCATTCACCTTTTCTGTCAGAATCCTGCCTGAATCCAGGAGAAACCCTCCTGTGATTTCACCGGGTACAAAGTAGTTTAATGTACTTCTGCCACCGGAGATTCTGAATTCCACATCCCATGGGTACTGGGCCGCGTGGTGAGGACGAACAGTTCAGAAAACAGGAAAAAAATATTTTGGATCCCAGGGGAACTGTGTTTTCCACTTATAAAAAGTATGCACATATATGCACTTTCTATAGACATATATATGTGTTTGGATTCAGACGTCCCTCCAGAACCCGAAAGTTCAACTGTGGCCAGCGGTCACCCCTCCACAGTCTCAGCGGGCTCCACCCCGCACGTGTCAGCGCCGCGACCCGGGATCCTCGAGAACCACGATTTGGGAGTGGGCCGGTTTAGGGTCAGCAAACACGCTGGGCTGAATGTATCATCACAGAAACCAGAAGGGAAACAGCAAAGCGGTGTTGGCGCCCCGGGCCTTTCCTGCGTTGGCGCTGGCCGCGGGGCCCAGGACCCGGGACGTCGGCGCCCGCAGAAGGGAAGGCCCCGGCCGCCCTGCTCCGCTACAGCTGCAGGCCTCTGCGGTGACGGGTGGGGGCAAAAACCCTGCAGAAAAGTCACCGTCACACGCGGAGTCCAAAACTCCCCTTTCCCCGCTGGAACCACTTTCTCCAAAGGGCTCCGCCCCGCGCTCTCCCCAACTCCGCGCGCCCCCAGACCCCTCATCCCCTCGCTCTCCCCCTCTTGCCCCGCGACCCTCCTCGCCCCCACCCCGCGTCCCTGCGCCGGGGCTCCAGCAAGGTCCCTGCCGCCTCCCGCGCCGCGCGCCCCGCACCTGCCCGCAGCCCGTCCCCTCCCTGCGGCGCAGCGCTCTGGGTTCGGGTGTCTGCCCTCTCCTCCCGCCCTTCCCGCCGCTCTTCTTGGCTTCCGTGTCCCCCTCCCCAGTCGGGCGTCACCCCCGCACCCAGCGTCTGCGCCCCCTCCCGCTAACCCGCGGCCTCGGCGAGGGCAGCGCGCTCAGCCGGGTGAACCTGGGACTGTGTTCCTGGCCCAGCGCTTTCATAAAAGGGCGCGGAACAGTAAGTCCTAGTTTGAGGAATAAACACGGACCCACACTGGCTATGCCGAGACTGATGCAGGAAAGGATGCGAATAAAAACATTCATTAAAATATGCCACGACCAAACCACGGAGAGAGTTACAATAAAACAGAACAATTTCAGAAACAGAGAAGTGATATTATTCCTTTATTATTACTGTATGGATAGATTGCCTGTCCATACAGTAAGTCATCAGCTGAGACCAAAACAAGCTCAAACGTGTATTATTCCTTTATTTCTGTTTCTTTTAGTATTTCTACTTGCATAAAACTACAACTTTTTCCACGAATAAAGTGTACACGAGGTAAAGGGTTTGGGCAGAACATTTGTTTTAGTGGATATCAAGAGAAAACTGCTTCTTGGATGGTTTGATGGTCTCCGGGCAAGGGCGCATCTCAGGGCAGTCGTGGCAGGAGGGGCACAGCTGCGGGGTCTCCCCCCGGGCTGGGCTGCACTCGTTCCTGTGCACACGGTGCGCACGGGCATCTAGAAGTGCACACCTGCTGAACTTAAATACAGTCTAAACTTCATTTCTTTATGATTCATTTTAAGGGTAATAAAGAGTGACAGTTACTACACAGGGTTTAATCTGGGGGACATGGAACCCATCAGCAAGACTGTTACTACTTAAGGGCTCCTAACTAGGAAACTGAGTCCAGTCCTAATTAAAGGAATAAATTTTTCCCTGTGGATGTTGAAAATAAATCCTTAAATACTATACAAATGAAAGAGCCTCCTATGACACTTAAAATTTCCACAAAAGCATTTACTTCCAAATTATCTCTGCACTGTGAAAATAAAACAGATGTGTGAACTGCGGAAAAGCAGTCCAGTGGCCTCATTTTAAATATTCTGCCTATGAATTCATACATTCTGGACTCATGGACTAAAATCTTGCTTAAAAAGGAGTATCAGGCCAAACACAGTGGCTCACACCTGTCACCCCAGCGACTTGGAAGGCTGAGGTGGGAGGATCACTTGAGGCCAAGAGTTCACGACCAGCTCCAGCAGCATAGTGAGACCCCCGCCTCTACCAAAAAATAAAATAAAATAAAATTAGCTGGGCATGGTGACATGTGCCTATAGTCCCAGCTACTCAGGAGGCTGAGGTGGGAGGATGGCTGGAGGCCAGGAGATTCAGGCCGCAGTGAGCTATGATGGTGCCACTGCACTCCAGCCTGGGGGACAGAGCAAGACCTTGTCTCTTAAAAATAAATACATACATACATACATACATACATACATACATAAAAGTAGTAATGCTGTGTTTCAAACATGGCAATTATCAAACCATCCAAGAAGCAGTTTTCTCTTGATATCCAACCATTTTCACTTTCCTGAACAAAGCAAACCATGCGGCCACACCCAGATCGAGGGGTGGGCAAAACCGCAGTCACTGGGTAGAGCGCTGTGGAGACGCCTGTGTGCACTCTGCCGGGCAGCTGTGCGGTCCCTCCCCCTGGAGGCCTGAGCTCAGCCATGTGTCTTGCTTCGACGGCTGGCACGTTAGCAAACACGCCAGCCAAGGCTCACAGCGGGCATGCACACGGGCTTCCCATCCTTTCTCATGGAGAAGCACGGCAGGGCTGGGTAGCTGGAGGATGAAGCTGGAGGATGAAGCTGGGTAGCTTTGGGGCACCACGGCTGAGCTGCCCCGGCCCAGGCCAGCCCGGGTTAGCCAGCAGCCTGCGGCTCCGTTTGAACCTTAGCTGCTTTGGGTTTCTTCTTAGGCGACTGCCTGTTCATACAGTAAGTCATCAGCTGAGACCAAAACAAGTTCAAAACAAGCTTCTGCTCAGCCGGGCCAGGACCGCCAGCTGCAGGCCCACTCGGAAATCCAGTGAAGCTGAATGTCTGAAACCACTGAGTCGGGGGGTGAGCGGGGTTGGAGTGCAGGGTTATTGAAACACTCCCTAACAACACAAGCCCAGAAGCATCAAGAGACAGCACACAAGCGGACTAGGGCCGGAGGCCGGCCTGGGTGTGACCGCAGAGCGCCCACCACGGCCTCCGCAGCAGCAGCCGGGGAAGGCAGGCCAGGCTCTGCGGACGGACCGGCCCGCAACCTCGGGACCGGTGAACAGCCTGGCCAGGGAAGCCTGCGACCTGTCAGTTAAGGGGCTAAGCTGGAGCTGGGAGGCCACTTGGGACTGAGCCTCTGGCGGCTCAAGTGGAGAATGTTCGATCCCAGGCTACATCCCCCTGGCTGAGCGGCTGCCAAGGCATCTGCTGTGGTGGCCCTCTCCCTCTCCAATGGCGCCTCTTACAGTCACACCCAACCCTCAGCTCCAGGGCTGCTTTGACCGCGATCAACCCCATTGTAAGAGTTGAAAAACGACTTTTGCAACTGCCCCCTCTCCTGATTCATCCTTTTTTCTTTAAAAGCTTGGAATCCTCCCTTGTTCTCTGAAGCACTTCCCAAGGTAACTTGGAAGCATTTCCTGGGCTACAGTCACTCCAATGTGGCTCAGATAAATTCTTTGTGGCTTAAGCTGTGCCTCAGTTTCCTTCCAGGTCCACGACACCCAGTTTCTGTATATTTTACCCCTGCTTCCAAATTAGGACCAACTAGAGAAAACCAAATATGTTCCCCAAACCACTGGCATGAGATGCTCACTTTGCCTGAGCCACCCCCAGTCTGGCAACATCCAATCAGGTCACCCTAGAAGCTTTCCTTTCTTCACTTTACAGCTTTCCTGCTCTCCTCCGCCCCCGAGCCCCTACTGAATGCAGGTGGTGGAGCTGAATTCCTTGTTATACCACAAGCTCTAAATAAACAGCCTGTTTGTTCTCCTTTGGCTGGTCCTTGTCTCCACAAGAGGAAGCAGGTGGACAATTGTGACCATTACAGGAAAGAGGTCCCAATCTGGACCCTAAGGGAGGGTTCTTGGATCTTGCACAAGAAATAATTCAGGGCGACTCCACCGTGCAAAGTGAAAGCAAGTTTATTAAGAAAGTAAAGGAATAAACGAATGGCTACTCCACAGACACAGCAGCCCTGAGGGCTGCGAGTTGCCCATTTTTATGATTATTTCTTGATGATAAGCTAAACAAGAGGTGGATTATTCATGCCTCCCCTTTTTATACCATATAGGGTAACTTCCTGATGTTGCCATGGCATTTGTAAATTGTCATGGGGCTGGTGGGAGTGTAGCAGTGAGGACACCAGAGGTCACTCTCGTGACCGTTTTGGTTTTGGTGGGTTTTGGCTAGCTTCTTTACTGCAACTTGTTTTATCAGCAAGGTCTTTATGACCTGTATTTTGTGCTGACCTCCTATCTCATCCTGTGACTTAGAATGCCTTAACTATCTGGGAATGCAGCCCAGTAGGTTTCAGCCTCCTTTTACCCAGCTCCTGTTTAAGATGGAGTTGCTCTGGTTCATATGCCTCTGACAGTACTACAAGCTACAACAGACATAGGAGCCAAATGGATGGGTCACAGGGCATGAGCATGGTTAATATGCGCCAGGCCGAAAAACTGCATTGTGGTATTCATTCAACTTTGACTTTCAATGTGTTGCAGATGATCAAGAGGCTCTTCAATGCATTCCCAAAGCCTTCCTTAATCCTTCAGTATGCAAGTCTTTTCTCTTTTGAAGCTCCTGGCCATCATTCTTGTCATTTTCTCTTCTAAAATTATCAGGTCTATTTCTGCCAGATCTTTAATCAGTAACGGCTTTACCTAAGAGCCTGCCACATCATTTCCATCAATTCCATTAAATCCTGACTCTTTCATGGAATTTGCAGTTTTTACTTTGCAATCTTTTTACCTTATATCCTTAAGTATCCATGGTGCCTTGCACTGGTGAGAAACTTGTTGACAAAGATACCGATGGCACAGTTGCCAGTGGGAAGTGGGAAGGGATATTTGAATAGCACTATTCTTATAAATCTTTCATCAGAAAATTTTGATAATAAAATCAGAATATTGATGCCTATCTTTTAATAATTTTTTCTATATTTTAGAAAGATCCTTTAGAAACAAAATAAATTATCTAAAAATTAAACTCACTACTTTTTACTTTATGTCTCTAGGAAAATCCCACTTGATCATGGTGAATAATTCTCTTAATGTGCTGTTGAATGTGGTTTACTAGTATTCTGTTGAGGATTTTTGCATCTGTGATCATCAGGGATATTGGTCTGTAATTTTCTTTTCTGGTAGTGTCCTTCTATGACTTGGTATCAGGGTAAGCTGGCCTTGTGAAATGAGCTTGAAAGGATTCTCTCAATACAAACAAATGGAAGAACATTCCATGCTCATAGATAGGAAGAATCAATATCTATGTGAAAATGGCCATAGTGTCCAAGGTAATTTATAGATTCAATGCCATCCCCATCAAGCTACCAATGACTTTCTTCACAGAATTGGAAAAAAACTACTTTAAAGTTCATATGGAACCAAAAAAGAGCCCGCATTGCCAAGACAATCCTAACG